>NC_051846.1:190134198-190171542 GCF_002237135.1 Teleopsis dalmanni
TAAGTTAATTTAAAAGTCTTCATTAATAATATTTTGCCTATATTTAAATGTAGTTTTAATAAACGCCGTTAACAATCTCCAGTTGGGGCCATTCAGTAACCGTATGGTTTCATTGACATCGAGCGCGGGTTTACCGAAGTACAGCAATCTATGTTCTTTAAAAATTGGGCATTCACCTACTAAGTGTATAACATCGCCTTTCAATTTAAGGTTGCATATCGTGCACAGCGTGTCTAGACTTTCATGCGGTACGTAGCACAATCGTAGGAGCTCGCCGCGGGTTTTGAAGATTGTCCTTATTGTTTCTAGGTCATATTGCTCGTGAAAGTAATTATTGACACCTAGATCATAATTCAACTTACTATATGCATCTCTCGATATACTGTTTCTTGCCGTTTCTACAAAATTTCTTCGTTCTTCAATACTTAGTTTCGTTATTATATTTTTTTGCCACATTTTCCAGTTTTCATTAATACTCAAATCATTAGTTATATTTAAGTACATTAATTATTATATCTTATTAAAAGACGTTTTGACATAAATATTTAATTAAAACAATTGCTACTGTTGTGATTACTATAACCAAATAGCTTTTATTAATAAAAAACAGTATTTATTGTAACACAAACTTTTATTATTTTTAATACAACTTTAGAAACACTAACTAATTGACTGACTGATCAACTGACTGAAAAAATCTGAATAAATATTTTTAAATAAAATATTTTTAAATATCAGAGAATCTGACAATTTTAGCCTACTTTGTTGATTCTCACCACACAGCCCCTTCTTGAATTTGACGGCTGCATCACGACAAATTCTATCCGTATTACACATTATTACTACCTCATAAGCCTCAATGGAAAACGCACTATTCTACCCACTCGAGTCACCTTCGGTGCTATCTGCTTGTTACTGTCATCATCTAACACCTTGACACTATCTTGGCAACAACCTTCATCAGCTTCATTTGCAAAATATGCTGGTTTCACTCGATCCATGCTGACGTTCATCGTGCGTCCTCTTGCTCTTATTGTTAGAGTTTTCTCACCACGACATAAAATTTCATATGGGCCCTCATACGGCTGTTTCAGTGGTGGTCGCACAGCGTCATCACGTAAGAATACGTGCGTACTGCTTTTCAAATCTTTAAATACGAATGGCTTTTCCGTCATATGACGCGATGTTTGTAATGGCTTCAGTTCGCTCATAGTTTCCCTTAACTTCTTAACAAACTCTGTTTGCGATACTTGCTTCAAATCACCATCAAACACCTCTCCTGGTAAACGTATATTTACCCCATAAATTAATTCCGACGGTGTCGCTTGCAAATCTTCCTTAAATGCCGCTCTTAATCCCATTACAACAATTGGCAAGGCCCTTGTCCATTCAACACTTGATTTACACTTCAGTGCAGACTTTAGCGTGCGATGAAAACGTTCGACAAGTCCATTTGACTGTGGATGATATGCTGTAGTTCGATGCCTTTCACACCCCAAAATTTTGGCTAGCTCATCGAAAAGCTTGGATTCAAATTGTCGCCCTTGGTCTGTCGTAATCCTTTTCGGCACACCATAATGCGCTATCCAATCCTTAATTAAAGCCTCAGCCACACATTCTGCCGTAATCTCCGCCAATGGTACCACCACCGGCCACCTTGAAAACCGGTCAATGCATGTCAGGCAATACCGCATACCATTACTATAGGGCAAAGGTCCCACGATATCAATATGAACATGCTCAAAACGTTGATCAGGAGCGTTGAAATCCTGCAACACAGTCCTGTTGTGCCGCTGGATTTTTGACTTTTGGCATGCCATGCATGTTTTCACCATTTGACTTATTTCAGTCTTCATTTTAGGCCAACAAAAACGAGAACTTATTAGTTTTATAGTTGCTTTTCTACCAGGATGAGCTAAATTGTGTAACATTTCGAACACTTGCACTCGGAAGGACTTTGTAATAAACGGTCTCGGTTTCTTTCCGGATACATCACAATACACAGAAACACCCTCTGTAATTAACTCTACCAACTTGAGCTCCAGAGATGACGCTGTACAGTTTCTTATCAACTCGTTCATCTCTTGGTCAACTTTCTGAGCTTCTGCCAACTTATCATAGTCTAGTGATCGTCTAACTCCAGCCACCACACTTTCGACTCGAGATAAAGCATCTGCGACCGTATTTTTGCTGCCTGCTATATGCTGAATATCTGTTGTCAGCTGCCCGATAAAATCTAAATGGCGTAACTGGCGTTCTGATGCTTTTTCAGATCTTTGTAAGAAAGCAAATGTAATCGGTTTATGATCCGTTAGCACAGTGCAATTCCTGCCCTCAATCATGTACCTGAAATACTTGGCCGCCATATATATAGCAAGTAGCTCGCGGTCATAAGTACTATATCTTTTTTGAGTCTCTGTCAGCCTTTTGGAATAGAATCCCAGCGGTTGCATCTGTCCATCTATAAGCTGTTGCAACACTGCTCCTACTGCAACATTGCTAGCATCCACATTTAGCACCAGTTTCGCATTCGGAGCCGGGTGTGCTAGCATTGCAGCATTCGCCAGATTATTCTTACACACTTCAAATATTTTCTCGGCCTCTGCTGTCCAATCAATCAGAGATCTATCATTTTTCTTATTTCCTTTTAATAGCGCGTGCAGGATGCCATGATTCTTTGCAGCATTCGGGAGGAAACGCCTGTAAAAATTAATTGAAGCAATGAACCTTCTTAACTCTCGTACTTCCTTCGGTTTTTTAAAATTTCTTATCGCTTCTACCTTTTCAGCTATAGGTCTAATTCCATCCCCATTTATCACATGACCCAGGAAGGTAACTTCTTTCATAAAAAAACACACACTTTCCCAGATTGATTCTCAGACCATGATCACTTAATCGTTTGAACACTTCTCTTAAATGTATTTCGTGTTCCTTTTCATCAGCTGATGCTATACATATATCATCTATGTACGTTACCACATAACTCAGATTCTTTAGAACATCATTCATAAACCTTTGGAAAGTTTGCGCAGCATTGCATAAACCAAAAGTCATCATGTTAAACTCATATAAGCCGAACGGGGTTATTATCGCCGTTTTAGGTCGATCCTCCTCAGCAATCGGAATTTGATTGTAGGCCTTTTCCAAGTCAATGGTTGAGAAAATTTTCTTATTGTACAATATGCGAGTAAAATCATGTATATGAGGTATTGGATACCGGTCTGGTAGTGTTATTGAATTAAGCTTCCTATAGTCACCACACGGTCTCCACTTACCATCCTTTTTCGCCACTAAATGCAACGGACTTGCCCAATTGCTGTTACTTGGTCTACAAATACCTTGTTTCGTCATAAATTCAAATTCCTTTCTCGCAATTTCAAATTTTTCAGGATTTAACCGCCGAGGTTTTGCATACACTGGCTGTCCCTTGGTAACAATTTGATGCTCTACTAGCGTAACCTTTGTGGCCACCTTATTACTAGTAGCCGGTTCCGTTATCTCTTTATAATCCCGCAGAATGTTATGTACCGGGCTAGTCGCATCAATTGTGCTTAGCTTCACGCAGTGCATCTCTCTCTTCGAACCCATTACCTGGAGGCCTGTAATGCCATCTAAAATTCTCCTGTTCTTCAGGTCAACTATCAAACCAAAATTATTCAAAAAATCCGCCCCTATTATTGGGTGATTTACCTTCGCCACTAGGAACTCCCACAGGAACTGTCTGCGCAACCCCAAATTGACTTGCACTAATTTCGTTCCATACGTGCTAATTTTCGCTCCGTTTGCTGCGTATAAATAATATTGCGTGGCTTCATTTTCAGGCTGCATTCTCTTTGGCAAAATTGAAACTTCCGCGCCTGTGTCTATTAGATAATTTATACCTGTTTTTTTATCTTTGAAGAACAAACGGCATGCTTTACCCTCTGCCACTTCACTCGCCGTCAGACGTGAAGTGGTGTTTAGTTTTCCGCTGAGTTTTGCGGTGGTTTGTACTGGCAAGGCTGAACACATTTTGTGGACCTCTCCTTGAACCGCCGATGATAAAAACAGATATTTCCTCTTCTAGCACTTGATGATCGCCCTTTTCCACGATCTCTGTCATTGCTTCTTCCTCTTTTGCCCAACTGAATGACCAAATTATTTATCATGACTTTCAACTCGTCAATTTCCTTCCTCATCTCCTTCGGTTCATTCCTTTGTACTACACAAACCGTTTCTGTTTCCTGTACCTCAAATACCTTATCAGCCACTTTGGCCCACTGTGCAGAATCACCTTCCACTGCAGCTACGATTGTTCTAACTCCCACTGGCAGTCGCTGTAACCACAATGACTTTAGTACATCATCATTCATTGAATTGCCGGCCATTTCCTTCATTTTCTTCAGCAATTGAGTTGGTTTCATGTCTCCTAGCTCCAATTCTGTCAGCAACTTACGCAGCCTTTTGTGCTCCGATTCTGTGAATTCATATATTAACCGTTTCTTCAACGTCTCATATTTCAACACCCTCGGTGGATCTCGAATCACATCAACTATGCACTCCAGATATTTCGGCTCTAAACTTGCTACTACATGGTCGAACATTGTATCATCTTTCGTTATTCCCGCATTCCTGAACTGTGCTTCCATTTGCAGAAAAAAAAGGTCCGGATGCTCTCTTGAAAACATCATCGGCTTAACTGAAACCCGGTATACCTCCTTGTCAGTGCGACTTTCTCCTTCTGCCGGAAAAAAATCTTCTTCCTCACGGTTAGTCATCTTGCTTGCTAATGTTGGGCTTGATAATAACTTACAACTCCTTTTTGTGTCGGGGTCACCAATGTTGTGATTACAATAACCAAATAGCTTTTATTAATAAAAAACAGTATTTATTGCAACACAAACTTTTATTATTTTTAATACAACTTTAGAAACACTAACTAATTGACTGACTGATCAACTGACTGAAAAAATCTGAATAATTATTTTTAAATAAAATATTTTTAAATATCAGAGAATCTGACAATTTTAGCCTACTTTGTTGATTCTCACCACACTACTACAATCTTATATATTTCTTATATATATTTTCAAAGAAACCATCTATATATTTATTAAAACTGAACACTAAATGACTTTTTTACTTATATAGTACATTAATAAGACAAGTAAGAGGTTTATGTAAACAAAATTCATTGTGATTTATTTCTCAAAATACTAATTTTAATCTATTTTCATTTTAGTTTATTTTGACATTGAGTACCCTCATGTGTGTCGCCTTACTGTCAACTTAAGATTTACGGAATTTCAGCTTAAATTTAAAATGCCAAATAACCAATTGACGCCAACAATTCTTTAATTCAAGTCAAGTGCATGCAAATTGGTATTTATTGGAGGATCAAAATGGAGATGACATTATTTCTTAAACTGCACGAGTGCTCCCATGGGTGCTGATAAACTTAGCATGACAAATACGTTCAATAGAAATTTTATTTATTAGCGTCTTTAGTGGAATAAAAATGATATAAAAAAGTATATAAAAAATATATAAAAAAGTTATAAAATAAAAAAATTACTGAGTTACCAATTCACTGAAATTACATGTTTTGAACATTAAACTTATTTTTTACAAATTATACTTTTTTAATTTTGTGAAAGTTGTAACTCAAGTAAAGTGGCTTGCATAACAAACATTATTGCCAGCGGCAAGAAAATGAAAAATAAAGAAAAATCCGTAAAATATGCAGGAAGTAGAATAGAGGAATGGAAAAAATAAAAAATCTAAACGTAGCAGTTTTTGCTTACTGATTGAATGAATGCCATTACGTCGTCCATTGGCCTTGTGTGGGTATAAATGATTGTCCCTGATAAACAACTTAACCATCAACCGCAACATTGCCAATGTAAAAATACACTCCCCAAGAGCGACAACAGCAACAGCAACAATAAAAGCAACACCAACAGCAACATTCACTGTCACAACTGCAACAACAGTGACAACACAACTTCTGAACTGACTACAATAAAAACTGCTCGTCGATAGCAGCGACGATTCTTAAATGTGGAACATTATGGCACCCCAGCAGCGTTTACAATCAGCTGATATGAGTTGGTAAGTGTCGGTAAGTACGTAGTTGCCACCATTTTTCCATTTACATTTGCATTCGTATGCAAACCGCATACACGCATGTTGCATTGCTGGTTTGCTTCCTGTTTGAAATACGGCATTGCATTGGCGAAAACGACACGTCCGTTCCGCACTAATGCTTCACAAAGTGTATTTGTTTTGGTTAATATTTTAAGTATCTCAACATTAACTAATGCAAGCAACATTTAAATACATATTACGTTATAAAATTGCATATGTATTCCCCGCCCACATGTGCATGGTGAACTTATGCATCACGATTTGCATGCGTAATAAAATTTTAATTGATTTTGTGCTGTTACTCATACGCCATGAGTACCAGATGCCATTGTAAAAATTCTTTACAAATTTATTCACCTTGACTTAATATCATTTGGATATTGTGTTTATTTATTATTTAAGTACATATAGTTCTATGTTACTATTACTTTTTTTTATTGTAAATACTAGTAGATGACCCGGCGAACTCTGTTCCGCCTTAAAGGCAATAAATAAGCAGTTTGTTTTTAATTGGAAAAAATACAAAAAAAAAAAAAATACCTACATTAATCATTCATAATTTATTTGTGTATTTTAGTACACATCGCAAATTATCTATTTGTTGACCTCTGTTGTTCGCTCGACCTTCAGTCCTTAAATTTGCAGTATTTCGTATTCTTCTTGCATTACGGCTTTGTCGGGAAAGATTCGATCGTCTTGGTCGCGGCATTATTAAAAAACTAAAAACTCAAATTTTCAACCATACCATACATTATAATTGTTAATTATTTATTTTGTTGAGTTTGCAACAACCAGGTAGTTTTATTGATTAAAAACGATATTTATTGCAACACAAACTTATATTGATCTAATACAACTTTTAAAAACACATTAACTAAGTTATATTTCTATCTGTTAAATTTTAATAAAATATTTTAATAAAGTATTAGTATTGCTGTTAAGCTAGACTTACTTTGTATAGGGACAAAGAAGCTTTATTAAATTTTAGAGGAATTTTTAGAATAACATAGCATAGCTTCTTTGTAAAAGCACCAGAATGGTCGCTTTACATATAGTAAGTAAAAAATATGCATTACAAAATGTCTCTACAAAAAGAGTAGCTTTGAAAAGAAATAAAGAATTAGCAAACCCAAAAAGTTAAACTTTCAATTCGTTGAACTTGTGTTTCCAAAATAAAGCTGTAGTTTTTAAGCTCGTTCTAATTTAAAGCACGGCAAGTGCTTTGGTTGTTGTCACTAATTAAATAAAAATAAGTGACAATAAAACCTGGAACTTGAGCATTGAAAGTTTGTGCAGCCTTGACTTCTTGTGGATAACACGATTAGTCATCGCTTCTAATTTGACAGGCACGAGTTCTAAGCCTGGCATTTGCAGTCTAAACAAATTATATACGGACTATAAACTAATTAAATAAAAATTCGATTAGTCCAAAGACCACTGATGAAGAGTACTTGGCAATACTCGAAACAGCGTTGTATGGTCAGCCGAACTTCAATAAAATTAAAAATAAATTTTTGTGTTTGTACTTTATTTCTTTCTTTGCTATTCGAAAATTCCGATAAAATATTTTCTATCAAAAATTTGATAATTTCAAAACCTACTTTGTCGTGAACGGGATAAACAGGTATCCTATGTCCTTCTCCTGGCCTTAAACTACCTCCCTGCCAATTTTCAGCTAAATCGGTTCAGCCTATATCCTTCTCCTGGCCTTAAACTACCTCCCTGCCAATTTTCAGCTAAATCGGTTCAGCCGTTCTTGAGTTATAAGTGGTGTAACAAAAACACATCTTTCTTTTATATATATAGATTTTGTGAAAATATTTTCAAAAAGCACAATAGGTAAAGATAAATATTTGTAATTCATAAGTCCTATTGTTTTGAAAATGATTGGTTGTATTGTAGTATTGAAATAACTGTATTTAATATTACTATGATATCAATTAAATTTTCGAAATGTAATGGTTCTTGATTATGGCCTTTTGAATAACTTTTAGGATTGAAATTTACGATGAGGCATAATATATAATAGTTCTTCTTTCTAAATGAATTAATATCATAAATACTAAAACTTATTTTTAAAGAATTGAAGTCTGAGTTTAACTTTTAAGTTGTTTTGAATAAATAATTCTTATTCGTATTTTTTTTGTGTATGTATTTTTTGATCCATTCAGTTTTTGACATATAATTTACGTGTTACTGATTATGGTGTATTTTATTTTACATGGCCAGCAAATCTACTTTAGTAACGCTTTATTTAGGCTTCCAAGGTCTATTCATTCTTCTGTTCACTTTTATAGCTAGCACATATCTTGAAACAACATCAAAACCTCAGCAATTGCTATTATTCAGAACAATCTTACATCCATTCTCATAGAACCTCAGTATTTGCTCTTGTTTAAAACAATCTCTCTAATCAACACATTTTTTGCTAGAAATAAGCACTGCTACATATGTTCTTCCACTTGGATAATTTGTTTTCTTATAAAAGTGCTGTTCACTATTCTTGTCTTTTATTTAATATGAAGAGTTTTTTTTATATTTCTTTCTTTACATAGTTTTATGACTAATAAAGTATGATAAAAGCTTAGTTATATATTGTTTTTTAAACCTATGAGTTGCGGAGATATAAAAGTTAATCCCGGTAGAGTTCCGCTATATCCGAAAATGACTCTATTACAAGCGGATAACTCTAGTTATTCATCTCAGTAGCATGGGTCGACTAAGACTGGAGATTACACGTTTTTTCGAGTGTATTTTCTAGTTCTATGGTGTTCAGTTATGTTGTTGATGCAGTATGTCATGAAAGGTTGTATTAATATTTTAGTTTTCTGAGTACTCAATTTTTATGCAAACTTAGTCATATGTCAGCTAACGAGTTACTGAGAGAGGAAAATCGATCCAGTCAGAGATCAGCTATTTGCCGACATATTACAGCCGATGGACGTCAGTTATTCGGAGTTATCCATATAATGAAATACAACGTACCGAAGATTATGCGTTTTTTGTGGTTTCTAGACTCATAGTTATGATATTAAAAATTTACATAAAACATAAGCTTAATATGTATAAGTACTTTATTACTCTTGAATATATCTCATTCATTAATAACTCCTTTACCTCATTCATTAATAACGTTTAAATCTTATCCAGTCTTGACATTCATTAAATTGTCAGGTTATTTTAAGCTAAATATGAAAAGGTACTTTATTACATTTGACCATGCCGCGTTCATTGAGATCTTAGACCTTTAAGCTTAAAATAGTCTTGGCCTCCATTATATTGACGAGTAATTTAAAAAATCCGACTTCTAGTTTATTTAATCAGTTCTTTCTTTATCGAATTAAATATATTTACACTATTATTAAAACTAAGAATACTATTTAATAGGAAATGCACGACATAGTTTTAGTAGTCTATTGGACTTTCCGATTTTAAAATATAAAAATTATAAACCAACATTTATATTCCCGTACAGAAGTAGTATGTAAAGGTAATAAAAAAAAAGTAAATATATCGCCAAAATCAGTAGAGCAAGGAGCGCCAAAATGTATGCTAAGTCATGAGGGTCACATTTAGGGCACATTTAAATGACAGTTTAAGTTAATTGCGAAACCTACAATTTCACCACACCTTTATCCTTCTGTTTAAACAGTGATGGACATAGAGTAGAACTTACACATACACTAACATATATGCAACTAGTAACTATTTTGTTAACACATTGTTTTACTAATACAATAACATGAAAATGGCAAGCATACACAAAAAAGAATTCAGAATAAAACTGCCAACATTGCAAGCTCATTATCACTCGCCATTTGGATAAGAAAAATGGCGGTGGAACGTTATCGACCGACTTTCACGTGAATGCGATTCGTTGCTATTGCTTTGCCTCGGGTGGGGTCAGCCATTCTAGTGGAGGAGCTGAATCTATGTCAATTGCTTCTTGCAAACAACAATGAAAACATATTATATTTTTCACTTTTCCTTACTACACACTTTGTGAAATTAAAGTCTTCCATAGAAAGTAAATAGTGAACTGTGAATTCAAAGTAAAGTTTATAAAGGGGAAATATCAAAAACATATTACAGTCAGACACACTTAAAAAACTGAATTTGCATATCTCTGGGAAAATATAAAACTACAGATATTAAAATATGTATTTGTTTTTATTTCCAAGTACTTTGGCGAAATTCAACAAAACTAGCACAAAATATTGAAAGACAGAAAAAATTTCACAAAGAACCTCTTCAATGTGCAAATATACATATAAAGGACGATTTTCCATATTTCCCATTGTTGCCATAAAATTGGGTGTGTTTTGGTTAACATCCATGTATTTTCAGTGCTGTTTGTGGTATCTGAGTTAACTGCAAAATTATTCTCAAACGAAAAAAAACATCAATTTATTTATTTATAATTTCACAAAAATAGACGAATCAAATTTTTTCGTTTCTCAATGAATGGAATAACCGCGAGGACAATGTGCTGCGATTGTGAAGAAGTTTATTGCAGCGATTGCAATTGACAGTGTGAAACGTTGCCAGCATTTAAAAATAAACAAATTTTAAAATAAATATACAGAACAGTATTTGATTGTCGTGGCACAATATTGGTTATTTCATCAGTAGATTTTTTCATTGTTATTTTTTTTACACTATTGTCAAAGCATCCACTTCGGAATTCTCATACATCAAAGCAGCTATCGGAAATATTTTTAGTCAATTTTTCAGAAGTAAATATTGTTTGGAAAAGTTTTAAAATTATTCCAGCTGATGGTCATGTAAATAAAAATGGAATATAGATAAATAACAATTTACTTATATATTTTTGAAAGCGCTAATTGGTCAAAGTTAAATGAAGCACAACTTTTAAAATTAGTTTTAAAAAATAAAAATTATTGCCACCAATATTTTGACTATAGTCAGTCCTTAATCATAAGGGTATAATAAATTATATTAATTTACCGAAAAAAAATTTTAAAAAGCACTTTTACAGCAATATTTAGGGATTGTTGTCTCTTTAAAGTGTTAGTTCATTAATCACCTCATAGGGTTATCCATTTTATAGTCCTGACTTGGCTGCTTTTTGTTTTAGTGACATATGTCCAACAGAACTGTCACTTATGCCATCATATATTTAATTAAAATTTTCAGTTTATAAATTAATTAAGCATAAATAATGAAGTTTTACTTAGATTGTGCACTTGAAACTTTTTGTGAATATATGTAAGTCAAATTGTGTTTTCTTTTTTTGTGGTGAGGAAATCGAATGATTTATGCAACGTCAGGATGACGTGTACCCGATTTCTTAATAGTATACGGAGTAAAATACGCCCTTTAAGTTATTCCCACCGGAACCGCTAACGCTTTATTTCTGATCAAATTGACAAAAATTTTGAATTTGTCGATTTTTTATTAAGTGTCCTTAAAAAAGAACTGCCAAAAAGGAGCTAATAGTTTAAAATATGTGTGTGAATATTAGGATAAAGAAACACTTAAAAAGTTCAAATTAAAAAAATTTGGTAAATAATTAGCATAACCTGGCATACTTATTTTGCCGTTTTAAATTTAGTGAAGTGTTTATCTTAAGTCATTAGCAAACTGATGAGAAGAATATACTGCATTTGGGTCGAATGAACTGCCAAATTTATATTTCGCATAGAATAGGTTCTAAAACCATGCTTCTATTATAGTCACACATTCATAATTTCAGTCGGAACTCTTGTCGTGAAACATTCTTTCAAAGTTCGGAAACATATAGAGACACTTTCTTCCTTACTTGTGACTATTTTTTTAATTTAAGTTTAAATATTCTAGTATTCTTTAAATTATTCTTCACTTTTCAAGTAATATGATTATATATCATTACTAACTTACTTATCTAAATAGTCATAAGAAGCCATTAGTAGTTTTCGGCATGTGCGCCTTCTCTGCTCTCGGGCATCAAGTGCAGTTCATACTTCCTCAACTTGATCACCAAGCCTACGTATTCTTTTGTAGTAACAGAAATTGTCTGTTATTAACAATAAATTCAATTAAAGGTCATTCAAACTATTCTGTTTTTCAGTGTAATAACCGTATTTGATTGAACAGATGATTTGTAGTCATCAATGAATATAGAAATATTTTTTAATTCAGCATTTTAGCACATAAAAACTTAATTGCATAATGATAGAACTGATAGTGATAAAATTTATTACACTATTGTAAAAATAATAGTTGGGATTGATCAAGTTGGGATTAATCAATATATAAAAAAGGTGCCATGATATCAGACCAAAAACCTTTCATTGCACCTACATAAATATTTAATGCAAAAGATACAAAAGAAAACAGAACACAAAAGAATATTTCATTTTATGTAAATACAATTTTTGTTTTTAAGATATAACATATACTTAAATGTAGCATGATTGTAAGTATACTTTATATAAAATATAAGAAAGTATCTTAAGCATCCTTGTAAGTAATTACATTAATAAAAATGAGAGTGAAAGGTACATAATGAAATTTTTAAAAAAATATTCCACTTCTTTTTCATCAATATTTGCGTACTGTACACATCGAAAAAAGAAGACACAAAAATGTATTGTAATCATTTACCAATTTTCAACAAGGATTACAATACGTTGCGTGTAAAAATGCAGAAAATTGTATTACTCAAATGAAAAAAATGAAAAAAATAAAAATCCTTTTGTATTAATAGTTATTAAAGGAAAATTGTTTTACAAAAATAATGTTATAATGAGTTCCTCACCTACTTATTTGATGGCAACGAAGTGCTTGATTAAATTATTTATTTAAATTGTAAATATGGAAAATGAATAAAAGTTTAATGTTTCATTTAAAAATTTTATAAAAAAAAATTTAAATGACTAATATGTATTCTTTATAATTAATAACTTAATCATATGCTGATAAATTAATCATCATGATGAAATTTTGTAGCGAATAAAAGCAATATACTATGAGTTTTAATGTCGAGTTCTACACAGCGGACGACTATCACCCGCGTGTTGCTACACTATCACTATGAAGTTGCCACAGGCGTTAAACAATGCTCTATATTGTCACCAATATTGTTTATTCTCGTAGTGGACGATATGTTGCACCAGTCGTTGAGTAAGAGAAAGGGAGTCCCTTTATGTTAACAGCTTCAACTACATTTGTAGCACGATCACTACTAAGAGTGAGGCTGATGAGAACACCTCGAAGCGTACAAACAAAGCTAAGGCTTTATGCTAAGATCCACCTAGGAAACTCTATATGGTTTTTGCTTATCTCTGTCTATAATTTCAATGTCAACTCAGTATTCTTTTATGGATTTAAAATATGGAAATGCACTACTGTCATCGACAGATGCCTCAAAACAAATCTTTGCAACAGATTCTTAATATGTGGTGGGTTAATCGTATCAACAATGTTGATCTGTGGGGTATCACCAATCAAATGTCAATCTCTTTTGCGGGAGAAGAGGATAATAGATAAAGGAGAAGAATGGTTCGAATCTTTAAATATGTGTTTCTTGAATATACATAATTATTTCAATTTCGTTATTAAGTCAATGAGATGGTTGCATTTGAGTACATTTTTTAAGAAAGTAGCGTATTTGCTTTTATTGTTATATAGCAATACTAGTATTGCCTTTATAGCTATCTAGCTAAATAAATTAGTGGTAATTCCATGAAAGCTCTAATAAACGAATGCTCTTATGAGCCGATATATTTACTATTTGTGCAATCCTCCTCGTTTTGATGTTTTATACAAAGTGCATTCTTCTAAATGAGTGTGCAGCTCAAATAACTCTAAGCGTAAGTGTTCTATCACTGAAATACATTTTGAGGTTTTAATTGACAAAAGGAATCATGTTTGCTATTACTGTACTTTTATAAAAAAAATAGAAAAGCTTAAATTGTTATATTTAACATCACTTATATGTCATATGTAATTAATTACATCAATACCCTTATGTAAAAAATTATATATTTATTTTTATTTATATTTTGCATTGCAGCACATGTCTATCCATATAATGCCATACAAAGTTTTGTATTTATAAAGGCACCTATATAATTCCTTTTCCACCAAAATTACTTTTTTACAATTGCAACAAAAAATATTCAGTACTTCAGTACCTTTATAAAGAGGTAAGTACTCCAACATTATTCAAAAATATGCAACCATATATGTACATATAAAGATTAAATACATATATTCATAATTTTATATACAATATTACTTATGCGTATAAATATCATTTATATAATAGTACATATTATATGCGTAACATATAGGCATATATATAAAATTAAGTACAGATATATACATATTTGTCTATATATCCACATAAACATATATACATATATATATATATACATACCATTTACATAAATATACGAATTGCTGAAGCTTTTTGATTCATTTTTTCAGTTTTAAGCTACTTCAATTGAAGTATTTAAAAATAAAATTTGTATACATTATCACGGCTGTTATAAATTTTATAATTAATTAGTTTATAATGAGGAACATTAAGTCCAATTTATTTTATACCTTGGTCTATGCTATTCCGCATACATTTTGAAACCCATAGGAACGTGTGGAAGAACCTGTGAAAAAATATTCCATAATAACGTTAATAAAATCCAATTCAACACTGAGTTTGGCCTTAATTAAACACCAACGCATAAAAAAATCTAACCAAGAGCAGAAGGCAAAAAAAATGTAGCTGCACTTAAAGTAATTTTCATAATTACAAAATTGTCTTCAGTGGACACGTAAGCGAAACCCAGTGCACACATTCCTACACCTCACACAATCGCACAATCATACAGCTCTGCATTACTATGTGATGGAATTACGATGGAGGAGGACCTTTTGCTCGGATGACATACATCATTCTCTGCTAAATTTATACCATCCAACACGTTGCAGCTGCAAGCTTTTCTAACCTTTGAATATTCATTATAATTCATAATTTTTAACTTAATCAAGGTAAGAAAATGAAATTCAAAGCAAATTCATAAAAAATGTAGAAATCTATGGGTTGGATGGGGAATTATGAGTACAGATTGTTTGGTTAGGTAAGTGTTCAGTTTGTTTAGGTTAGAGTAAAATTTTATTTAAAACTGTAATTATAATTGCTTAGAAGAATTCCATAAATTTGAAATATTGAAGTGGAAGTACTTGAAGGAGTAAAAAATAAATTCTAGTCAAGAATATATAAGAAAAAAAATTTTAGTTTAAGTAATAATGAAAACACTTTTATCAAAAACTTCTATCATATAATTATATTTGTAGAAATCTTTATATTGCATCTTAAGTTTGGCATACTTTTTGAATTCAGCTATTAATATATAATATATTAGAACTCTTTAATATCAGAAGAAAACCAAAAAATTCCAATCTTTCGACTATACATAAATCTTAGAAACTTTAGCTGTGTAAGTTTATCAATTCTTTTAGGATTATTAAAGGACTCATGTAATTGGAAATAGTTGATATCACTAAAAATAAGCTTTTTTAATAGGTCTCATCTACTTTGAAATATACTTAATAGCTGGGTGCAGCCAAGGTAGAGATATAGGTGGCAGCTCCTCACTTTAAGCTAGTCCAAATTATTTTGCATAATAACAATGGTTCCCACGGGATAAGGCCAGATAATCTTAACCAGTTTAAAATTTTTTTTTATAATTTGTAAATAACAGAATAATAGTTAATACTGAGTAGTACTTAATGGATTTTTCTACTCTTCTGATTTTATGTAAGGAAATTCGTCGCTAGTCCCCCACTGTATCTTATTTTCGCTAAGCGCATGAGAAAAACTTTAAACAGAACTGATATTTGTAATAAATAAACTATTATATATTGTTGATCTTCGAACTAGAGAATATTCTTTAATCTGTTATTATATCGAGAAACCTCTTTAAAGAATAAGCGTAGTATAATCCAAAATGTTCTGCAAATGAAATCAATTCTAACCAGAGCTCATGACATGAATTCAAATACCCCTCGTAACTTATTATACTGATTGATTTTTAACTTCCATTTTGACGAAAGAAACTATATAAACTATTGTTTTCCATGGAGAAGTTTTAATCGATCAGTAATAAAATTGCAAAAGTATCCGAAAAAGTAATAATATAGTATTGCAATTTTAGATATTCACTATTATTAACAACCAGTCTTCAGATAGAAGTCAAGAAATCGATTTAATGTTTTAACATTTTTTTTTTGAAATTTTCGGGATTTTGATCATTATGTGTATAAACTTAGGCGAAATGAGATGAATTAAAGCATTATTTTGTAATTTAAGAGATTTTGTATTTTATATGGTAGAGATATTGAGTTACTAATATAACTTACTCTGAGAAAAAGTCAAAAAACGTCAACTTTTTAAAGAAAAATAACTGAAATTACAGAAATATGTTGTAATTTTTCAGATGTTTTTGTTTATTAAAGTCTATAAATGTTCAGAAATTAACTTAGCCCTTTTGTTATAAGAATAAATCCTAATTGAAGAACTATTGCATAAACTCTTACGACTGAACATAGTCTTAAAGATCCAACTATGCATCGAAAGCTCTCTGTAGCAGACTGCTTTCCTTAATTGTGAAAGCAATCTTCACTTTCATAAATAAATAATAACAAATGTCAATTAGAATAAACATTTTATTTGGAACTCTCAAACGAAGCCATTGTACTTTTGTTTGATATAATATTTATTTATTTATTTATTTTTAACGTTATTGTTTATTTATTTTTTCTCAGAACGGAATTGACTTATCCTCACTCATGCTTCGTCTGCAACTTTACTTTCACTCGAGTACAAATGGATTTCATTGCATATGCACTCTGCAAAATATGCACACTTACACATTCAATGTGTGTTTGTGCACATCTTAATGTCAACAAATACATACTTGTGCATGTATACGTGTTATGTGCATACGTAGATGTTAACTGCTTTTTGAAATTAAAGCTAACATGGAAGTGGAAATGTTTATGTCAAAGTTTATTATTTCTGCATGTGCATTTGACGATGTCATGTGAGCGCACATCAAAGCAATTGTTATCCACCAACACACACAAATACAAAAGAACTAGAACACACATGAAGGCATTAATGATAAATAAATTTAAGCGGAAATGCTGCTACACAAAGCTATATGACAACTCTGTTTTAGTCGTAGATGCCAGAATCGTTTTCATTGTTTGACTCAAATCACTTTCTAAATTCAAGCAATAATAAAAGCTAGTAATAATAATAAAAAAATAAAATAAAAATAGAATTTTATGTGTTTTGATAATATTTTATCGAAAATAATATATATAAATAAAAAGATGTCTTGTTCTTATTACTATTAACTATTTTTTACAAGGGAAAATGCGTATTTTAAGAATGTATTTTATTAATTTTTCTCATATATATTTTGCTCATAAATTTATGTAATATATGTATATTATTATATATGTATTATATGTATATGTATTAAACATAAAGGCAGTAAAGTGTTATATATCTGCCGTAAGAAAAATTTGTAAAGTCACTCATACGCTACGGTGTCCTAATACTTAACCCTTTTATTGTTATGCATTTTGTTACTACAATATAAAATAGAAAGAATCTGTTTTAATAATTTAATTATTTAATATTTTTTATTTTCCTTTATCAATTATTTGTTATGGCAAAACTAATAAAATAATTGTGGTTAAACTATTAGCCATTAAATGTTTTAGAGAAAAATTGTTTAAACAGTTAAATACAAAATTATTTGATTACGATTATCCTGCTGACGTAAGCAAGTCAATTTATATTCCTGCATATATCATTGCTCAGCCACAAGTAGCTTATGGCTTGATAGCAATAATAGAAAAATATATACACTTACATATTTAAATGCATAAATAAACTAACATTTATGGGTATTGTAAACGAAAGGTAGAAAAACAAATTTAGAATAAAAATTGGATCAAGGATTCGTATTATTATTTTTTATATTCAATTTTTTTCTATGCTTTTGCTTTTATTCTATTTCCTTCAATATAAACAATATTGGTTTTAAAGTGTAGGAAAGCTTAAATTTCTTATAATAAAAAATATTTCTTTTACTTAAGTTCAAAATAATATTTTGAAATGAAAAGTGTTAGGAAGAATAAAAGAAAATAAATAATATAGTAAAAAATGTAGAAATCTATGAGTTGGATGGGGACCCGTATTAGTTGCAATTTTTTAAAATTTTTATTTATTTTGTTTTTATTATTTTTTTTTTTTTTTGTAGTAAAAAATACTAAATATAAATTTAATACTTGAATCAAATTCTTGAAATATTTAAAATGTTGAAATAAAATTTATTTTACATTTAATTATTAGTCTATTCTAAAAATAGCTTCGAAAAGTATTATTTTATTTTATTTAATTTTTATATATTACAAAGTAATATTTTTTATTTATTATTCTTATTTGTACAAATAGTTTTTCTGTAAAAATACACAAGTTTGTCTATTTTTCTTTCAAATATTAAATGTTTTTGTGTTTTTTTATTAAAAATTACTAAAAATAAAAACAAAGTAAGATATTTTTTTAAATAAATGTAAAAAAAAATCCAATATTTTATACAACTTCTTTCGAAGCAGATAGAAATAATTTTTTATTTCTCTTATTTTACAAAATAATTTTTCTATTGTTTTGGCTTAGGAGAGAAATTTTAATTCCCAGTTTTAACTACATTTTCATTAAGCTAAATGATATTTTGGTTATTTCATTTAATATTTACCAAATGGGAAGTTTTAATTAACCTGAGTGTTTGTTTATACGCTTTTCCAGGTTATACAACATTTTTACGTAAAACCATATAAATAAAAATTAATTTATATTTCATTTTCTTAATGTTCTCCATTACATGAGTCCATGTAGTAATGCATACGTTTAGTTCATACAGGGTTGTTTTATTTTTTTTTTTTCATACCTATGATTATTATTTTGTTAAAACCTTATTTTAATTATTTATTCTTTAAATCTTCCAATTAAGTGAGAGACGTGTTATTTAAAAGTCGTCCGCGAAATTGCTTATCGTACTCCATCTTTTTTAAGGTAATTTTCGATCAATTTCGACACATACCTGGCTACAGAACGATCATGGCTTGATGGATGCTCGTTTTTAAAGCATCGAGAGTTCAAAAAATTTTCATAAAAACATGATTTCTTAACAATGCCTTTTAGCAATTTTTCTTGTAGACAAAATGCATTATCTGAATAATAAATTTACGCGTAAAATCGCATTTCAAGGAAATTTGTAATGCAATGGAATCAAATCAGGATATATTGTCTGGTACCCTATGGTTAAAATCACATATCTTTTACATTAATTTCTTCGATTTTAGTTTAATTGGCTTAGAGACTGCCTAAACCTTTTCTTTAATGGACCACTGCTCATTAGTGTTGACCACAGTTGTTAGCAAACTTAAGCGTTCTCGTTCTACTTTTGCTCTCTAAGACTGCACTTTTAATATTTTGTTAAGTATGCATTTCTCGTTGCCTCTGAAAATGTGTCCTGTTCGGCTTAGGCAATTTTACTTTAACCGATTTTGGAACTCGCTTCTCCATTAGCATTGTTCTAGTTGTTTGGAACTGATTAAGTCTCCTTTGCCTTCTTGCTTACTGGGGTTTCGCTTTTTATATCTTGCAAAGAATGCAGCATTCATTGGCTTTAAAGACATATCCTGAGAGATTTAATGTAAGTTAAGCATTTTCTTCGCCACATAACTGATAAATTTATAATCGTAAGCGTAGTTCGCTGTTTTTATTTATTATCCCAAATGTTTATTTTTTTTGAGAATAATATGTAAAGTAGTTTCGAACATAATTTTCTATTTTAGATGTCTTTGAACCACACAGTGCAATAATAGTTTTAGTTATAGAAAAATGTTAATAATAAAATTCTTTGTGATTCAAATTTTTTTAATCACAACGTACTACTCAATAATTATTACCACTCAAATGATAGAATAAAAAATAGATAGCACATTTAAAAAATTTCATTTAATAAAGGAGTAAAATATTTTTAACTCAGATTTCATTTATGAAAAAAAATTTCATTTAATGTATTTGGTTTTCATCAAATAAAATTTTATGTTTTGTTCACAAAATATTTTTTTGTAATTTAAAAATATTTTTATTCGTTAAAAAACTATATCCATGACATTTCAAACATTCATTTTTATATGTTAAAATTAAATAAAATGAAATTTATTTTAAATCTCTACATTAATATTTTTTCTTTGCATTTTTAAGTTTTAAAAAGTTTTGGTTTTATGCATTTAATATAGTTCGGTTGTGCACTTAACAATCATAAAACGTAAAAGTTGATGGAAGTTTTTCATAAATATTTAATACTCTTATGGTTTCAGTTGGCAAACAAATTTTAAGTGGCATTTCCGCTGCGAATCTGTGTATTTAGCGGTTAAATCCAATTATTCTTAATATAGTTTTAATAAAGATATTTAAGCTAGAAATTTTTAAGGAAAATATTCAATAAATTGAGATTATAAGTATTAATAATAATATGTATAAAATTATAAGTATCTAATAACAATATTTTATATAAAAAATTTATATAAATTATTTTCGTATACTCTGATTATTTAATTTAAGTAAACCACTTTAATCGATAAAAATGTGCATTTTTGTTCAAAATGTACATGGCGATCAGATTGCTAAAGACAAAATTTCCCGACTATCGCACATAACTGTCTATGAAACACATTACTGACAGCAAGGTAGGTACTAGTCGACGTGTAAACAGTTAGCAACATATGAAATAGCGATGTCGACAACAAAACGCAACTATAATAATCGCTTAAAGTGAACATCAAAGAATACTTCCCGATACTTTTTGCACAGAAAATAAATAATGTCTATTCAATACAGCAGATTTTATTAAGTTTAATACAAATTTTCTTGGCCTCAATTCATAAAATGAGTTTTATTAACTCTTTTCCAATTTTAAACAACAAGAAAATGAACCAAAAGCTATACTGGAACACTTGGCATAGCCTAAAGGGAGAATTTTAGAATACGAATCCTTTTAGATGTGTGAGCAAGATACTCTTTTGTACTAAAGCTGGCTACAGTTTTACATATAACGGAACCTTGAATTTTTCTGGGTATGCATGTGCTTAAAGCTATGTATAGGTATAAACACTGTCTCATTAAAGTAAAATTTTAAAAACGGAAGTATATTTTGAACCCTATTTAATTTAACCCTATTTAATTTAACAATTATAAACTTAGTTAGGCGGCACTCTGGAAGACACTCTCTGATATTTATTTTACGTAAAAGGTATTCCATATGTAACAATCAAGCTGATAATCAAATAAAAGTATCTGAGCATAGTTAAAAAAATTTAATCACATGAAAATTTCTGTCGTATCGATCTGGTCTTGGTTCATACTGAATCAGTAACGTATCAGTCAGCTGCTTTAACTAAAGCTTAATCTAAAGCGCACTACGTTGTTGCTGCTGACTGATCACTGCATACTAGTAAGACATGCTATGAGACCTAGTCTACCCTTTAATGATTTTGGTCATGGTTGTGGCTCTGCGGATAAAGAGGCAATTGTACTTTACCTCTTGTGTCATTGTCTATTATTGGCTAAAAGAAGATTTAAAGGCTTTAGAGGTCTCTTTTTTTACTGACCTGACGATGATAGCTCACATCGTTCAAAATGAAGGAATTGGGTAAGTTTCTAGACTTGTTAAATGCTGCATTGTCACTCGAATGGAGGAATCGTATGTTTTAGCGTTGTTCGTACGCTGATAACTGCGGTCGTTTTGGGAGTCCTTATGTTTATGTACAAATAATACTAAGCCATGGTATCAAAAGAGGCCATTATTGAAGGTCTCAAGAGTGCTCAAGTGGGCACAGTTTGGCCACACCAATATATGCCAACTTAACTAAATTATTCAAATAAAAAATCTTTAGATACAAATGAAAAATTTTACATATCTCATGAACACATGAACGTATCTTATTTAAATTTATTTATAGTTAAAAATGACAAAATATAATTTAATATACAAAATTCTTTAAAAATCATTTTTTATTACAATATTTAGTAGAGGTCCGAAACCTTTATATATAACAATAAACATTATTTTTATATTATTTTATATAATATTAAGATAGACTGTATTATTATTATTGTTAGAGGATATGGCATTGCGACCGTCGCGTCTATAGTGACCCCTTCTGGATTTAGAGTAGATCTCTAAGCCCTGTTGCGTCAATAAAAAGTGGTATTGAACCTAGTTTACAGAGCTTTATTTTATTTTCCGTAAGGGTTCACGTTCCCCGGAGCCAATTCCGTATGTGCATTAGCGTAAGGCATGTGTGGCCGACTTCTCATTCTCTTCACAGAATCTACAGTTTGCATCTGTAAGTAAACCAAGTCTTGCAAGGTGAAGGTAGATTGTGAATGCTTTAAAAATTATATTTACTTTGGCATTTCCTGTAGTTTTTTATTTTCTATTTTCTTTTTTGTATCAAAGAACATTAAACAATATAAAGTCGTTAAAGTATCTTCCAATTTATTTTAATTTTAATCATTTGATTCACTTAAGAATGACGCAAATCAATAAAAGCATATCGCAACAATATTGTAGGGTTTAGTTTTTCTATCATAAAAAAAATTAAAATATTAAAGAAAACCCTACAGCAAATAAAAAGAACAATAGCAAATTAAACCAACGAACTATAAAAGTAATGAATGAAAATAGAAATTCAAAAATATTACAAAATCCCGCCCAAAGGTTACGTATCAATGCCAGCAAACGAGTCAACAATAGAAAAACAACAACAACAATTGCTACTTTGACAGTAAGTAAAAGAAATATTATGGAATAGAAAACTTTTGATTATTATGTCGGTTAATAGAATAGCAAAAGAACTTCCCGCCAATGAAACAAGGAAACGGAACGCAACAAAAGTCAAAAAAGAAAACATTTGAAAAGTTGCAGACAGTAGAGGAAAAATAGAACAAAAAACAACTCAAAAAAAAAACACAAAACAACACAACACGACGAGACGCAGACCAAATTCAAACGTCAAAAATAGAAGAAAAGGAAACAAAATTGGAGCAAATACAGAACATAAAATAAGAAGACAAGAAAAATTGCAAACAATAACAACATAAACATTACATTTTATTATATAAAGTAAAGTAAAGGCTTTGTACTCTATCGGCGAACAGACAGTCTGACTGACTGGTGAATAGAATAAGCGAACTTAGTGTAAATTGTTAAAGAAAGAAGAAGAAAACGAAATTGGCATATATTTGAGCTTTAAGTATGTGTAAAGTTACACGCGCGATGAGCATGCTTAATGGTAACGCCATTTTCAGAATTTCTTTGGTGGCAGTGTGGCATGTGACAAGCACTCACACATTCAAATGAAATGACAGTGTAATGAGTAGGAATTATGCTAACAAAGAAGTAAGTGTAAACGAGCGCAAAAAAAAAAAATTCAAGTATGCAAGTATGTGTTACTACAGCTAATTCATATGTAGGAATGTGAATATGAACATTGTTGTAAGAATGTGTCCGTAAAGTTGCCTTTTTGTACTAATTAAGTACTTTGCGAAAACAACAACTACAAGCAGAAGAATTAACAATAGCAATAACAACAAAAACCGCCTTAACAATTTTGTCTGCTGGAGGAGTCAATGTTAATTATGTTTTAGCAGTTATTGTTGTGCAGTTGTATTGTTGCTGTAGTTGTAGTCATTGTTTTTGCTTGTCGCTGTTATAAATGCTGTTGTTGTTGTTGATGTTATTATTATTATTGTTGAACTTATAAAAGCTTATCGAAACTGGTTTGTAACCAGACAGTAGTAATATCATTATTATTTAATTACAATCTTTCTTAACCCTAAATTGCTTAAAAGCATAAAGAGCATAAGAAGCTGAATGGCGTCGCGAGTATTGCTTGGCGTCACGCAACTCTTTTGTACTAACTTTTCTTTGATTAGTATTTGCGTGAAAACAGCGTGGGGTTGTTTTTGTTTTTTTTTTTTGTAGGTTCGTAGCATGTAGAAAAAAGTTCAAATGTTAAAGGCAATTCTGTTTAAGAAATTCCATGTGAATGCAAATCTGTTTGCTTTTCTCTGTTCGTAGGCGTTCATATGATATCGTGCATTAATTTTAGATTTTTTAACAGAGCTTTAACATAACTTTAACGGCTACTAAAGAAAATTGTACTCAAGATATAATAATTTTTTTTGTTTTTGGTTAAGTGTTTACACTAACAATTTCAGTCTCCTAAGCTTTTAACAATAAATATAAATTTTTAATATTTCTCCAAATCTTTTTTCTTTCCACTAAAATATGATATAATCAATCTGATTAGTAACAACTAAATGACTTTTGATCAAAAATAAAAAGACAACTAGTGTATATAGAAAACAAAGGTTAACCAGTTACGGGAATTCCTTAAAGAAAGGTAGACTCTCAACTCCTATAACAGTAATATAATCTAACTTACTTACTTACTTCAGTGGCCATTATAACCCGTTATAGGGTTTCGACCTTCCTCCGTGCACCTCTGCCGCTTGTGTGCCTTATCCAGTCTTGTACATCCAGTGCGGTTATTACCTCCTCAGCTTCATCACTCCACCGAAGACACGGTGTACCTCTGCGCCTACTTCCCTCAACCAACGCTTTAAATACCTTTTTCACTAGAAGATATTCATCCATTCTAATGGCATGACCAAGCCAGTTAGGCCACTGAATTTAAATAAATTTAATTGATATCAATATCATGCCGAATAGATCGTGCAGCTCATTGCTTTATTCGTATCGATTGTTTGCCAACGCGTACCATAGAAATTTTCTCTCGGATACTATTAATGCTTTGTTATCACTGTTGGTAATTGTTCAAGTTTCTGCATCATAAAGTTGGACAGGCATGATAAAAGACCTATAGAGTGTGATTTTCATTTCTGAGAGAATGCTTTACTGCTCAAGAGAGGCTTAGGCAAGAGTGGTTCTGTATTGAATCTCTTGACTGCTGCCATTTTTGGTGTTTATGCTGATTCCCACATGAATAAAGTCTTTCACAACTTTGGACTTATATTTGTCAACAGCCAAGTAGGCCCCAAAATGTTCAGGAAATTTTGTTTGTTGACAAAAATATTTAAGACATACCATATATATGCTTCACATATACTAAAAGTTCACTGATTTAGGCTTAGTAGGAACTACACTATCTTATTCTAATTGCTTTTAAGAGGAAAAAATATATGCTTTGAAAATTCGAGAATTTTCTGTATAACTTCAATCAAATTATTATCTTTGAGAATTTCTTGGAGCTTGTAACTTCTTGAAGTTTTCTGAATACTTTTTCAGGCTTTTCAAGAATTGTTGTATGCTAAAATTGGGCATACTTTTCCATTGGACAATGCTGAATTTGACTTTATAATATATCCAAGAAAAAAAATAATATGTTCAACGAAGTTACAAAAATTTATTGTAAAAAACCAAAATTGCAAAGCTTTATAAACTTAAATTCATATTTATATATAAATGTATGAAGAAATACATTTATATGGTTATTTCGGTAAATAACAAACATTATTCTATAAGTTTTTAAATTATGAAAATGATTTCATAAAATACTTTCAGTTCATTGAACGCGATTGAATAGTAATATTTAGTGAAGCATATTTCAGACAATCTATTTATAATAAGAAAGTCCATTGACTTTGCGAATATAAGGAATGCATAATAAATTATTTCTTTTCGCAAAATATGTTCAAATAACAGAAAAAAGTTTATTTTGTTCATATTTATATTATTCATTCCATTATATTTTTTTTGTGGTAATAAAAAATTCATATACTGTACAAGCCCACAACATTTATGATTAGTTTTGTGCAAGTAATTTGATAAATTGATTAATTTTCAACAAATTGTTTTTCTCACTAAGAATTGTAATAAAATAAATTTCATATAATTAACCTAGTTTAGTAAAATTTTCAGTTACTTCGTGGGAGTTCATAAATTATTAAAAATAATAGAAATTAATGTCCTTTAGCCGCACGTGTTTGCTTTAGGTCTTTAAAGCGAACCTACGCTGTTAAGGATATATTTTTTAAGTTGAATATAAACAAACTTTAAAGCACTAAAAAATTAAATTTAAATTATTATTTACTTTCATTTAGCATTAAAAGCGGTTTCTGTGCTGTTGTTTTTATATAAAATTCACAGTAAGGTTCAGTAAAAATGAAGAATAATTTTCAATTTACTTAAAAGAGCAATAAGAAAGTATTACTTATATATCCTTAGGTGACGTCTTAGGAAAGATAGGAAAGTAAAAATATCGCTTTTTACAAAGTTATGATAAGGATATTATGAATATTTTTCCATTTTAGATAACTTGTTCTTAAAGTATCTCATTAATTTCATTTTTGACGGAATGAAATCTCACATTTTTATGTATTTTTATTTTTTAAGATTACCAAATGACAATATTGACATTTGGTAATATTAAAGTTTAATCATTTAATAAAAAAACCATTTTCATGTTCTAAGAATATTATTTTTTTTAGGATGTGAATCAATTTCGAGGCACAAAGTGTGAATTCCAATTAGATTTAAAATATAGTCGCCATTTTAGGTCTCAGTTAAACACTGTATATACTGTGTATTTTTAAAACAATGTCAGGGCTGTTACCCGAATTCTGCTTCATCGAGACAAATCGGAGTGAAGTTGGTTCCTGTTTTTAAGTGCCGCCATACAAACATCGCTGATGCCAAACGCGTTAAACGTCCAAAGAAGTGGTGATACCACAAAACCTTTAAAAAGTTCTCAAAATCGTTTTGGCAAATCTTAAGTGAAGTTGCAGGAGACAGCTGAATTTGATACCTTAATAACTTCAGAGGAGACAGTTCATTTTATTTTGCATAAATGTTTTTCCATGAGAAAGTGAATGCCATGTTTGCTAATAGTTGCTAATAGTTAAAGAGAACTTATTTGTAGGTATGCAACAATGGATAAAATTTGGATTCACCATTTTACTCCAGAGTCAACACGGCAGTCAGTTGAGTACACAGCAGCAGGCAAACGTTACACAAAGTAGTCAAAAATATACAGTTGGCAACGTTATAGCATCTGTATTTAGGTTTGCGCGTTGAATTCCCTTTTTTCGAAAAGAACCAGATTATGAATAGTGATCGCTACATGATCCAATTGATGCGTTTGAAAAGGAAAATCGCAAAACTATAGTCCCTTAAGAAGAAGAAAAGTTCCTCTTTCACCAGGATAATTTCCAGTGTCTTAAGCTGTTGACTACCATAGCAAAATTGCATGAATCACACTTCCAATGCCTTCCGCACCCCAGTATTTACCACACTTGGCCCCTATCGATTACTTTCTGTTGGCAGACCTCCAAAAAGTGCTTGAGAGAAAGATGTTTGACTTTCTTTTCCTGCATGAAAAAGTCAACGCTATAACTGAGGTATATTTAAGGTATATCAAAAATGAATCATTCTATAAGAGAGATATGAAAGTGTTATAGAAACATGGAAATAATTGAATTACTCTGGAAGGAGACTACTTTGATGAATAAAATTGAATTTTGCCAAAACGTTATTTTGTTGGTTATCCTAAGGAAATAGCAGTCGATGTGTTATCAAAGAATTTAACTATACTTAATATACAACAAACGGTTCTTGAAACCATATCATATCATTTTAAAGTAGTTATTAGTTCACTTTGTTAATTCTTTGTAGTTAATAGAAGTTTTTTTTTAACGATAATGAACCATTTTTTATGAAAATTTGTATGGTGAGTGGGTGTGGCAGTGAATGGAATATCATGAAAAAATTCGGGCAATGTTTTATAACTTACCTAGGTGAATTGGGCACTCTTCTTTTTATGATAGTTAACTTTCTACCTATCATAGTTGTTGAGAGAACCAAGAAAATGTAAAAATAACCCATTTTTCACCCAAAATTTTGAGTTGTGCCGGTAGTTAAATTGGATTCAAATTAGATTCAAAAGAAAGGTCATCTCAAAAATAAATTTTTAGAAAAATTTCATGTCAATATCTCTACTAGTTAAAAAAATTTCGAATGTCGAACGTTTCAAAGTTTGTTCGTCTTCTTTCTCAGGGCGTATTATTATTATAACTTTGTTATAACTCAGGGTTGTAATATGATGATTGTATAAAAATATAAATAAAAACCATAAAAATCTAAAACCTACTGAAGTATTTCTTTTTAACTGTCATAAGAAAATGGTTTCATTTTCTATAAATTGTACTTTTGCACCTTTAGTACCTTAAAATGTATAATACTTCGGAAATCATTTCACCAACTGCAGTCCTTATAATTATAAGTTTGACAGTTTTATATGTTATAAACAAAATTTTTATTATTTTTATTTTGTAAGCAAAACATATACAGTGCAGCTGTGCTATAAAAATGTCAAGAAACTTCCTTTCATAAATAAAAAAAAAATTTTTTTAGTACTTTTTATCTATCGATTTAATATAAAATTTAGCTTATCTTCTGCAACTACACCGAATCGTTTTCCGTTTTCAAGCTTAGACATATTCACCTTGAAAGAATTTTCCTGCAAAAATGCAATAAGAATTTTTGGCCAAGTCT
Organism: Teleopsis dalmanni; assembly: GCF_002237135.1. Taxonomy (NCBI): domain Eukaryota; kingdom Metazoa; phylum Arthropoda; class Insecta; order Diptera; family Diopsidae; genus Teleopsis; species Teleopsis dalmanni. The sequence goes on from NC_051846.1 coordinate 190,162,992, forward strand.
ATTGCTGCCAACAATAATTTCACCAAGTCTTGCCAAACTATAAACAACTCAAATTTCACGGACGTATTTGTGTTTTTACCCTCAATATTGTAGGCTCAATAAAAAGACTTTCACCAAACGAAAGGATGCATTAAAATTTAGTTTAAATAATTTAAACGAAATTGCCAAAATACTCTGGCTAAAGTCCAAAAGCGCACTAAAAAACCAATTTCAAAGCTCAACAGAAAAAATTGAGTCCAACAAATGTTTGCAATTTGTTGGACTGAGATCCTAGGAGGCCAGGGTGCAGAGTGGATGCAGAGCTAATTGCGTAAGTTGTTACATAAATTTCAATTTCAACGAGTATCTACGAGTTTATTGAAGTGCTTAAGCAATATTTAGTTCATAAATTTATTGTCGGCCAGAGCGTAATCCTATTTGTACAAATTAAAATTCAACTTGACACTTACAACTGAACTCGGTATGAAGTGCTTAGAATCACTTAGAGGCATTGCTTGCTGCTGCCAACATTGCTCAGTTGGCATCTGATAGGCGACATGTGCTGAAATGTGGAATATTTTTTCTACTTTCCATAGTAAAAATGTTGTTAATACTTCATGTGCTGGAAGACGAAAACAGTTTTTATGTACAGTTTTATATTACGAGTAGATGCACCAGCCAAGACAATCATTGTATGCATCGCACGCTGCACAGCATGGTTATTTAAATGCTTTAAAAATTTACATTTCCGTTTCCTGCTTGAATGCAAACAGTGTCAACGTTATGGCGAAGACTAGTCTTTCACTAGTTCTGCTGCTTGGAACGCATTGCACACTTGATTAGCACAGCAGCACACGCAGTGTTGCAAATTTTGTATTGCAATTTTGAATTATTCATAACACAGAAAATTGCACAGATCCCAGTTTGTAAGTTAATTTGTAGTTAATAAGAGTTCGTGAGTTGCTATTTTATTCCATTTAATACTTCATTTAATTATTTAAATTAATTTTGTTACCAAGACATACTGTAAATATATTAATCAAGTTTGAATAAAATGCGCTTATACAAAATATAAACAACAAATAGAATTTCTGTATATGTCAAGTTACTTATGCCAAGGGATTATACTTGATAGCCCCAGACGTTTGTCGAAGCTACTATAGTAAGAAGCAACAGTAAAACATAACCCATCCATGTGCTGGATGGAACCATAAGCTGGTTTATGATTTAATTCTAATAAAACACAGCAAGTGAATTTGTTAATGAATTTTCACAAAAAATGAATAAAACTCCAAGTTCGAACATTCAAGTCAAGTTGGCTAATAAACACTAACTCCGCTTCAAATTCGGTAGGGTACGACCTCAAGCCTTGGTACTTGCAGTCTCAAGAAATTATTCACGAATAAGTAAATATAAGCAATAATTCAGAGACCACTGATGATGGGTATTTAGCAATACTCTGGACAGCTGAACTACTACTAAAAAGAATTTTAGTAGTCGTTCACTACTTTTTAAAACCTCTTGCTAAAATATCCACTAAATTATATTCATATCTATCCGTTGCTCTTGGTTTAAGTTAGGTTATATCGGCAATCTTATTAATCTAATATTGACTTTTTTTAATCGTACAAAAAAACAAATCAAAAATATATAAACTAATATCTGTTTTACTAGGGCTCTAGACCATAGGAAGGTATGGGGCTAAGCTCGACCTACCCTGTACCCTGTAGTATCTTTTGTAGCACATGTCTACTCGCGCTCGAAGAAAAGACAACAGAATACCTGTTGTCCAGGCTTGACCAAAACCAGGTTTAATCTTTTGGGTGCCCATCTTTAACACATTCAGAGATATTTACAGCATTATTAGCCACATATACGCATTTATCAATGCTTCTGACTGTTTCTTGAGCATGCTTCTACTCATTATTACGGGGAATTACGAAGGGTTCGTTTCATCTTCCACTTTAACTTACTAACTAAACCCAAAATCTCCTTGAATACTTCTCAAGGAGATTTTAAGCCTGGGTAAAATCAAAGATTATTAATCATACCTACAGTGCTCTATAAAATATAACCGGGACATTTAGGTATGTCTATGTGTTCCAAAATATTTCTAAAAATGTGTTTGCCTTGAAGATTATATCCTTCTTTTCTCCTAGTAGGACTCAGGCCAAAAAAAATCATTTTATTAACCCTCGTTCTACCACTTTGAATATCTGTATCTATAGATCCATATCTATAGCATATACTTGAGTTTTGTGTTATCATAAACATTGATGACATCTATTTAAAATTAATTATTTTTTTACATATATATGTTGTGCAAGAAAGGACTTCACTGCACAGTTTCAGATATTCGATACAACTTAAATTTTCAAATACAATTTTTTTTTGGGACATGTATATAAGTAATGGCAGTATCATCCAATAACCTTGTAACCCACAATTTATACTTAAAGTCTAATTTTACATAAATTTATTCCTACTCCACAATTTGCAGTGGTGCTCAGAAAATACTTGATCGTCCATTCTGTTTATTTATTTATTTTAAATTATTTTCGGTTTTTAGTTTATCTTTGGATTGCGAATCTTGTTTGTTTATCGAATCTACGACATGCCAAAAATTTAATCCTGAAAATAAACTTACATTAAAATTCGAAATAAAAAATATTCCGAATGTGTGGTGAAGATTTGGCACATAAATATTTCATGAGTGCCTGTAAAAAATGTTTTGTTTTTCTGTCCCATAAATAATGCGAAAATAAATTTTATGTTGTATAAATTTAAGTTCACATTAAAAAAACGAGCTGAAATATAAAATAAATTTTACGATCTGCGACAAAACAAAATTCATAAATAATAAATAAAGATAATTTGATTACAAAAATAAGGTTTGTTATAAAGATATTTATTCTTTGGTGCATGAGCGCTATAGATGACCATATCTTTCTATTTTATATTTTTCTTTTTCGATCAAAAATTTAATATGAATTAAAATTAAATTTAATTTTGAGTTCGATTTAACGACAGGGACGATTTTACTTAATAGAAACTATTGTATTTAATAGAGAGGTTTCGAACAGTAGTGAAATTGCAACAACAAATATTTTTATTTGTCTTTAATTAATTGAATTTTGGCTAAAAATACAGCTGTTTCAAAGTATTGCCAAGTACCGATCATCAGTTGTCTTAGAACTACTTCTTTAGTTACTTTAATTATTTGTAAATAATATTTTGAGACTGTAAGTATCAAGGATTAAACTCGTGCCCTGCCAAATTTGAACTTCGGTGGTAGTTCATTAGCCAACTGACTCAAAGCCATACTTGACTCGTATGTTTGAATCTGGAGTTTTGTTAATTTGTTGTAAAAAATCATTAACAAATTCACTTACAAAGTTATATTAGAACGAAATCATAAGTCAGCTGTAGAATAATAGTAGAATAAAGTAGTACTTGGTGGGATCCGTAGACAGAGTAGAATTCGTGGTATTCACAGAATTCTCAGCGTCATAGTACGAAGAGGATAATTTCGAGGAGAACAGCGAAATTTGCATTAAGCGATGAGAGAATAGTCGTTTATTCTTTTAATATAACATAACAGAGGTATCAAAAGTAGAAAGATCAAGACTGTTAGCATAAAAGCTAGATATATTTCAGAAGTCATACGAAGAGTTGGAATATAAAACTTAAAATATGCAAACAATTTCAACAAAAATTGCTAGGTGTATGCTTTTCAAATATATATTGAAGATCTAACTACATAATATAATTTAGTCTGGAATATCCATTCTAATTATTGCGCTGAAGTTTCATTTACAGAAATTTAGAGACATATCTATGTCTAAATGATAGATGTGTTCATATGTATATAGACCTATTTCATAGATGATAGATAGATCTCTAAAAGTATCTTGACATATTAAGAGTTATGTCTAATCTCTTTATTATGTTAGGTGTATTGTGATTTTAGTCACACTTAATATAGCTGATCTTACAAATAAAAAAGTTTAGTTTTATGATTAGAACTTGAAGAGTCTGATGACTTGGGTTAAGTGAAAACAAAATATATCTCGACTTATTTTATACAGAGTGTTATTGGAACTTTTTTTATAAAAAATTTACGGCTAATTTAGTATTATAACTGTTGCCGTACTCAAAAATAGAGAAAAATATTTCTAAAATCGTGAAAATTCAATTTTACAAATTCATATATATATATATATATATATATACGAATATGCTATACAAAACTAAAAACTTGTAAATAAACAAAAGTACTTAATAGTCGTAATGCACTTAAGGGCTCTACTTCAAAAATGGAAGTATTCCCGCATATTTTCTTAAACCAAACCAAAGCTCACTTGAGCTCATGTTGAACTCTCTTGCAACTCGAAAAGCATAGATACTTTTGTAAACTTTTGTTGATTTTTTCGTTTATTTATTTTTGTTTTGCTTTTTTTTTTGTTTTTGCTGCAGAAGTACTTCCCCATTTGTTTGCTGTTTTAAGTTTGTTTATGTGCTACCTTCTAAAAGGAAATGTGTAAATAAAATCATTTAAGACAAACTCACTCGACTTGCTACCGAACTCGCTAATTTAATTTGTAGAGTTTCCCGCATCCTAGGACGCGCAGTTGGTTCAACTTTGTTTTTTACGTTAAATTGAATGTGAAGTTGCTGTGAAGCGTTAAGGAGATGCAAAGGATGTTAATTCAAATTCTAATTTGCCACATGTTTTGGTCCTTTTTTTCCTATTTGCTTGGTGTACTGGATCTGCTTGCAGCACCGACACGCGTCGTTATTCAATTAGTTGACGTCGGTTTCCTTTGCCTGGGTTTTTGTAATTGCTTCAGCTTTTACTTGGTCTCTTTTTCCATCTATATTAAATGTTTCTTGCTTATTTTAGAACGGATGTGCTGGCTTCTTATTCAAATGAAATTACATTCACTTTGCTAAATACCAGATAGTGACAAGTCTTGCAAATTTTTTGCTATTATTCTTATTATTCTTATTACTCCCATTATCCTTTTCCACTTAATTTAGCAGCAAAAATTACAAACTAAGTTCTTCTCTAACATATTTTTTTTGAATTTTTTTGTTGCATGAACTTTGTTGCAAGTTACTTGTTACAATCTGTAAATGTTGTGTTCCAAGAAGCTTGCAGTTAATTTGCTCTGCATTTTCATATGAACTTTAATTTGCTTGTATTTTATATGAAATTATAATAAGTATTTAATTTTAGATGCAAGCAATTATGTAAATGGTATCCTTTGGTCTTTCAAATTTAATGTTCATAATTAATGGAATTGAAATACAAGAAGTGGGTGGCAGAATATATGTAGGTTTATAAACATTTGAATAAAACTGATTAATTTGTTTAATTAGTAATGCTACAAATTTTAATTAAAGATGCATATATTTAATCAACTGTTATTTCTACTAAGGTCTTCTCAGTGTTTCTCTCTGCAGTTACCTTGGTTAGTATAGCTTCATTTGTATCTATTTCATGTTAGTCCTTTTAATAAGAACTTGCATCAGTTTTTATTAAAAGTAGCGAACAGTGTTTGTCTCTACAGTTATCTTGGGTATTATAGCTTCATTTGTATCTAATATGATGTAAATTCTTATTAGAAGTAACGATAGGAAACGTTCTTGATATATTAGAATAAAGCTTAACATTGAAAATTGAACAACAATGAAAACCTATGCTCAAATTACCAGATTATTTGGAATAGTACCTGTGCTCATCTGTATGCTTCTTTTTATTAAGCAGGTGCTGTTTTTAGCTGTAATAGTACGGCATTAGGGTGATTGTACAGGCAACGTATAAAAGTGATTGATTTCCTACTTTTAAATTTGATGTAATGGAGGGTCTATTAAGTAGAGGTGTTCAGATATAAACATGTGTTGATTATCTTAAGCTAGAGTAATTAAAATTTTCCATCAGTAATATATGCTGCGACAAATGTTTCATCATCATTCGATATCTCCTTGTAATTAGTGTTTATTTAGGCACTTATATCGCAACAAATGCGTATTTATGATTATTATCTCATTGCAAATTAGTTTTTATTTAGGCACATAAACCATATTTTACAATAAGCTCTTTATAAATTTATTTTTAATTAGACGTATAGACTTAATAAATCAGTGCCTTACCCAACTACTAATCTTGTAAGTTATCAGTTTTTCACGGGATTATTGACCGGGCACTATAGATTGAATAATCTAACGAAACTAGTAATTCAATCGAAATCAGGCTGCAGATACTGAAGATAAGATAGAGAACCTGCATACCATGTTCATGGTGACTGCAGATACTGCAGAGAAGAGATAGAAACTGTATACCATGTACTTAGAGAGTGGCCGGCACTGATGCACAAGCAAAAAGAACACCTAAAAAGATATTTCATGGATCATAAAGATTCAAGATTAGACAAGATAGGCTCTATACTTTCTTTTATTAATGAAATCGGACTTGGAGAAACACTCTAATCCAACTAAGGGACACAATAGATCTTTGAGGTTGCAATGTACTACCCCTTTAACATAATAATAATAATTATAATTTTGTAAATCACTTAGTCCTTCCACCAAAGATGCGATATTTTCTAGCAAATTTTTTACCAGCGGGTGCCGACTCAAACACCTTTTTATTCGAAGAATGTGTCTTTCATTCGGACGACATGAAAAACTTACTAAAGAGGACTTTATTTATCAATTGAATATGTGATATATATGTTTGATCAGCTTATGAATTTAAGTAACATACAATGTTAATTTATTGTTATATATTGTATCTTTATTTCCTTTATATTACAACGGTCTTTTGTGAATCTTTAAATAATAAACTGATTTGTAGTATTTTATTTTTCATTTCTACTTTATAAAGATACCTAATAAGTTTCTTATCTGAAGATTCACGAAATCTTTTTTTAAAACAGAAAATAGTGAACTTTTAACTATTCTAATAATGTATTTTTGGCTCTACTGGTTTGAAAAACAAAATATAAATTAATTTTTTTTATTTTTGGGTTTGTTTTGATTGTCAAACTAGCAAAGCTAAAGATACAGTAGTCAACAAAAGTAACCATTAAATATAAATTTATACTATGTTCTATAAAAAATTTAAAAATTCTTTTACTAAAATAGATTACAAATAAAAATTAAAATAAATAATCACAATAGCATTAACAAAAAAAGAGCAAAACAAAGTTATACTTATTAAAATTTAAAATTTAATTAACTACAAATAACACTTATGTACTCATATATTTACTCATACTTTATGTTTGCCAAAGAAGATAACATAAACAATTTATAAAGTTGACAGCACATAAAAAATGTTTGGCAACAGCAAAAAGTGCTTAAAATGCTCAAATTTTATGTGCATTTTTACGATTGTTTTGAGGTGAATGCGATAATACGTGATACTTCGCTCAACTCTGCAGTAAAAAACCAACAACAAAAACACGAAAAAATCAAAATAATTTAAAGGTTAAAAATATCGTAAAATTTGCATAATTTTTTTTTTTAACTACAGGATTTATGTCTATTTTTTACACAAGAAAAAGAATCCCATGCATACTCATTTTTTTATGGGAAGTGTGCGTTAAGGAATTAATGTGTCAACAAGTTCGATGCTGAGTATCAGCCTCAAATACATAATGTGTATGTGTGGGTAGCGAATGCAGTAACGTTAAGTGGGGTGCAGACTATCATACTGGTGTGTCATACGAGTTGCGCTCTCTCTTGCTCAAATTTCTTCTAGCGACCGAATTTGAACAGGTATGACACACAAGAGTAAGCAAAATTTTTGAAGAGTGCTTTTGCGGGTAGTGCTGTGAAAATTTGTGTGTTTAAAATAAAATTTTAAAATTGAAAAAATTGATAGTTAACGTATAGGTTGTGCTTTGCTTATTGATTATAATGTTGTATATTTTATATATGCCGCGTTTTTTTTTTGCGATCTTTATATTCACAGCTTTGGACATCCCACAAACAGCGATTACTTTTATTAACATTCGATGAAAGCATCTAAAAATGCTTTATCTGCATCCATATTCATATTTTTTTTAGGTTTATTGGTCATTAAGCACAGTAGTTAAAATGAAAAGATCAGTAAAGAACCGTAGTTAATTTCATTCACTACCTGTAAAGTTTCTTAAGAAATTTTTCATAAATAGATCATACAAATAATGTATATATATATATACATAAGAATGTAAATATCTTCATTGTTTTTCAAGAAATTTGATCATTTCCATATTTTTGTTAGTTAAAGGTTATTAACATTTAAAATTCTTTTATTTTAATAACAAGTTTTAACAAAGAAAAGCATATTTAGAATACAAAGTATTATATCTTAAATTTAGGTTATTAATTAATTGTTATTACGACCAATTTTCAATATGTTTTTTTATTACTGGGCTTAGATCATAAATTTAACTATGTTTATATTTAGATGTTTTTTTAAAAAAAATTTTACTTATAATCATTGTTTATAAATTAAAATAAGAGAAAATAAAATATTTAATAAATTAAATAAAATATTTAATATATTACATAAAATATT
>NC_051846.1:190171642-190205959 GCF_002237135.1 Teleopsis dalmanni
TAGCTGATCTTACAAATAAAAAAGTTTAGTTTTATGATGAGAACTTGAAGAGTCTGACAACTTGGGTTAAGTGAAAACAAAATATATCTCGACTTATTTTATACAGAGTATTATCGGAACTTTTTTTATAAAAAATTTTTGGCTAATTTAATATTATAATTGTTGCTAAACTGTATTCTAAAATAGAGATAAATACTCCTAAAATCGTGAAAATCCAATTTTACAAATTCATATATATATATATATATATACGAATATGCTATACAAAACTAAAAACTTGTAAATAAACAAAAGTACTTAATAGTCGTTATGCACTTAAGAGCTCTACTTCAAAAATGGAAGTATTCCCGCATATTTTCTTAAACCAAACCAAAGCTCACTTGAGCTCATGTTGAACTCTCTTGCAACTCGAAAAGCATAGATACTTTTGTAAACTTTTGTTGATTTTTTCGTTTATTTATTTTTGTTTTGCTTTTTTTTTTGTTTTTGCTGCAGAAGTACTTCCCCATTTGTTTGCTGTTTTAAGTTTGTTTATGTGCTACCTTCTAAAAGGAAATGTGTAAATAAAATCATTTAAGACAAACTCACTCGACTTGCTACCGAACTCGCTAATTTAATTTGTAGAGTTTCCCGCATCCTAGGACGCGCAGTTGGTTCAACTTTGTTTTTTACGTTAAATTGAATGTGAAGTTGCTGTGAAGCGTTAAGGAGATGCAAAGGATGTTAATTCAAATTCTAATTTGCCACATGTTTTGGTCCTTTTTTTCCTATTTGCTTGGTGTACTGGATCTGCTTGCAGCACCGACACGCGTCGTTATTCAATTAGTTGACGTCGGTTTCCTTTGCCTGGGTTTTTGTAATTGCTTCAGCTTTTACTTGGTCTCTTTTTCCATCTATATTAAATGTTTCTTGCTTATTTTAGAACGGATGTGCTGGCTTCTTATTCAAATGAAATTACATTCACTTTGCTAAATACCAGATAGTGACAAGTCTTGCAAATTTTTTGCTATTATTCTTATTATTCTTATTACTCCCATTATCCTTTTCCACTTAATTTAACAGCAAAAATTACAAACTAAGTTCTTCTCGAACACATTTTTTTTGAATTTTTGTGTTGCATGAACTTTGTTGCAAGTTACTTGTTACAATCTGTAAATGTTGTGTTCCAAGAAGATGGCAGTTAATTTGCTCTGCATTTTCATATAAACTTTAATTTGCTTGTATTTTATATAAAATTATAATAAGTATTTAATTTTAGATGCAAGCAATTATGTAAATGGTATCCTTTGGTCTTTCAAATTTAATGTTCATAATTAATGGAATTGAAATACAAGAAGTGGGTGGCAGAATATATGTAGGTTTATAAACATTTGAATAAAACTGATTAATTTGTTTAATTAGTAATGCTACAAATTTTAATTAAAGTTATATATCTAATTAACTGTTGGTTAGTATAGCTTCATTTGTATCTATTTCCTGCTAGTACTTTAAATAAGAACTTACATCAGTTTTTATTAACAGTGTTTCTCTCTGCAGTTACCTTGTTTAGTATAGTTTCATTTGTACCTATTTTCTGCTAGTATGATGTAAGTTATTAGAAGTAGCGATAGGAAACGTTCTTGATATATTAGAACAAAAAACTTAATATTAAAAATAGATCAACAATGAAAACCTATGTTCAAATTAGCAGATTATCTCGAATAGTACCTATGGTCAGCTGTACATATGTTTCTTTATATTACAGCAGGTGCTTTTTTTAGCGTTCCTCTACCACTTTTAGTCGTATTCTTTCTCGATAAGAGTACGGCATAAGGGTGATTGTATAGGCAACGTATAAAAGTGATTGTTTTCCTACTTTTAAATTTGATATATTGCTAAATGGAGGGTCTATTAAACATAGGTGTTCAAATATAAACATCTGTCGATTATCTCAACTTAGAGTAATTAAAATTTTCAATCGGTAATCAATCAGTATATGCTACAACAAATGTTTCATCATCATTGGATATCTCCTTGTAATTAGTGTTTATTTAGGCACTTATATCGCAACAAATGCTTTATTATGGTTATTATATCATAGAAAATTAGTTTTTTTTTAGGCACATATGCCGTATTTTATGATAATTATCATCTCTTTATAAATTTATTTTTAAGTAGACGTGTAGACTTAATAAATCAGTGCCTTACCCAACTACTAATCTTGTAAGTTATCAGTTTTTCACGGGATTATTGACCGGTCACTATAGATTGAATAATCGCCTAATGAAACTAGAAATTCAATCGAAATCAGGCTGCAGATACTGTAGATAAGATAGAGAAACTGCATACCATGTGCTTGGTGACTGCAGATACTGCAGAGAAGAGATAGAAACTGTATACCATGTACTTAGGGAGTGGCCGGCACTGATGCACAAGCAAAAAAAAAAAACCTAGAAAGATATTTCATGAATCATAAAGATTCAAGATTAAAAAAGATAGGCTCTTTACACTCTAATTCAACTAAGGAGCACAATACATCTTTTAGATTGCAGCGTACTACCCCTTTTTACATAATAATAATAGTTATAATTTTGTAAATCATTTAGTCCTTCCACCAAAGATGCGGATATTCTGCAGCACTTTTTTTACCAGCGGATGCCGACTCAAAAACCTTTTTAGTCGAAGAATGTGTCTTTCATTCGGACGACATGAAAATCTTACTAAAGAGGGCTTTATTTATCAATTGAATATGTGATATATGTGTTTGAATATATGTTTGATCAGTTTATGAATTTAAGTTCAATGTAAATTTATTGTTATATATTGTATCTTTATTTCCTTTATATTACAACAGTCTTTTGTGAATCTTTAAATAATAAACTGATTTGTAGTATTTTATTTTTCATTTCTACTTTATAAAGATACCTAATAAGTTTCTTATCTGAAGATTCACGAAATCTTTTTTTAAAACAGAAAATAGTGAACTTTTAACTATTCTAATAATGTATCTTTGGCTCTACTGGTTTGAAAAACAAAATATAAATTAATTTTTTTTATTTTTGGGTTTGTTTTGATTGTCAAACTAGCAAAGCTAAAGATACAGTAGTCAACAAAAGTAACCATTAAATATAAATTTATACTATGTTCTATAAAAAATTTAAAAATTCTTTTACTAAAATAGATTACAAATAAAAATTAAAGTAAATAATCACAATAGCATTAACGAAAAAAGAGCAAAACAAAGTTATACTTATTAAAATTTAAAATTTAATTAACTACAAATAACACTTATGTACTCATATATTTACTCATACTTTATGTTTGCCAAAGAAGATAACATAAACAATTTATAAAGTTGACAGCACATAAAAAATGTTTGGCAACAGCAAAAAGTGCTTAAAATGCTCAAATTTTATGTGCATTTTTACGATTGTTTTGAGGTGAAATGCGATAATACGTGATACTTCGCTCAACTCTGCAGTAAAAAACCAACAACAAAAACACGAAAAAATCAAAATAATTTAAAGGTTAAAAATGTCGTAAAATTTGCATAAATTTTTTTTTTAACTACAGGATTTATGTCTATTTTTTACACAAGAAAAAGAATCCCATGCATACTCATTTTTTTATGGGAAGTGTGCGTTAAGGAATAAATGTGTCAACAAGTTCGATGCTGAGTATCAGCCTCAAATACATAATGTGTATGTGTGGGTAGCGAATGCAGTAACGTTGAAGTCATAAACTGCACATACATGAGTTATGGGAGCAATTCTTACCTGAAAGTATGCAACATGAAAAAATCATTACGAATTCTATACCAACCAACCAAACAACCAACCCTTGCTTTACTTATCCTTATGGACATAAGAAAATATTTGCTACCGACAACATGCGTATTTGTGCAACAGTTTGTTTAGCTATGTGCTTTCATACTCCCAATTGTGTAGTGAATCAAAGGCTCTCAACACAATCACACACACACTCGCGTACACATAACATAACATAAAATAAATAATCTGCTTCTGTTGCTTGCAGTATTCAGCTTTGATTATTTTGTGCTGAACTGAATACGCGCTCCGTACTTGTGTGTACATTGAAATGTTTGAATAACGTCTGCGTTTACATTGTATTTTTGTGCTGCTGTGCAAATTATGCGGTTAACATTTCATAAAACTTTACTTTCTAAACAAAACATATTCCCATATTCTACTCGTTGTAATTGTAAAGCAATTGTTGTAAACTTTGCTATTTTTTATTTCTAAAATACATTAGATTTCTGCTTTTGAAACTATTTGCTTTTAGCTCTATTGCAGCAACATGTAGCTACATGTAGCCGCATGTCAGTAATTAAAAGCTTGAACTTAATAGTTCATTTGAATAAATAATACAAACTTACTCTTTTCATTTTTTAGATTATGTAGTTTTCGAATGGTATTACTTTTAATAAAGTCTGAAAATTTTAGTTTGTATTAACAATTTTATAATATTTTCATAAAAATTTCAGTCTAATACCTTTAGATAAGATTTAGTCAGAGTCATTGGTTTGAGTCTAATATTACTATATAGTCAAGAGCAAATTTAATAGGACGTTTTAAGAATATATGTATATCTACAGTAAAGTATCTACTGACAACTATATGTGTAAAAAGAAAATATAAATTTAAAAAAGCAAATAAGTAGAACTATTTATAAAATAAATACAAGTAAATAGGACTTTTTAAAATAAATTTATTTTCATTAGGCCATTTACTGACAATTACAAGTACTAAAAAAATATGTTCATAATTAGCGATATTTTGCTATCATATAACATACCTTGCAAGAAAACTCAAGGTATGAAAATATGAATAAATAAATTAATTTTCAGGTCTTTCTTTCTTACTGATAAACAGTAAACAGTACGCTGTCAAAAAATGCTGCTTTATTTCATCTGACGACCAGAGCTGTGCATTTACAGAGAAAATGTGTAATTATGTGTACCCAAAATCATTATGACAATATAACAAGATCTAATCTTGTTATAGGAAAGCCATGCTAACCAGAAAGTTATTCATGACCTAAGTGCCTTTCATTTATAATTGGTAAGCTAAAAAAAGTAAAGGTAAGAACTTATCGTAAAGATCTCCAAGGGAACATAAACTGACAACCTTAGGAGATACTTAGAATAACCGGTATTTTTTAACCGGAATTTTCTTGTTTGAGGATCTTCCAGGATCTCTCTGGAGATTCTAAAAGAGCATTTTAGGCTTTGCCAAAAATTTGAGCTGGTTTTTTAAACTTTTGAGTTGTTATACGGTAACTGAATGGGCCAATAGACCTAAGTGGATTTTCATGATCGCTGGTATAAGGTAACCTAACCGAAATAAATATTTTATGTTAAGAAGAATATAAGTATTCGTATGTATGTTTCGTAAACAATCTTAACTTAATTGAAAACAATTACAGACAATAAAATAAAAAATTATTTTAACTAAAAATATACTTACATAAGAAAGGTTGCAGAAACATTACAATGCGTTCAGCTGCAATTAAATTAAAAAATAATTCTTTTATTAAAATCTAAACTAGAATTGAATTATTTTTATTGTATATAAGTGAAATTAGATTATTTGATATTAACAATACAATAATATAAACTTTTCCTTGTTAATAAAATTTACAAACAATTTGTTTACTGAAATCTGAAATGCAATTAAATTAATTGTGATATTGGATTTTATTGAATTATTAATATAAATTTTTTTTTTTTCTATATTAAAAAAAATATTTTTAAAAAAATCTTATTAATATTTAAACTGAAATTAAATTATTTTTAAGTGGAATTGAATTTTATGGTATAATAAATATAATATTATAAATTTTTCTTTGTTAAAAACAGTTATTTAATTTAAGTTTTTTTTTTTAATTTTAATTGTAATTTATAAATAATTTAATATTATATATTTACAAAAAAATGTATAAACATTTTTTTACTAAATTTTGAATTAAAATTAAATTAATTTTGATATTGGTTTTATGGTATTAATAAATTAAATGTTTCTCTGTTAAAAACAATTATTTTAAAAAAGTTCTTATTAACACTTAAACTGAAATTAAATTATTTTTATTATTTTTAAATGAAATTGGATCTTATGGTAGTTAATATATTATTGTAAATTTTTCTTTGTTAAAAAAAATTTAATTTTTAATATTTTTTAAAATTTTTTATTATAAATTAAACTTAATTAAATTACTTTGATTATTTTAAAGTAAAATGTAATATTATAAAATATTAATATTTTATACTTTAAAAATATTTAAATATTAAAATATTATTATTATATTAAATCATTTAATATTTGAATAAAATAAAATTGAATTAAAGTCATATTATATAAAATATAATATAATTAATATAACGTTTTCTTTGTTAGGTTAATGTCATTTTCATATAGCAATGTCACGTAAACACAGCTGTGAAATGTACAGGTTATCACTTAACATTACACTAAAAAGTTTCTAAATTTATTAGGGAAAAAACTTGAAATATAACTAAAATAGCGTCAGGTGCACCACAATATATAAATCTTAAAACTTTGCCAGCAACTAAAATTATCCTTATAAATGTTTACATTGCATAAATTGCAAGATGTTCACATAAATTTTAAAATTTAAACAAAAACGAAATATAAACATAAATTGCACTTGTTGATGTTTTGTTTTCTTTTAATTTTTTGTACAATATTAGTATGTATATTTATGTATACATACGAGTACATTTTAATGCACACTTAAAAAGTAAGCCCCCAAAGGCAACAACATATATTGTTGATACTTAATACAATGCACACCCACAATGCAAACACAATAAAACAAAGACACCATACAACGCGATAGCAGCGCGCAACAAAAAACATTGTTGCAAACATTGAATTAATGTTGCTACACATTGTTGCTTCCACAGTAGCAGACCACTGTCATAATTTTTAAACTTGCTTGTTTTTGTATGGTACACAAGCACTCTAGCATGAACGAATTCATACGAATACACGCATACACACAGTTAAAAAACAAACAATTGTTGTTGCTTTACTCAGTATGTTTATAAAATGTTTTTTTTTTCTAAATTAATTTAACATTGCTGTATGTGTAATAGTGTAGTTCCTAGCAGTTGTTGGTATCTCTTAACGGTTATACATTTTTTAGCCTTCTACGTCTTTTTGCTTTTTTTTCGTGTTATGTTTATTTGCAATGTTATTGCAATGATTTCTGTTTCTGTTATTATCTGGAATGGCACCGAAATTTATTTGTGTAATTTTTATTGTGCACATCGGTCACATCCGTTGATTTTCAATAAATATTTTTTATTTATGTTGTATTTGAATTTGTTTTTGTTTTTATTCCTTTGTAACTCACATTTACATTTGTGTTATGGAATTTTTTTTTCACCTTTATTCACGTCAACCGGAAATTTGACAACAACTTTTCTAGCGCAGAAAATGCGCTAAGCTCTAAATGAAGCGGAAATTCGCAAAAGAACCAAAGCAAAATATTTGATTTAAGTGGCAGGCGACATTGAGAAATGGCTTCAGCAACTTTTTTCCTCACATTTTTCGCGAAACATGCAAAATGTGAAATGTGAAAAGTCAAATTCACAATTCTAGAGTAAAAAAAAAGAAAATTCGTGATCCCTTCTTTGAATTAACAACAACACAAGTGAAGGTGATGCGATGTGATTTTTCTAAAAAAAGATTTTTTAAATTCCACTTGAAAGCACCGAAAAGAGGGACTTAAACGAGGGACTTAAAATAAAAAAATAAATTTTTGGTTGTTAAACTTTATAAAAATGAAAAAAATTAAAAAATAAATAGCATTAAATTATATGTACCTGTTGTGAATTACAACAACAAAAATTCATTTTATATTATTTTAATTAATTGATTTTTTGACTGACCACACAGCTGTTTCGAGTATTGCCAAATACCGATGATCAGTGTACTTGGAAATAATTTTTGTATTTAATTATTCGTAAATAATTTTTTGAGACTGCAAGTATCAGAAATCGAACTTGAGTCCTGCCAAATTTGAAGCTCAGAGTCAGCGCACTTAATCAACTAACCTAACTTTACTTATATTATTTATAGAAATAGAAACCACCCTATATATACATTTGAGTAATCACCCGAACGAACTAGTTTGTAAAATGTTGGACAGCAAATTAGAGTTCAGCCGTTGAAGTAAATTCACACCACTATGTCTTTAAGATTGCATTCTTAGGACTTACTTCTATTCAATCTGCTAAATGTTCATTTTTGTAAATTTAATTTAATTGAAAATATTCTTTATTATTAAATATTTGCTAACTTATGAATTCACATTTGTAATTTCTTCATTTTATCTGTCATATAGATCTCCACAGGCTACTGTAACAACAACATCGAGTTTATGTTACCGATAGGTTTTATAAGATTTAGACATACGAATGGCCATAAGAAGTCAGGAATCACCATTTGTAATGATTTAGGTGTCTATAACCATAGTCGAAGGTAACTATCTGTTAGTGCATAAAACAACGACAAATTTATATTTTTTTTCTATAACCAATACAAATATACTAAGCAATTACAATTAAAATGAATTTTTGCCATTCAATTGTTCGATATATATTTACAAATAAATATTTGCATATGTATATATATAAATATTTTAGTGGCACTTTGCTCAAATAGCAATAGCTCAATATTTCCAAATAATTTAAGTGATTAATAAAAAAAGAAACCAACAAATACAGTATTTTTTTTTCTCTTATTTTTTATATAAAAATATAAATAATATTTGCAGACAAAAAATGTTAGTTTTAGTAATTACATTTTTTAGTTTAAATAAAATATTTTGTAAATTTTTTATTTATTTAAATTTTTTGCTGCATCCTGAAATGCATATTTATTTTTAGCCATTAGAGAAATTAATAAAAACCATTTTATGAAATACTATTTTATGAATTTTATATATATTCACTTTAATGAATACCGCAAAACTTTTAATTTAATTAATTAAAATAAATTTTATAATTGAAAGGTTTAAATATTATTAATATATAATGATATATATGTTTATATAAATTTTAGTTATATAAATTAACTTGCTGTATGCAGTGAAATGAAGTAAAATGGTAAGTATATAAAAATGTATCTCATCTCAAAAAAAGGTAAAATATATTTTATCACTGCATTAAATAAATACGTAAATATTTATGAAACTAATTACCAAGTGTTATTATTAATACATTATTAATCAAGTAGATATAAAAAAACTCACCATCCCGGTGACAAGTGACTTGTGGGCTGATTATGAAGCCTGTGAATTTGTCAGAATTTTATAACTGAGATAGACAAGAATAAAACGTACAAAAAGTCTTTTTAGTTTTAACAAACCAGTAGTTCTTGTATTTATTGGAGTAGCACCATACCATGGTATGTCTTCCGATAACATCTGTTGTTCCACTGAAATCAGAACCTTCTGATAAAGATCAGACAAGAACAAAACGAAAAAAAAATCTTATTTGGCTTTAACAAACCTGCCATAGCACTGCATCGATGATTAAACGGTGACGAATATAAGAAATAATGGAATAATTTTTTTGTAACGAAACATGCTGGTTCTGAGATCTCTAGATCTCTAGAATTTTTTTGTAACGAAAAATGCTGGTTCTGAAATCTCTAGAATCCCATTTCTTAGATAAAATCTGAGAAGTAAAAAAAATCTTTTAAGTTTTAACAAACTTGTGGTAGTTGTACTTGTCTCTAGATCTCTAGAATTTTTTTGTAACGAAAAATGCTGGTTCTGAAATCTCTAGAATCCCATTTCTTAGATAAAATCTGAGAAGTAAAAAAAATCTTTTAAGTTTTAACAAACTTGTGGTAGTTGTACTTACTGGAATACTAACGTGCACTATTATTTTAAAGGTGACGTTTTCTAACAAGTAGATTGGCAACAGGTGTTGCCATGTTATAGATAATATATGTAGCATCCTTTAAATACTTTCTATATGTTCGTTTGGAACTATAAACACAGCACATTTTGTATATCGTTTCTACACTGACTTGTCAGAGTTAACGAAAGTGGACTTGTCAGATCTTTTTAGCTTTACCTAGAGAATTAAATGTTCTAATCAAACAATTCTAATCTGTATTGTTAAACAATAACAACGTAATTTAATTGTTTTTAACTGGAAACATCTGAAACACTAAATAGTTTGAAATTTATAACACTTGATTAAGTCATAGCATCTGTGCATACTCATAAATATCACTCATACGCCAGGTAGTCAGTAAACAAGTCTGTATTAGAAATTTATTTTTTATATCAAAAATAATCTTTTCTAATTATGCAATAGAGATAAAATTAAACCAAAACAAAAAAAAAATTAAGTTAGTTAATATATTAATACGTTTTTTTAAAATTATTACTGGCTTGTGTCGTTAATTTAAAACAAATAAATATTTTTTTTTTAATAAAAATTACACTTATAAATTTGAGCTAAATATTTATTGTATATTAAGTTTTATAAAAAATTATTTTTATTATAGGCCTTTCGTTCTACTTGGTAGACCATCTTCAGTGTATAATAACAAACAAATACAAATACAGTATATAGTGTATAATAATATTATACTTACTATATATACATATATATTATATATTAATATATATAATTATTATATTGTATTTTGTATTTATTTATTTGTTTATTATTATTATAATAGAACATATCTCTATATAAATAAATAAATATAAAAATCACAAAGTTAAGTGGTCTAGACCGAAATATCTTTTATTAAAATTAATTTTTTATAAAAATTAATATACAATAAATATTTAACACAAATTTTTAAATATAATTTTTATTTAAAAAACTTTTTTAGTTTTTATGTGTAAAACTAACGACCTAAGCCTAGTAATAATTAACAAAACGTATGGAAACGTATTTGTCGTAATAACAATTTATTAATATATTAAGTTTTTTTAAATAAAAGTTTTAAAAAAAGTTATTAATAAAATAAAATTTTTTCTTAACTTCAATGGAAACTTTTTAATAAGAAATCGTTTTCTTTTTATCCGTGACGTAGTTTTTAAAATAAACAATAGCGAAGCAGAACTTTAACAAGAAAAAGATATAAAATTGAAAGAAATAAAAAAATAAAAAAATTAAAAAAAAACCTTAAAAAGTATTAGATACATAATCCCATTGGTTTTAAAGTAGATAGAAAATTTTTAAGCAAAAAATAAACAACGGGTTAGCTGAGCTGATAAAAGCAAAGTGCAAACTATGTGTTTCGTAGAAAAGTTTTTAGCTAAAATGTGCACTAAGCGAAAATATACAACAAACTTAAAATGCATAAACTAAACATTGTACAGACTGCAAACTTTGAAATTGTAAAGTAACAACAATAAACTATATTCCAATATAGAACAGTCAGCAGTCAAAAAGTATTATGGCCAATAGATAAATTGGCAAGAAGATGAAGTGGATAAAACTTTAAAGTAAAAAGCTAAATAGAACATATCTCTGTGTAAATAAATAAATAAATAAATAAATAAATAAATAAATATGAAAATTACACAGTTAAGTAAAATATTGCACACTTCTCGTGTTTCAACAAATAAAGTAGAAGTGACATTTTTTATCAGAGACGTTTTGACCTCCTTCCCGAGATATACAATTTTATCTGAAATGACTTAATCTAAATCATTTTGTACTATGCAATAAAATAAAAACTTTTTGGACTCAGCACTTAAGTGTGTTATAATTTATTTAAACTTATTGCTATTTAAAATGAAATGTCTTTATTTAATTTAAAATTTAAAAAATTTATATAAAATAAAACTTAAAATAACAAAACAAAGCATAAATTCTGTGAAGTATGGCAACTCGACAGCCTGAAAACCAAAATTACACTCAATGAATCAACGAAGCACAAACCATTACGTTAAATTAAGCACTCAAAAGAAAAATACCAATTTAATTCTTTTTTTATTTTATTTAGCTTTTTTTTCAATTTTTTAATTTTTCTATTTTTACCATTTTTTTCCATTCTTCCTTCTACAACTCTATAGTATAGAAAAAACTGCAAAATTGCAATTGAAGTGGAAAAGTGGATAGCAGAACATAAAATTAGGAAAGAAAAACTATTTGCTTGCCTTTTCATAGCACAGAGCATTTAAATTAAATTTCATTTGAAAATAAAAAAAGAAAATTTTATTAAATAGGAATTACAAAAATTAACAAAAAATTAAATACTTTATTAATAAAATAAATTTAATCAACTTTAAAGAATTACAAAAAGTTAAAGAGCTATAATACTTAAGGATAACTGAATGATTCTGGAGGCACAGAACCATTTCGTAGCTAAGAAAAAATTAATTTATTTTCGTTTGTCTCATTTCTTTTTAGTAAAAAATAAAGATATTCGATCTATAAGACGATGGCAACCCCGATGAGAACTTGAGTGTAAAAGAAGACCAGTTAGTAAGTTGTTGGTTGATCGCCGCGTGTTTCGGGAGTCGTAAACGAGCTGTAAACAATTAGAATCCTCATCTTACACTATAATTAATTTGTTCTTATCATTACGATATTAAGGAATGTTATATTGTTCTTCTATTGTAATTAATAAAAGCGTGTTTATAATCTCTCTTACACATCTTGGAAATGCCAGACAACACACATCTTTGATGACTCGGTACAAATTTCTTTACAATCATTTAGATAAAAAGAATATAAAATTAAGGAGGCAATGTCACATCTTCACTTTTTTCTTTATATTCATTCAAAAAAAAAAAGAGAAGAATATAAAAAGGCTATACCGAAACGAACTATCGGGGTTATCACAATCAAAATCGCTTATAGAGACCATTACAAATAGGAATAGGAATGAAGCTCCCAACGGAGCGAAGCACTGCAACTATGGTTGGTGTTTTGTGCTGCAACAGATCATCCTTAACGAACAGAAGACATCCCGCCTTCCGCATGAAAATTAGAATGTCCTAATGTCAGATATAGAGACGGTTAACCTAAAAGAATTTAAGAATTGCATGCAACCAAAATAAAAATATATTACTAAATAACATTTATAAATAGGCGCGGCTATTATGAATTAGTATAGTATTTCAGATATTTCCAGTTCTGAAAAAATAAGATAAATATATATATATATATATATATATATATATGTATGTATATATATATATATATATATATATATATGTATGTATATATAAATGTATATTTATATTACATCTTTTAATATTTTTATTTAATATAAATGTATAACAATTTATAAATATGTATAAATATGTCATTCATTCATTTTGATTCAGATCATGTCTGCGCTAAGTTGGATGACAATCGGCTCGTAATCGGGATTGATACAAAGACTTATTGAAGTAGACCAAGATCGGATGCCGATTGTAGCACTGTTAATGATTCATTTAAATATTATATTCTTACATATGAAGGCAGACTACAAGAGGTTACTATCTTATTTCAACTCGCTTTATTTTTTTTTCTGTTTCTTTTAAGGTAATAGTTCTAAATCTAAATAATTCTGAATTCTAAACAAGACTTACTATTTTTACTAATATATCTTTAAATATATGAAAATAATAAGTTAAATGCATCAAAGGATTTTAAGGTATTTAGAATTAAACGTCATGGAGCACATGGTTAAATAACAATAAAAGTTGCATTTTATTTTGTACACAACATTTGCAGCATTTGTCCTGTGTGCATTTGTCCTGGAAATGTCCAGTTGAGCGACACCTGAAATAGAAATTCAATTAAGTTCCGGAAAAAAATTGAAGAAGACTGCGACAGAATTTCAAGCAAAAAATCCACAAACACGCGTGTTCACATATTGAGGCAATTTTATGTCACAGAAATGCATGGGTGTGTCACCGGATGCGGATACAACGTACCAAACTGAATCAGTGTTGCAAAGTAGCTTTAGCTGAAATTTTAATGCCACAAAAAACACAGTTTGGTGACGCAAAAATGTAAAGCGTGTTTACTTTTTGTGGAAACTTTTCTGCTTTTGATGGTCAAAACTGTTCCACACATGTTAATTGAGATTCGTTAGATGTTTCTTTTATGGATCTAAATTTTTTGGTTTATTTGTGGCTGCTTTGGTTGTTTGTTGGTAAACATTTTGTAATAGCTGTGAATTTATTCAGGCAGAATTTTGTGGTCGAATCAATTTCATTTAATGCTGGTTTTGTGGCGTTAAACTTTTATAAGAATTTATTAGACTGCAAAATGCTCTCTGTAGCATTCATGGCTGAATTTTGGTTAGTAGTTATATGCTCATACAGTATATAAATTGAACACTTTATGTGTTATATAGATAACACATAATAACAGATAATAACAGTTAAGATATATAGATATTAAAGATAATAATTGATAATAGTTAATAATAATAATAATTTCTTTAAACTTTTATTTTAATTTACGTTAAAACACAATTTCTTATAAATCAACATTTTATATGTAATCTTAACATTCTTTTAAACAATACACAATGGATATGAAGTAATACGATAGAGAAAATGAATGCTATTTGAAACATATACCCAACCAACTTCATTAACACTGTTCAATAACCTATTAAAATCGCTGTAAAATAAGTTAAAACTGATAGTTATAGTTATTAAGATTATCATAATGCGCAGTATAAACTTTTTTAACATTTATAAGCCAAACTTTTTTCGCTTAACGAGCTAACTAAGTGTGGCAGTATCCTGCTCACATGGGTATCTCGGGCAACAAGAACATCTTGTACAACTGTAGAGTAAATGAGCTTGCAAAAGCAGGCACTTTGCTCTCTGGCTTTAATTTCTAGGATATTGGTATCTTATTTGCAACGGTAAAGCAAACAATCAAACAAAAATATCTAAGCATAGCTAATAGATCTCAAGATCGACATACTTCGAGCGGGACAAAAAACCTACCAGTCAGCTACTTCAATTAAGACGTAATATCACTGCTGATGGCTCATTGCCTACTGGGAAGACATGCTATAAGATTGAAACTAACCTACAATAATTTAAGTCAGGGTTGTGGCTCTGCGAATGAGCAGGAATTTCTACTCTACCTTATATATCAGTGTCCATTTTTGGCTATAAAATGTCCATCATTCCGGACGCCTTTTTGTGATAATTGTACGGGGTGGTATAGGTCCATAGTTGTCTTCGAGTGTAAATATCTATGTTACATCAATATGTGCCATTTAAATCTAACCTATTCTTAAAATATTTTTTTATGTATTTTTTACAACAATCTTATAGTAACGAATTTACAGTTCTTAAAGCAATTTTTACCTGTTTAAATATCCTTAATATATATAGTAGCTATTCAAAACTTATTTACAAAATTATCTCAGCTATTTTTTTCTTGCTTTTCTTTTTTTTTTTTTGGAAAAAGAAAATAAAATTGCATAAGTTTAGTCAACAAAAGCTATTAAAAGTATTCATAACTTGAAAACTTTTAAATTGCTTTCTACAATTTTTATTGCCATAAAAGAATTACAATAAAAATCGATCGATTGCTGCCTTTCCGTTTCAGTTGGCAAAACTTTTTGCTTTAAATTGATAATGAAATTAAACTGATACAATAGATACATGAGGTAAGTTCAGTTAAGTTCATTTCAGCAACGTTTATTTTAAAATTTCAAACGATTTCGATATTCTACGAGTTTCTATATACTCGCACCAGTAAAAGTGAACACATATCGCATGGAACGTTGGAGTATTATTAGTTTAAATGTGACACCAGTGCACTTACCAGTCAGTACACATAACCAGATTGGCCCACTTACAATGATTGCCCCAACAAACTTGAGCTACGTTATTTCTAGTAGCAATATTAAGTGTTGCTGGTAAATTTATTATGTTACAATGAACTCGATATGAACAAACTTGGACTAGTATTGTACGAGGAACAATGAAATATTTTCAAAACTAAGGAAACCAACTAAATGGTTTAATATGTACATAAATAGACACTTCAAAATTTTGTTTAATGAATACAAACACACAATCACTTGCTACATCCATTTATTATTATAGATACTCTTCTAGATACGATGCAATTTAATTTTTCTACCCAATTTTTCTTCGTTTGATATTTGCTTTAATTAATTTTATTAAAGATTGTAAAGTGAAAATATATACTATATTTACTTAATTCATGGAATGATAGGAGTGTAATTTAAGTAAAAGTAGTTTACTTTATGATATACGTAGAATCATTTAATATTAGTTTGTGTAATTTTGAAAAGGAAAATTACATGACTCAATAAAATAAATGTAGCTTAAGAGCTACTCCATGTTCAATACGATGGGTACTGTTTGAATGATATTATTCGCAATCCTATAGAATCGCAAATAAACCCACATTGATAAAAAGAAACTACCATAATGAAGTGATGATATTGAGATGATGATGTTCACTTTTGAGTGTTCTCGGCGCAATGAATCTCATGAAATATGTAATTTCACAAATATAATGCTCTCATGATCAGTAAAACGACCATGTTCAAGTATTTAAAACTACATGTTCCTTTTTAGCACCTATTTCGGATGGCTACTATAAAACATAATCAACAAATTTCAACTATTCAACGATACAATCTAATGATCTATAGAATTTACAAAAAGTTTTCGAGCAAAGTTAAGTTAAATAAAATCAGAAAAAGTTAGACTAACATACCAACAACATAACAGACAAAAATATAGATGAACTTACAAATACTTTCGTGTAAGATTTTTAGATTTGTTTGCCTTCTTATAGTTATCAAGTACATAGATGTTATTCAGTCAGTGTGCGGTTGACCTCACACTGACTGAAAGATAAGGCCAACTACCTATTGATCTGTTTTTATCGTTATCAAGTAGTAAATTCATTTTTGCGTTATCATTGTAGTTAACACTTTTCTCCACAACATATCATTTTTGGGCCTGATGCAAAAGACTACCTGCACTACCTGCATCATTGGAGTAGAATAAAGTATAATAGATGTATTGCGCCACTAATTATTAAGTATATATTCGTCGTAATACGTAATTGTTTACATTATTTGAAGTTCAAAAAATAAAAATAACACGCCACATCCTCATCACTAAGGGTCAATGATATAGTCACTAACACTAACACTAACACTATTATTTATATTTCGTATTTTCCTTTATCAGAACCTTTTTTTTGTGAATATTTAAATGAACAACACTGAGTAACTCAGTGTCAAAAATTTTCAAGTCAATCACTTTGTAAGTATTCTACAGTACTTAAAATAGAACATATAAAAAAAATATATAAAACGCTAAGAAATGAATATAAGAACGCTGAGAAATGTATAAAATCTTGTTGAGAAATAAATTTTTGCATCACAGGAGGATAGACCAATCTCATTTTCTTAACAAACTTTTAATAGGTACCTATATCATCCCGTATGTCCATTAAAAATAATAAAGATTGCTGCAAAGTCTCGTTGGGTCTAAATAAACTCTTCATAAAATTATACATATTATCAACTGCTTAAATATTTTAATAATAATAATATTGGGATTTAATATTATGGACAACATTGAAGACTTTCAAAATATCCACGACATTTATACATATCAACAACTCAAACGTATTGCAAATATTAAATACGAGAATTATTAATTACAAACATTATTCATATTAAACTCAACATGTCACGTTGGTTATTGACATACATAGGTATAGCAAAACGAATTTGAAGTATATGTGAATTATAATTACAAAGTACTTATATATTGTGGTTGATATTCTTATATATCATTTTTATATATAATGGAAAATTATAATTCTCATTAAGGATTAAAAAATCATCATATAAAAGGCATTATGTATGACACAATTGTTTAATTATTTTAATAAAAGATTCTCTACGTATGGTTACAATGTTTATAATATTCCATAAAACATCTTTCTCAATAGTATTTTTTTTCTTTTTTTTATTTTATAAATTATGGCTTTTTTGGGTATTAAGTAATAATTTACAGTAATATTTCTGAATACTTGAAGATCGTTTTCCCTTCACGTTTTTTTTGGATGCATGGAAAACCTCTTTAGTTATTCAAATTTGTGACGTTTACAAGTTTGAAGTCAAATGCTATTATAAACTTTTTCTAATTAATTGGAAGTCAACATGGTTATATTCATTATAATTATAAATTTATATTGATGATATAAACTATAAAATTTGAAGTATACTACAATTTTTAAATAAATCTTAATATAATTAAACTTCCAGAAGTAAATGAGATTAAAAACCTGTTATGAGAAAATTAAACTTCAAACTTAAATATAAAATTAACAAAACAAAATTTCAAATATTCGGTAACCTACTTACGATGTATCAGATTCAAAAACTTTACATATAACTTAAATTTTATTTATTTAGTAAAACTTATATATAATCAAGGTTTAATTCCGTTACTGGCTATATTCGACGCGAATAGTTTGTGGTTAAAAAGGCTAACCAAAATTGGTATGAAAAGTAAACAAACCAAAATTGAATCGATTTGATTAGCAAATGCCATGGCCATGATGTTCAAATATGTATGAAGGTTCATATACTTACTACTGTACTGGTATTTCGTTTTCATTAGTTTATTGATATATCAAATATACGACAAACCTTTGTCTTCCTCATTTCCAAATAATTCGCAACAGGAACGGAAGGATGTACTAGAGTAACAACATGAAAAGTTGATGGAACTGTTGGCTACGCATAAAGGATTCACAAATCAAAGCCACAGAGTAAATGAAATATTTTTTGCTTGATCATGAAAGTAGAAACCTATAAGCTTATGCATACCTGTTGTCAAAATATATACATTTTCATAGATTTCATGCAGTGCATGTGCAACTATAAATTGTGCTGAAGGATTTTTGTGTTCTTTTTTTTTTTGGCAACGTCATCACATTCTGAGCATGCACTTTTCAATTCTGGATTTAATGTGATTTGCTGTTCTGTGAACTGTGCACAGAAAATGGTTCAGTACTTAGCTGAACCATGGGTAGTTGTTGTCCTCTTCCACAATTGACTTAGTAATGCTTTCTACTCGTATGCATGAGCAAAATCACTGTCAGAATATTCTTCAATAGTAGTTTATATTCCACAAGGTACAAGGGTGTACAATTCTACTTTTGTTCGTATACAAGCCTCAATCTGGTTTCATATTGAAATGTTGCAAATACAATGCATCATATTCACAGCTGAAATCCCTTTACAGCTTCGACATGCTCCTAACGTTCAATAAACAGAAGGAGTTCAAATTTTCTTTCATCAATTCCATCCAACGCTGCCTGTTGCTTTTTCTTGGTTCATTAAGTGCCACTGGGGAATTTCTGTCTGAATCACAATTTTTTAGTGTATTTTTCATTCTGCTGCATTTTCAAAATTATCAGAAATATTGCTAAAGTAAATGGTTTAAAACTTAATAAAATTGATGATAATGCTTTTTTTTTATTAAATAAAATCATAAAATATTTTATTTACAAAAAAATATTAAAAGAGGTACGAAAATCAATAAATTTGATTTTTATGGAAAGAATTTTCAAAAATTAAATGAAATTGAATTAAAAGATATGAAAAATAAGACAATTTGGACATTTTCAGTGATTTAGCAGGACACACACGTTTTGCCTCTAAATGTTTTAGAAATGACCATTAATTGGAAGTGTACTATTGCATCAAAATATTGGAATAGTATATTCGTTCTAAGAAATAATATCATATAAAAGCTACGGTCAAGAAGATATCTTTCAATTGTCTCAAGTCATCTTACGAAGAACTTGATTTAATCACCAAAACGTCTTGATACTTAAGATATTATAATAAAATACTGCAAATTTTAGCAATGATCTCAACACTTAATAAAATTAGATGATTATTGAAAAAAATCAAAGTTCTTCTTGGGGTTATGAACCTTTGCCTAATTTGATTTGGAGAATACTGCAATATGATTCAAAGGTAAAAATTTTTTTGGCATGTTTGATACCTGATTTGCTACGAGCCGCAATCGCTGCATTATTTTAAAGGCGAGTTAGAATGGTAGGAACGAAAAATACTTGTCTTTTAGTATTAATCTATACTTGCTGATGAATCAATCACTTAATACTTAACAATAAGAAAAACAGTAAAAAAATGATGTGCTATCAACCAGTAAGTAGTCGATGATGGGTACTGGTTTTTGAGATAGCAAGTATTGACAAGTAATCTTACGAAAAGTCATATAATAACCTGAATATAGTAGAAAATGTTATAGAAAAAATCTAACATTATAATTACCGAAATTATAATCAAACATTATAATTATCGTAAACGAAATTATTGTTTAAGTGTAATAATTTTTTAGGTCTTAAAGAATGTGTTTTGTAAACTTAGTAAGTAAGTAAGTTAAGAAAGAACAGGGTATTAGCTCCCATTTGAGCAGAGCACCGCGACCATGATTGATCTTTTGTGCTACAACAAATCCTAACTGAACAAAAGACATTCCGCCTTTCGAATGAAGGCCAGAATGTCGGTTGTTGAAGACCTCCTAATGTCGGAAGGTGCTAGTAGTTCCCGACCCAGTGACCTCCTCCTGGCCCAGATCAAAGCTGGGCAGTCACATAGAATGTGGCTGGTTGTCTCATCTGCCTCCAAGCAGAGTCTACAATCTATCTCTTCGGATAGGCCCATTTTGTTGGGGTGGTAACGTAGCCCATGGTGACCCGTTAGATATCCCACTAGCAACCTCAACTCTGTTCTGCTAAAGGAGGATATCTTATTATAACTATAGGGGAGAACCAGCTCTTTAGCCTGACGGTTACCTCGACTGTCGCGCCAGTAGCGACTTCTTGAGATCCAGTTATTTAGTAAGTAAGTAAGATTAATTATAATATTTTAGACAATATGTTTTCTAATAATAAATACAAAATAATGTTTTATAAAATGTAACTAGCGGTAGAATAAAACGGACACCTACAAGTAAGATAGTACTGGATAATTTACAAGTCAGAATTAATCTATACTATGAAAAGCTTAAGCAAGGGTGTTAATCACAAAAATCCCTGAAATGGTTCGGGTCAATAGTTTGAAGGTCTCGATTATTGATTAGATATAAAAAGGATTTCTCTACACTACGCACAATTTCCTCCTTAAAGAATTTGCATACGTCGGTTCGACGTTTAGTTTCTTTACTTACTTACTGTTACTGTTCTCTTAGTAGAGCATTAGACTAGGAGTTTTAGTTTAATCAGATACAAATATTTTAAGTTTTTTTCGAAACTGATTCATAGCTTAAGTTCATGGTATATATTTTAATAAATATAATCTGAAATAAATCTGAAAATAATTGTAGTTGTATATTAGTTTTAGTTAGCATTCAAAGCATTATTAAAAATATTTGCTGAAACCACAATTGAATCAAATTACTGACTTGTTCACCTAGACTTGTTCACCTAATCCTTTTATGAACATCAAACAATAATAAATCCCAGTTAGAAAATTATGTTTGCCATGTGACCTTTTAAGCAAATTAATAAAATTTCCAAACAATTTCATTCAAAGAAGTTTATTGAAATAATAAGTTTATACTTTGAAATTTTCCTCAAACAAATAAATTCCTTAAGACAATGCGTCATCGTTCTTAAAGGTCATCATAAATACGCAAATATTAATGAAATATCTTTCAATTACTCTAATTACTTAAACATATCTTCAAATTATCAACTGAAATATTAGTTAGTTATTTAGTGGAGAGTGAATTCTAATAAATAAACATGTACTTATGTTGAATGTTCAATCTGATATTGTAATGAAATATGTGCGAATGTATTTCATTTCTATTCAAAGCACATAAAGGACATCTAAAATTAAATAAATACGTAGAGATTTTGACACAAAATTGTAGTTATCAAAGGTCAGTAAAAGCCCATTGAAGGTGAATTCGATATAACCACTATTAACAGATATAGCTTATCTGCTCCACTGTATACTGCATGTACCAAAAGATAAGCGCCACTGCAGTAAAAACAGTAGGTCGTTAGCAAAATCAAAAGCAGCAAAAAGTCCTAATGAAATGCGAAATGCAAATGGCAATTGAATGCGATTCCTGCAAATTTGCGAATATTTGCAGATTAACCAATTAAAAGAGCATCAAAATATTTGCTCTGAATTCGAAAATCGCTGTGACAGAACTCAAATGTGTAATCCTAAAAACAGCTAATCTGTTGGTATTTAGTTGGCACTGCGGATGCATTGTTTGCTCTTTGAACTACATACTTCATGTCTGTGGCTTTGAGATAATTGTCATATTTAAATGCAAAAAGGCCAAAGGGTAATTGTAAATGCGTTCAAGCTGTCAACATATTTATTGAATTTATTCCAATTGCTTGTAATTTTACAATTTAAATAAATTATGTAAATTAAACCAAACACACTTTGGTGAAATTTTCATTCATTTGATAGTTATTAAATTTTAATTAAAATTAAAAGTTTTTCAGTATTTATACCAACAAAGCTTAAATAACTTAAATGTGTTAACTATTAGTTAGTGATTTAATAAAAAAAATCATGAAAATGTAACCCTTTTTTGAAAAAATAATTTAGTAATAACTAATGTGATAATTTTTTTTTAATTTTAGTTTCTTTTTAATTGCATATAGACACTGCAGTTTTTCTAATAATCATTCACTAATAACCAACATAACATTCCTTATTTAATTAAGCTATAAAAACAAATTTAATGTTGTAAATGGAATGATGGTGGATCGATTAATTTTAGAAAAAAAAATCTAGAATCAAGAGATCGCAATTGTCACCAACAGTAGAGCTGCCACAATAACTTGATTTTAGAAAAAAAACCTATAGAATCAAGAGACCGCAATTGTCACCAACGGCAGAGCTGCCACACTAGATTGATTTTAGAAAAAAACCTCTAGAATCAAGACATCGCAATTTTCACCAACAGTAGAGCTGCCACACTAGCTCTATCCAACAGTAATACAAAATCAAAGATAATCAAATAGTGCAAAACTATAGAATTTAGTTAGTGCACAATATATTGATTGGGGTTTCAGGGTATGGAGAAGTATAAGAAAATGAAAGTGTGGATGAACTAGCGAAACAAGGATTATGGTATAATGATGGTAATGTTTTTGTAAGCTGAAGTTTAAAAATAATTTGAAAAGAATCGGTAATAGGCTTATTACTCTATAAAATTTTCTTACGATTATGACTTAACTAATTTAAGAACTATACTTGTGATACTTTTCATTCTAATGGAATATATCCTTGAACTTATTGTGTTGCTATTTAATATATTTTTGAAGTGTTATTTTATGACTGATCAATATTTTTAAATGCGTTAATGTAACGAAAAAATCATATTCCTCAATAATTATTTAAGTAGGCATATATTAATAAGATCTAACTACACTTAGTTACTATAAAGCGTTATATAAAGTATATAAAATAAACGTTATATACAGGACTATAGTAGAGACTATAGTATAAGTTTCGTAAAACCTTTAGCAACAATTTTTGAATATTTTTTAACATATAGTAGACATTTTATTTAATAACATTTTTATAATTAAAGTGAAAAGTTTTTTTCTTTTTCTTTTAATTTTGTGTGAAATTTTCCATTGAAAGTTTTGCAAACAAACCACATTTGCGCATTAACCCATAACTGCCACGAATATTTTGTACGTTAGTATAAAGTCCCTTTTAAACTTATGATAAAAATGTTTTTATGCAAATAGTTTGTAATTAACATCCGGTGTATGCTGCTTTCGCATCAAATTTTTCTCTTCAAAATTCTTAAGGCGCCATTCGCTTTGGCGTTATATCCTTTGTCAAAATTCTTATAAACATTTTTCTGCTCTAATTGCGTTTAAATACCATAATTTCATAAATTCCATAAATTCCGTAGAAAATATTTATCTGCCTTCAACTCAGAATTCATGGCCAAAAAGTAACTTGTGTGCCATTTTTGGCTGTTGTGTGCAATTGATTGAATGTACTTAGCGTATTTGTGGAAGACGTGGAAGGTGCCTACATTCATTCCTTCAATACTCGCACCTGCATTGAAAGAAGACGTCTCTGTCAGTGTTGTTTATGTACCGACATGCTTCATCGGAGAAATTATTCTAATTACACTTGAATAAATTTTACAACCGATTAGGCTTTTCGGAAATGCTTCCTACACAAATTTATCTTAGGAATATGTTTCTGAAACGTCTGCACATTATATATGCAATTACTTATTAAGTACTTACTTGGGTAAGAGAATAATAATACTTTTATCTGTACGTGATTAACCTCTAATCTTGAATGATTTGTTTTTATTGAATTTATTAGCAATAGAAGATGTTTTGCAGTAGTAGTACATGAACTGTTAATAAGAAATGTAAATAGACTAGGATAAATTAGGCAAATTTATAATACCTATATAGCAATACATTTAATTATTAGTTACATAAATAGTCGCATTGGTAGCAACTCAATTGAAAGTCGTTAGTAAATTACAACAAATATAAGTATGGTTTGCAAATGACAGAGCAATGCTGTCCAAAGCACTCTCCACGGGCCAGATGCGGCCCGCGACTAAAATATGTGTGACCCGCGACATATTTCTATTCTACCACAATAACGCAATTTTTCCACTAATTTATTTTAGTGAAATTACATTATGATGTCCTAAAGAAATAAATTCAATTAAATAAATTAATAAAACTAAATTTAAAATTATCACCGTATTTATATTGTGCTCCAAAGAAACCATAGACGTATTTACTTGTTCCTGACCTTTGCAACAGTATTAATTATGAAAAACAAACTCAACTTCTGAAATCTTTCACACTTTACTAAAATGCAGTATCTTTGATGTCACCACGCTTTTAATGCAATTATCGAAAAGCCTTTGCCTAACATTTTTTATGAAAAGGGCCCACTGGTTTGTGCAGCAGGAACTGGTCTTACTTTATACAGGTCGGAATATAATAAAATGTTAACAAATTTTTAAATGATAAATAAACGAGACTGCTGGATGTTCTATTCTTTGTACTAGAATCTTCTGAAGTTTGCTTAGTTGTAGGAACTTCAACGAAGCCACTCTCTTAATGCAATGCTCAATAAGCATTTGTCCAACATTTCTTATGAAGAGAGATGACTATTTTGTGTAGCAGGAATTGGTCTTCGTTTATATTCAGGTCAAAGTATAATAAAGTTAAGATCTGTCATAGACTTTTAGCCCAGCTATAGAATATTAACAAATTTCTAAATGATAAATAAACGAGAATGCTGAATACACTATACTTAGCTCTGCAATCTTCTGAACTATACTTAGTTGTAGCAACCTCAACAAAACCACTCTTTTAATGCAAAGAGATGACTATTTATTGCACCTGGAATTGGTTTTCGTTTATATTCAGGTCAAGGTCTAATAAAGTGTTAAATGTGTTAAGATGTGTCGTATACTCTTAGTCCAGATATACACCACATGGCGTTGTTAATCTATTAAATAAGTTAAAATTGATTCTTACTAAGAAAAATATTTTATTATTCAGCTAAGTTTCATTGTCAACTATTCAGCTCTTTCGGCGTGTGTACTTTCATAAAAAAATGTCTCGTCCTTTCTCTTGACTGAACTGTATGTATAGCAGAAAGTTAAATTTAAACTATTAAGTTGACATATTTAACAGAAACAAGAGGAAAAAAAAAACAATTTTACAGTTTCAGTAACGTCCTTAAGAAGTACTCACTATATAAATCATAAGGTTACTCATACGACCTGTTGTTTATAAATAGCAAAGGTGTAAGTTTAATATCAAGAAATAACTCGTGCATATAATACAGCATTTAGCAAGGTGAGATAGCAACGAAAATGTAATATAAAAATATATGCACATGTAGCTCGGATGACCTTTTTTGATGGCACATAACTCAGTACTGAACATGGTCGCAAGAGTGGCACACACAAGCCATTTTATTTGTTTTATTTCCATTTTTCATGGTCAAAAAGAAGTAATTATTTAAGGCAATGCAAATATAAGCTTTCGTATTCCGTTTTTGCAACAGATACAGGTATAAAAACTGCTAGAATAATGCATAGTACATTTTTTTCATCTATTTGTATAGAATGTTGCAAAGAAATAATTTACCCCAAGCGGAAAATATATAAAAATTGAAGCAAAGTTTCTAAAGCAGAAAAGAAGCTGTAGCCTTATGGTTCAACACATTTTGTACCTTATCTTCTCTGTGTACTGGATAATGCTTTTGAATATTTTCACTTTTAGTTTCAATTTTTATATCTGCTTCAATGTCCTGCGGTAGAGTAGAAAGAAATAAAAGTTCACCTTTTTTTCTGTGTGTTTTGTTTTATGTCCTTTTGTTGTAAAAAGAATTCATGTCCTTCTGTAGGTGGCATTCACAAGTAATATTGCTTAGGTTTCTTAGTATTTCACTTTTCACTTAGTTTTTGCAAATACTTGCTTGTTTCAATCTTGCATGAGTACGTATATTTTTAATTTAAAATTGTCTTTTTCTCTTTTCTAACTTCACCCAAACTCCAAAGGTGACGCATATTTCATGTGTTTGACTGTAGGCTAAATAAAAAATATGATATCAGCGAAATTGTAGCCAAAGGCGAAGGAAATTACCAGAAACCAGGAAGCATACCATAACCAGAAAAATTATAGAAACAAAAAAAAACAGAAAAACTGACAATCAACGTATATAGAGTCTCTTCTCGGAGTTGATCGCTCTGTAAATTTTATCACGCATTGTACAAATATGTCCTGCCATATTTAAATAAAATTAAAATTAAATAAAATGTCAAAAAGTTTTCACAAAAAAATCATAATTTTCTGTCAACGTCTTGAAGTCTGTTCTGACAGCAGTGAAATTATTTGTATACTCAACCAAACATCGTCAAACAAACATAAATATACGTAAATCGTGTGTTGACATTTTGTAATTTTGTATTTCATATCCCATGAAGTTGACGTTATTTCAACATTTTTTTTTTTCGTAATTTTGAATGCAATGTACGCCTACAGAGGTTTCTGGGAAAACTCTGAGAAAAAAATGAAAATATATGGTTCACCTTTTTTCCTGTTTGTCGGTTTTATTGAACACATTTATTTGCTTTTTACACATACTTGGTCTTTTTATTTTATTTAACTTTTCTTTATTGCTTTATTATATTTACTTTCTGTTTTTTTTTTATTATACTTCCTTTCTTCAATTTTCCTTTTTTTTTTGTGAAATATAATATTTGATACTTTCTTAAGTACGTCACAAAATAATAATTTTATTTAAGTTGAAGTGAAGATATTGATTATGCTAATGTAAACATTAAATCACGATTTGCTGCTCATTTTCACAATACTGTTATATTGGTAATAAATATTGGAAAGTATAATATATATGTTATGAATATTTAAAAAAATGAAAAATTGGTTTATGATTTCGTTCTAATATACACATAGGAAGTGAATTTGTTAATAAAACTTTCACAACAAATTAACAAAACTCCAGAAAAATGTGCGAACATAAAAGTTAAGTACGGCTTTGGGTCAGTTGCTTAGGGAGTGCTGACTCTGAGCTTCAAATCTGAATTACCTTCACTATCTTCAGATGAAATTAAGCACCTAACCAAATGGATGTTTAAATACTTCTTAACTACTTCTTAAGTAATAGACCTTTTTCAACAATTTTTTTTGTTAGAAAGGTACACCCTTTCTTGACATATGGTACAAGTTTGACCGCCATCTATTAATTAGTTTGTTTACAGCAGATGTTAATGTGAGACTACCACAAGTGCGTTTAGCGATTTTTTCTATGGAAAATTCTTGTTGTACGCGATTTTTTGAAGAAACACGGCACCACTGTCATCGCTCAGACACCATATTCGCCAGATCTGGATCCATGCGACTTTTTCCTGTTCCCGAAACTCAAATTACCCCTTTGTGGTAAGCGTTTTAAGTCGATTGAATCGGGATTTCGCTAAAGGAACTTAAAGCCATACCTTCACGGGCCTACGAAAAGTGTATGGAAGATTGGGTTAAGCGTTGGCATATGTGTATCGCTTCAGAAGGAGCATATTTTGAAGGACATAAAAAATTTGGAATAAAATTTAAATTCGTGTGACTTACTTACAAAATCCGAGTACTTTTTGAGCAGAAGGTATGTTTCAATGAACTACAAAAAAGTTGATACTGACTGCACTAAAACGATAACATAAGAGAAAAAATTTTATCAACTATAGTGCAACTTAATAGCAGTAATGTGTTCTAAATATTTTAAAAAATACTTTATATTTCTTAAACGATATATAAATTCAATAATCATTTTAATATAATTGAGTAGAATATTTTCATATAATTTTATTTAAATGTTTATTATTTTTGAATTTTGAATTTGGAAGAGGAAACAAATAATAATTTCAGCACTACTATTTACTTCTTATAAATAAAGATTAAATGTATTTGCATAAAATATTTGTTATAATATCATGTATCAGTCAAATTCAAATTTTCTTAAAAAATCTAAATTGATTTTTGATAAATTAAACAGACATTGAGGTCAAAATATTTTAATATATAAATATTTGAAGTTATTTGAGTGAAAACGAAAATTTATTTGAATTTCAAAAA
Organism: Teleopsis dalmanni; assembly: GCF_002237135.1. Taxonomy (NCBI): domain Eukaryota; kingdom Metazoa; phylum Arthropoda; class Insecta; order Diptera; family Diopsidae; genus Teleopsis; species Teleopsis dalmanni. The sequence goes on from NC_051846.1 coordinate 190,200,333, forward strand.
ATCAGAAAATTAATTTATATTGTTTAGTTACTCATGTCTTATTTATAAAATACAATTTTGCCTTTGGAAGCAAATATCATTATTGAATACTTGTGGTCTGTTTAAATATTGTTTTAAAATGTAAAATGACATATTATATAAATGAATAAATTATTTTAATATTGTATAATGTTAATTCTTTATAAAATTAATAATAAATTGAATTTAAATGGAAAAACATATGAAAAGAAAATGTCAACAGTTAAAATAAATATAAATTCAATTGTGCATATAATTAATTTAATTAATTAATTTATTTTTGAAATGATATCAACATATTTTTGATAAATATTTAGACAGTAAATAGTATAATACTGATTGATACAAGTTCAAGTGTTAATTTATACTACCTAGCACTAACAATTTTTATTAATTACTACTATTATTTATATCCATTAACACAAAATATATTCCTACTTCTGTTTATTTATATATTAAATCTAAGTTTTTTATAAATAACAACAAATAATTAATTTTAACAACATCGTCCATCTGTGCAGTTACCATTTTAATTCAGTCTTTATCAAACATTCAATATATCTATCAGCAATAGTTAGAAGTGATAAAACTCTTTGACAATTGATATATCATTGCAGGCTGTTAGGATCATTGTAGGAAAGGACAAGAGCTTTTTTAATAGATAAAACGTTTGACAGAATATTATCAAGTTCCTTCTCAATCGATATGGAATACATCTAGGCAATTAACAACTAGAGAGGTACTATTCAAAATAAACTAATTAAGCTTAACCAGAAATGGCAAGTAGAATCTAGTCTAGCAGAATTGTCAAGTTTATATTCTACCTTGAAAAATAACGAAAGCATGATACTAAGATTTGTGCTTGATTGTAATATTATTAAGTACAAATCTTGAAAAAAAGTGTAATCTTCTAATAAATTATAACAGTTTCAATTTGTCTTAAATGGAGCAGATTTGCAACATAACTAATTCAATTTATTTCACTTTGATATTAAAACTATAGAGATGTTTTAAAAAAAAAAGTAGAAAATTAATTTTATTAGAAATTCTCCTGATGAATTTGTCGAAACACGTACAAAGATATACAAAATACAACTTACGAAACATAGGTTAAAATTCTAAAAAACAAAACCGACTTTAAAGTAGTTAATTAATTTAAACAATATAGGCTAGTAATAGGAATATCCTAACCAACATTTATCTGAAGCAGAGATCAGTGCAGTATTAAAGAGATTAAATTAGTATTAGTATTTGTTAGTAAAACATATATATCTTTTTCATTTGGGATTAATCTTATAATGCGACTTCTCAAACGAGTAGAGTTTATAAGTTCATACCATTTAAAAGTCAGTCTTTTCTGTCTCTTTATTATTTCATCAATATAATTTTTAAACTAAAGCTTTTATTGGACGTCAATAGTATAAAATATAGTTATAACAGCTATAATATATACATAAATTATTGTTTTGAGGTAATACTATTTTACATATACCCATAATTTCTTTTTTTTTTGCTTTAGGTGATGACAGACCAAGACAGTCAGTTATCTAACCCTGAAAGCGCGGAGTACCAGAAATTTGAGAAAGCAACTTTATAGGAAAACGTTTGAAATAAAAAAATTACTTCTCTCTGCCAGTCCATCATGAAATTCTCGAATATGTGGTAACTGTTATACTAATAAAATTGTATACAAAATGTGAAGAGATGATTTTTGTAGATGAGATCTTTAAATGTTTTATATTTAAACTATTATATAGTCATTCACGTGAGGTTCACAAATTTTTTCTTTTAAAAAGGAATCCAAATTAAGCAAAATTTTACTTAATGCAAAATAAGTTTACTTCATCTGATATATTAACACTTTTATTCAATCTTTTTCTACAATTTTTTTTGCTTTAAAAACAAGATCAGCCTTAAACTTAATTATGCTATGTTTTTTATCTAATGTTTAAAGTATTTCTAAAAATAGTGAATTAATTTTAATTTATAACTAAAAATCATATAATCCACATATTAAAAGTTAAATTCTCGACTTTCATAATAAAATGTTACTAACTAAAACATAAAACCAGCATATAAAGAAAATGTTTGTTCAACTTTTTTGGCGATAAATATTCTTTCATATTTCTTCTCTCAACTCACATATTTTCTTACCTGTCATTCATGTTACGTATACGTCTAGTTGCACTTATTTGCTCACCTATGTGTTAACAGTATTTTGGTATTTGTATCTGAGACTAAAAAAAAGATTTACTGCTGCTTATCAGTTCTATTAGTTAGAATCTCTCGCGTCACTACAAAAAATAAAAAAAAGACAGTTGAAAATAAACAATCTTAAAATAAGCAAACTTGTGGGCAAAGTAAACTTGAACGCCTGCAATAGACGTCACGTTCCAGATAAGCCAACTCATATGAATGTCATTTTTGCAATAGCTGTTATCAGTGTAATCCATAGAGCGTACTAAACATATGGTGTAAAGCCACCTAACAGTGCAAACCACATATTTTCTAAAGATTACTTTTGTCAGATTCTTTAGCACAAAACAATTGAATGACACGGAATAATTTGAATTAAGACTATGAAAATACCAACTAAGGAAATGACTCACATCCGCTCTTATATTAATTATAATAAACATTTTATTTTAGTAACTTTTATAATAGATTTAATGCGGTCAAATAAAAAAATAATTTATTTACATTAAAATTAAATTGTTATTTTTAAAACATAAATATTAAATCCAATGCAGTTAAAATGCAAAAAACAAAGAACCTGCAAGGTCATGATTTGAAAATAAGAACAAACATATATTGTTATATTTGACACTTATTAAAGACTAAAATATAAATTTGTTTAACATTTAATATTTAATATTTTAAAAAAATATTTGAATTTTAATAAATTTCTAATACGAAATAGAAACACTTTTATTACTTTGACGTTGAAATTAATTCAGAATTAAAAGTTTTATAATTTTATAATATAAAAAAGAAGTTGAAATTAATTATTATTATTATTATTTATTATTTATTATTTTTATTATTTATAATATAAAAAAGAAGCAGAAATTAATTATTATTATTATTACTATTGAAATCTATGCACACATCCTACCTTATAAGTAATGCAGGAAATATCTCTTATATTCAAACAGTATTTCTACAATAACTTTTTATTTTTTTAAAGAGGTTTTTTCGAACAGTAGTGAAATACAACAACAAACATTTTATTTTTTATATTATTTTAATTAATTGAATTTTTGGCTGACCACACAGCTGTTTCGAGTATTGCCAAATACCCATCATCAGTGGTCTTGGAAATAATTCTTGTATTTAATTATTCGTAAATAATTATTTTTCAGACTGCTAGTACCACGAATCGAACTCGGGTCCTGCCAAATTTTTATTTTTTTAAATATTATTTAGAAACGATATCAATGAATAAAAATCAATAATATTAGATTTAATAGGAAATAGCATTTTCTGTCATTTAGTAAGAATGCTATATATAGGAGTTCAAGCATTAACATAAATCCAATCAAAGAGTAATCAAGAGGTTCAGTCAGGTACATTCGCAATAAAACACTATGACAAAATGAATAGAATAGACAACTTATCATATATAAAACATCAAGTAATGATATACAAAACAATTTTATAGAGTAGAATTTTGAATCAAAAGCCAAATATACCGAGCAAAGTAAATATTCCAAACAATAAACTAACCCATCGATATGTATACGCAGTCTGAACCATACAGAAGTTACAAAAGATATGACATTCCCTCATTAACAAGCAGTTCAATTTTTATTAGAACATTAAGTTTGTATAAATTAATAGTCGACAAAGTTAGCCTCTGCTATCTTCCTGGGCACACATAATTCCAGATATATGAACAAGACTGTGAAATCGTCATTGTAATAGTAATACGACTGTGTACAGAAATCGACTCAATTAGGCAGGGATAAAAAATCAGAATTCGCTTCATGGTTGTGCAAGGATCCAAGGATATTAAGAAGCCCATGAACTTATGATGGCATTAATATATAGTATAGAACGGTTCACAGTAACTAAAGCACTTAGATAGCGACAACAAATCAGAAATTGTGGCTATTTTCTGGTCATGCAGGAATTCAAAGAAATTAACAAGCTGATGAAGTCGTCGTGGCACTAATAGATAGTATTAAACGGTTCACAGAAACTAAAGCACTTAGATAGCGATAATAATGTTACCATTTGTGGAGATTTTCTGATCTCGAAGACAAAAAAAGTGTAAGCCACATAAATTTAAAACAATCTAAATTGCTCTTAGGCAATAATTAGCCAAAGAATTGATTACTGCATTGATTCATCTAAAAAGAGATGAAAAATACTTACCTGGCTACTATATAGTTACTGTAGACTCAAGAAACAGCTAATCAGCATAGGTTTTCCATAAAATCTTATGCACAGATTCTGCGATGAAAAAACTGAATCATTAGAATATTTACTATTAAAATGTATTGTACTGATAGACAAAACATAAACGTAGCTAGGATCAGCTAAAAGTGGCGGCAGAGTTTCCTATTCTGCTCAAGTAGCGCATCAACGCCGTTTTGTTACAACAAACCCGATCATTAAGAACTTTATTTTGAAACCAATCAACCCAGTTAAAAAAAAAATGAGGAAAATTATATTTTACAGATCTACGCTTGTGAAATCCATCAAAATTATTAGTTTCTAAACTTACAGAACAGAATATCTCAACCTTGCAAGGCCTAAGCATTTACAAAGGAAGGGTTCAGTTGTTTCTTTTTGCGCTTTTTCTATGTAGAATTATTTTTAATACCAGACAAGATATTACTAATACTAAGTACATTCGTTATTCTTGAAATTCCTAACATAAAGCCATTAATATAAAATAAAACTATTTAGGCTGGCAGTTCTGTAGTAGAAGATAATAGTTATATTGAAGTTTTAGTTACACTTCACTTTCTCCTTATACATTATAGTGCCTCTTGTGAAGGATATATAGCAATATTAAATGGACATTCCAGTGAAGAGTTTGAAAATCTATTGGGCAATACCCACTTACTGTGCAATAAATAATGAGCATACAATCTACTGGACAATATGTAGGTATAATAGGTAGGTATAATAGGTAGTTCATCACATAGGATATTACCTAGGGTATGCTCAAGTGAGAGGTATAATGATATTATGATCATTATATTTTATCACTGTATATTATAATGATATTACATTGTGACCGAAAAGTTTTCGGAAATTCTCATTTAAAATTCGCGCGCTGTATATTTTTCGATATTTTAAGTTTATGTAGTTTGGCAGCACTGTCCTTAATTACTATGCCAAAAATGAGCGCGATCTGTCAGACAGTTCGTTTACGGCAGCTGTTGAAACCAGTTCACCTCAGTAGGGCGTTGCGAAAAAAACAATGGAAAAAAATATTGAACAAAGAGTTTGCATCAAATTTTGTGTTTCGAACGAAATTTCGTGTGCAGAATCGTTGCGAATGCTACAAAAGGCTTATGGGGAATCAGTTTAATCGAAAACTCAAGTTTATGAGTGGTACAAAGCCTTTCAGGACGGTCGTACGACCGTCGAAGACA
>NC_051846.1:190206059-190214818 GCF_002237135.1 Teleopsis dalmanni
AAGACTACTGATGTATCATCTATTGGTTAACTTATTTTATGCACAGCACAAGAAAGTGATAACTATCAATTTAAGAGGTCAATTTGATAATTTTGCTGAATATGTTGCAATTTTCGGTGCTCTTGCGTTAAAAAGGGTCATAATAGGTTGATACTCGTATATTGCTAAAATTGATAAAATAAAAATTGCTGTCCCAACGTGACTTCAACATGAAATAAAACTAAGTGTGTGTTTTCATTCGACTATGTTTTTTTCTACTTCAATCCCACCGTAAAGCTGGTGTATCTGAAGGATTGTCTGTTAAAAGCCAAACCATAATCTAAACTATTAACCCTTTTAAGTGCAAATATGAAGACGATACAGAGCGTAGGTGTACACACAACACTGTACACATTTTGTCAAATAGCAAACTTTTCCCTCACATCAACATAAATATCTTTACTTTGTAGTAGGAATTTGGTCTGACCCTAAACATTTAAAGAAATTGATTTGAAAATGTTACGTGAGTTGAATTAGAATTTTTTTTTCGTTTAATTTTATGCCGAAGGATATTTGAAAATGTAACATTTGCAGGTGTTAAACATTGCAGGCATATAATTTTTGCTTGACTGCGTTTTGTTACCTTTTATCTATGGATTTTATTTATTTATTTTCAAAATTTTTTCCATGAAGTTTTTTGTGCATTGAAGTGTAAATATTGCCGGGGTAGCTAGGGTACAAAGATTATATAGCAATTTTTTTTAATAAATGTAAATGTAACAATTTTACAAAAATATACAAATTTGCAATTCATTTCCAATTATTGTATATTTTCGTTTTAATTTAAGAAAAAAATTAAATTATTGTAGTTTTAATGCAAAATAAAGCCAAGCTCGCAACAGTATCTCACGTAAACACTGAAAGTGAACCAACAATTACATTAACTCTTTTAAAGAATTTAGGTAAATATGACTCTATTTTGTATCAGTCAACCAGTTTGTTGCTCTAATAAAAAAGACAATGTCTTTACTGCATATAGCAGTGATTTTGAATAGATTTTAATGAAAGAGCCCTTTAGAATGGTATGCGCCCTCTGGCGAGTGTCGAATAGTGACAGTTCGACACTGACAATGATCATTAAATCATTATAAGAATATCAAATATTTTTGTTTTAATTTAAATATAAATGTTTATATCACTCTAAATACTGTGATATTTAAACATTGTGTTTATTTGCTGTCTTTGTTATTTAAAGAAATGAAGTTTTACACAAATCCGTAGAATAAATAAATTAAATTTAATAAATCTTAAACATACATGGGTGGAATTAAATACTAAAACAGATAAAAAAATGCAATCTGTGTTGAAGCTACTACCACACAATGTCAATTTGTCAGTTGGAAAATGGGTTAAATGTCAACTGTATTTTCATTTCATTTCAATAAAATGTCAACAATGCAGTTTTTCATTCTTAATAAATGTTACCAAAAATATATCTACATATTTGACATATGAGTATGTGAAGCATGTGAACTTCTATAAATTTCTTTACATACAAACGTACGAATGCATCAGTATAATACTTATGTACTTGTTGTTTCTATTATGCAAGATTTATACATATATCTGAAGGATGTGTAAATCCTTTGAAATTGCATGTACTGAGTCACTTTTCTTACTTCACATAAATAAGTTAAATTGATGTGAAATTCAATGAGTGGGTAAGAATGATTCATTTATTTTTTTGTTATAATCATATAGTATATTTACAAACGAAATCGTATACTTTATTTCTGTTGTTCTTACCCTAAAATCATTTTTCAACCGACTTTCATAACAAATAGTGTCCTTTTACAATTTTTTTCTTCAAAGCAATTATGTTTCCTTGTGCGTTTATGTGGGTGTTTAAAAAATAGTCTTTTAAGTTTCTAAACTAAAATGAAATCAAAACTATAAGTGCATTTATTCTTTAGTCGTGTGATATTGACTATCAAAAATTTTGATTTTGCTTGGTTTGATTGAATTAAATTAAAGCTTTTAAGAAAAAGTAGCGAAAAAAAAATTTTTATTTGAAAATTCAACAATAAAAAAATAAAAAACAAAATAAAATTCCCCTCTTAAAGAAAATGTAGTAGAACAAAGGTAAAAATAAAAAATAAAAAATTTCATTTTATATACTATATACTACATATTATGTAGTTTTTTTTACTGATTTCATTATGCTATAAATAAATTGAACGACGCCTCAAAAAAGTCAGGCTACCGATCTTATAAAATCTTTTTAAGAACTGTTTCACACTAAATAGTTTTGGTTCTTTTTCAGTTTAAAATTATTAACATCTAGGTTAGCTAGATGCATTAAGAGGTGAAAACAATAACTAAAGCGTAACGTAAGTTAAACGGAAATTTTTCAAAAGAGCTTAAGGCAGTTCATATATACTATTGAAATTTGTGTCAGAGACTTTATAAAAGGGAAATCAAAAACCCAACATTTATAGGTAGTCAGATATTTAAGCAGTTTTAAAATTTCTTTAAAAATATTTAGATACTTGGTCATAAGAATATAAGGATTACAAAACAGATTGAAAAAATCTGTTCAAAAGAGCTTAAGGTAGTTCATATATACCATTAAAATTTGTGTCAGACAATTTATAAAAGGGAAATCAAAAACCCAACATCTATAGGTATTCAGATATTTGAGCAGTTTTAAAATTTCTTTAAAAATATTTAGATACTTGGTCATAAGAAAATAAGGGTTACAAAATATATTGAAAAAACTCAAAGATCTATCGCAATCTTGTTTTTTCTAGCTCTTTGCGTTTCATGTATTCTTTACTTTCGATAAATTCTATATTCTATAATTCTGTACAATATAGTTTTACAATCCTTTCGTTGCAGAGTTAATAGAATTTGAGTGTTATTTTATATATTAGATGCGCCTAATATATTAGCAATTGTATAGCAGGTTAAAATGTGTCATACCATTTTAACCGACCTTCACATACCTTCGTCAACTTCATGAGTTCGATTTTAAAGAGTTTTTTTATAATGTTTTTCTATGCAGGTGCCAGCCGAATAGAGTTACCATTTTCAACTTTATAAACCACACAATCTCATATAATACCAATATACAATTGAGGAAAAACCTGTGGACTGTATACTAAATTTTTAAAACTTCAACCTGAAAATTGCACTTATATCTATATTACTCACTTTATACTTTTATAAAATACGTAATCATTAGAATTTAGCATGTGCATAATTATTGTCAAAAATTCAATTAATTTGAAATAATAAAAATTTTTGTTGTTGCAATTCACTACTGTACGATAAAAATTTTTTATTAGAAATAATAGTTTATATTAAGAATTTAGATTCCTTAATTAAAATGGACGTTAAAAAGCAATTGAATAATTATTGTATATAAATGAGAATGATTGGCGTAGCCAGAGGAAAATTTAGAAATTGTTTTAGGACTCAATTATGAAACTTTTCCTTGATTTGGAAAAAGTATCACCAACATTCATGTTGTCTATTATAACTTTACTTAGAGGTCTTGCTGTATCTGGTATCGCTAACACCTATATGTGCCTTACGGTCAGTCAAATTAAGCTTACCTAACTAAATTCAATTAAAGTATGAAGAAAAAAGTGAATGGTCTATTAAAATGAATACATGGAGGTCATAAACTATAGAAAGTTTTTTTATAATTAATAATTTACAAATAGTACACTGCAAAAAATGATTTGCGTGTATATCTTCTCCTTAGCATAACTCTGATTCCACCTTTGATGAGAATAAATTTGTTGAAATTTCTATTTCAAAACTAAAATAGGGATGCCAATAAATTGTTCTGATCCACACGTCTAGAATATAACTAGATTTTGTTGATACTAAATACATGTATAAAATATTTCATAACTAATTTGTTTTATTCCACACGTCATTCATAGATAGAATCTAACTAGATTTTGTTGATATTAAATACATTACAGTAAAATGCTATGTAGAAAATGTTTCATAAATTCATAAATTTTGCTGCTACTTATCTTCGAAATTTTTTTTCTCTTTCTACATTTATTATTTCAATTATTACAATGTAAACAATAAACGTTGGGACGTGACAATCTCTTTATATAAAAAGCATAATGGCAACTTTTTCAATGCGTAAGATTAATGCTCTTAGTAGCTGCCACAAGTTACAAAGGACGTTCTTATATAGTATAAAACTGTAAGTAAAAACAAGAGTATGAAATAAAGCAGAAAAGCTTAAGAAAAAGTTTATACACAATAATTAATCTCCAGCAATTAAAAGTGCCTCTCAAGGATATTTATTCAATATAAGCGGAACCATTAAAAATGACACTAAAAACAAAATGTTTAACACCTCAGTAAAGGAGCAACTAAACACATTTCAGTTGAGAAAAAGCGATTAAGATAAATAAACAAAAATTCGAGTTATCAGTGATTAATAAAAGATACAAAAGTCATCTAAAAACAATACAATACTCTCGGATGGGCTTTCGAGAGGGAAGATTAACTTAAAACTGATTGATGGAAATATAATAAAAGCGATAACCTCACTAATTGTGAGTTCAGCAAGTCTGTTGAACTGTGACCGGCGGCAATAGAATTCAACCTGCATGACTAATGAATCAACAGAAATTATTCGAATTCCTGGCGTTATTTACACTTAAAGTCGAATCGAGGCGATTTATTGTTTATTTGCAGCTAAACTTTCTATTCAGTAATTAGGCCATTTGTTTTCGTACCTCAACAGAATTTCTTAATTTTTCTATTTTTTGTTTTTTATATATATTTTTTGGAATGTCAAAGTTTTTCGTAAATATATATATATTTTTTTATTTTGCTCATTTCTGAGCATTATGTATGAAGTTCAACGTTTAACAATTTCGCGGCTTGGCAACTTTTTCATGCAAGAAATTAGAAATACCCACGATATACCTATTTCGTTAGAACAAACCCCAGCCAAAGTGAGTTTGTTAAATATTTTCGTATGCTGGTCTTGTACCAGGCGCTGTCATTGACATGAGTTCCTTCTGCAATACACAAGTAAGCGGTGTTTTGTTGCAGTAATCGCTATTACGTTTTTCCAAAATTTTGTAAAAATAAAGTTATACGAAGGAATTCTCACTACATACCTATAGATACGAGTATATATTGCTATTTAGGTTATACATATACACTCGTACACATTTCACACGAAAAGTTGTAAGTAAAAATGTTTGCTTGGTGTGATTTACTAATTTACTTCTTTCGTCTTGAAACCATTCTGAAAGTGGATTTCACATTAAGTGCTGGAAAGTTCTACATGTTGGCACTTACTGCCAACTCTAGTATTTATGCATGTTTTTAGAACAATTTTCTTGCATTTCTAAATTTAAAGCTTTTCTGTTGAAACACTGATTCAGTTTATGTAGAAAATTCTTAAAAAATAGACTAATTTTTTATAAATACAAGACAGCAGGAAGTATAATAATGTAGCATTACAATTGCAGCAAATATATTTTATTTGCATATAGGCAGATATAAATTCTTAAAAATTGTAAAATCCAATTAGAGCTATATTTCATTTAGTTTATGAAGTTATTTTTTTTCCAAGAAGAGGTCTTTCGAACAATAGTGAACTACAATAACAAAAATTTTATTTTTTATATTATTTTAATTAATTGAATTTTTGGCTGACCATACAGCTGTTTCGAGTATTGCCAAATACCCATCATCAGTGGTTTTGGAAATAATTCTTGTATTTAACTATTCGTAAATATTTATTTTTTTGAGACTGCAAGTCTCAAATCGAACTCGGGTCCTGGCAAATGTGAAGCTCAGAATCAGCGCACTTTTACCAACTGATCCAAAGCCGTACTGACTTTTTATATTCGCATAATTTTCTGGAGTTTTGTTACTTTTGCTATGAAAATTTTTATGAACAATTTTATTTTTTACTTTAAAGATATCTCATATATTATTAGCTACTAATGTTCATTTTTTTCGTAGGTCACAAATACCATTTTTTGATAGTCAAGCAGCAATATTGTTATAATTACCATAACGGCAATGGTCACTTACAGCTATGAACATAGAATCAAGCAAACTACTGACTCACTGAATATCATGAAGAAGCACCATATTTGATAGGCTTTTGAGGCAAGGAAATCTAGAAGTAACATGAGTAAGTTATGTAATTATAACTTAAAAAACAATATGTTCAGCAAGCTTATATAGCCAGCTGCTTCAATTAAGACGGAATCTGCTCAGCACCACGGTATCTGTGCTGACGGGCCAATGCGAAATAGGAAGGCATGCTATGAGCCTGGATCTACATCACAATGACTTTTGTCGAGGCTGTGGCTATGAAGATGCGTAGGAGACCGTGCTCCATCTCATGTTTGAAGTGCCCTTCGTGAAATCTTATTCTATCTCAATGTGTTGTTTTTTTTTTAGGTTTATATTTAAGTAATTTTTATGCGGTTTAATTTATATATTAACCAACCAGCTTTCGATTTCCTTATTTATAAAGTTTTACTTATACGTTTTCTTAATAATTTTACAATTTAAATAAAATTATTTCATAATTCTTTTTTAATTTCTATAAGAGGATTTTCTTTTCACTTTTCTTTTAAGTAAGCTTATGCTGTTAATGTTATTTATTATTTAACTGGATTTCAATTTTCTTATTTATGAAGGACTATTTACAGGTAGTTTATTTAAAAATATATTATTTTTTTTATTTGATAATTTATTCATTCCGATAAGAGGATTTTCTTTACACTTTTCTTTCCCTTCTGTTTTTTTATATCAATTTTTTTGTGAAACCTCTTTTTATGATTTTTCTTTCATCTTTTAATAGAGTCAATAAATAAAAGAAATATTAATTAATTCAGTACCAATTATTTTTTTTTCGAAGGATACTTTTAATTACTTTAGATTGTTCTACAAAAATCATTAAAAATTTAAAATAACTTCTCACAAAGAATGAAGATCAATTAAACTGTCGTTTGCGTTGCAATCAAAGTGCCAATAAAACTCTTAATAATCAATTCAAAAGGCAATCTATGAACTACTTAATGTCCTTAATATCATTGACAGGCATTGATTGGTAAACGATATCATTTCTATTATGCAAAATATTAAAATTCTCGGCACAAGCCTTTGATGTGCGAGTACGAGGAATGCACAACAGACTCATTAGACTAGTGCATGTGCGCCTTGAAATCAATATAGTAAGTTAACCTATATCTATAGACATGTTATGTTACAAATACTAATGTACGTATTGTATGTGTATGTGCATGTGCATGTGTGTTGCAATAAGGACTCACATTTGCAAATTTAATTATTAAGCAAAATGCAATTGCATGCGAATAACATTGCATGCAAATGACTCTCAGTTATCCCGAAACGAAAGGATGTCAAAAAAAGAAAAACTGCACAACAATGTCTGTCTGTTTATCAATCAATCAATTGTCATTAGCTTAGTAGCTATAGCTGCTTTATAATATTTTTTTAATATTAATTCAGTTTACCCGTTGCTATGTACATGTGCGTGCATAAATTTGAATTTAATAACACATATGTAAGTAATATTAAAAAGATATTACTTACATATGCGTTATTTTAGTCCCGTTTAGGAAAGAGTTCGTGTGAATTTAATGGAATTTTAATTGAACATGCAAGTTTATTACGAGAAATAAGGCCTAATATTTTATCAGTAATATTGTACAATACTATAAAAAATAATAATTGAAGTGGCACATCTTAAAGTAGATACATTTAAAAATGTTTTCGACATTCTGCCTGTACCTACATATACTTTTTTGCCACAATTTATTTGGCACTTTAACTGAACCCACTGAAACCAGCCATATTTGCATAATTCACTTTAACAGAGTATAATTTTTCTGGTATGTTATCATGTGGCACACATATTTTATTACCTGAAGTCATATTAGAAGGTCTTATGTCGTAAATAAACAAGCATAAAATATGGTAATTCAATAAAGATGTTGTTATAGGCATGTGCGAACACTTTCATATCGTCTGTGACTCTTTAAAATTTAAAATGAGCTTTGTGCCAAAGCAAATTTAAACGGAAAAGTGATATGTGGGGAAATTTTATTTAAAAATGTTGAATAATCAACTTAAAATTTTAAAGGTTTCCACTGTAACACGTTTATGGAAAGTTTTTGCAAAAGTTTAGAATTTTTAACTAAGATGGTGAAAATTTTTAATAATAATAAAAGAAAAAATAACCCCAACTTGAAAATTACTTGCAACTAAAAGTATTTACCAGTGGTAGAAGAACCCAAGTTTGCATGTCATTGGAATTTTTAACTATTTTTGTTGATTTTTTGTTAGAATATCTTGTTGGAAATTTTAAAAATAGTTGCTGTTAGAATAACAAAACAGCTTAAAGTTTACAATAATAAAATAAATACCTTTACTGAAGTTTTAGACGTGTGTTCAAGTAGAAGATTAAGACATAGATCACTACTTGATGTTCAATAATCTATATATAATATATAACGAAAGTTACCAAAAAATATTTTCGAGTATATCCCATCCCTTGGCACAGTCTTGTCTACACTAATGTGACTTATATGTAAAAGTAATAAAATGTTAAGATTTTATAATGACTTTTATAAAGTCAAGAAACTTACTAATGAATTTATATTAATAAATTGTATTGTAATATAACTTTCGAATGCTTTGAAACCATTAATACAAGAAAAGTTGAGTGTGAAAAATAAACCTCTGTT
>NC_051846.1:190214918-190280945 GCF_002237135.1 Teleopsis dalmanni
AAAATACGATGAGTCATCGTTACTTATTTGACAGGCATGAGTTCTAAGCTTGGCACTTTCAGTCCAACAAATTATATACGGACTATAAACTATAATCACTGATGATGATTATTTGGTAATACTTGAAACAGCGTTGTATAGTCAGCAAATTCCAATAAATTAATCAAATATTTGTTATTGTTTCTTCATTAGTGTTCGAATCGTTCTAGTTTCTTTTTATCATAAGACGCGTCACATTCGACAAAAAAAAATTAAAGTTATATTAACCTATGTTTGGGTATGGTAAAGTTATGATAACTTTATGTGAACAGTAGTTAAACTTAAAAAATTAATTAATTTAAAATTAAATTCAAAATTTGATTAATAAGTATTACCAGTTTAATAACTATCAATAGTTAATCTTAAAAATTTTTGAGACAGCGCAATGTTAATTTTTAAAAATCGTAAACAATCGTCAATGTTTCTTTACAATTCGGTATTGTTATTTATCATAATAGAAAATATTTGGGTAAATAACATAAAAAATTGAGTTATTTAAGAGCAATAAATTATTGGAGAGAAATTTTAAATTTAAAACTCAAAAGTATCTAGATAATCGGCGAGAACATTAAAAGACTGGAAAAAACAAATACTCTCCACCTGTGCGTATGTCTGTTGTAGTTTCTCTCTAGTAGTAGTTAACATTGACTCATAATTCCAATTGGAATGAAAACGTTTTTCGCGCGTATTCTGTTAAATTCTTCTCTTGATGTTGTCTTTCGTTTCAAATTTTATAATAAAGATATTATATTTGTCTTGACTGGCATTTTTACCATTTATGGCTTTTCAATTACTTGATTACTGGCTTTTTCGAAAAGTGTCAAAATTGTTCTATATATGTATGTATATGATATATATATATTAAATAAATAAATAAATAAATTAATCAATTAAATGCTTTTATATATTCCATTTTGGTCTAAAATACATTAGTGACCTTTTCAATTATTTTATAATGAAGTAGAAGTTAAATATTATGTTTAAATAAAATTGATAACTAAATGAATTGACTTGTTCGTTTAATTTTTAATATATTTACTTAAATATTTACTGATTCACTTAAATATATAAAATAGATAAATATTATAATGAAAGCTATAGTAGTTAAACGTTTATTGTTATGAATACTTTTGTAGAAGTAACCGAAAGAAAGTTGTATAGTAAACAATTCAAGGAAATAAAAAAAGCGACCATAGAGGAGGTCTTGAATTATTCATTAAGAAGAATATTAAACGTTAAAATCAATTTAATAAAGAATTAAAAATATAAAATATGAAAAATTCGTAAAGTAACATTAACATGACTTTCTGCATATTAGGTTCCTAGATTAGGTTCTATGCACAAGAAAGAAAAAAAAATCGTACAATAAATAATGCCTCTATAAAAGAATAGTACTGAAATTAAACAATTAAAAAAACAAATATGATTATTAATTCAATTATTCTACAGCTGGTTTATGATTTCGTTCCAAAATAACACAGCAATTGATTTTGTTAATAAATTTCTTGGCAAATTAACAAAATTCCAAGTTCAAAAATACAAGTATGTTAAATTATGGATTTGGGTCAGTTGACTAATAAATACTAGCTCTGAACTTCAAATTTGGCAGGGTACGAGTTCAATTCTTGGTACTTGCAGTCTCCAAAAATTATTCACGAATAATTTAATGTAAGAAATATGTTCAAGACCACTGATGATGGGTACTTGGTAATATTCGAAACAGCTGTAGTGTCAGCCAAAAATTCAACTAATTAAGAATAATAAAAATAAATATTTTACAAATAAAAAATAAAACTGTTGTTGTAAGTAATTTTTGGTTAAAAAAACTTTCTGAAAAAAATTAGCTTCAATTATGAAAGTAATTCCTAATTCCTAAAAATCATATTAAAAATATTCTACATTTATAGAACGATTTTACAAATATAATTAATACAATTTCATGTTACAGACATTTCAGGATTTTCAGAAAGCTCCTCTTTCTCGTTTGTCTACCATAGATCAATCTAATTTACTGTACATTAATTTAGTCAAAATGCGTGTTTTAAAAAATATTTATATAATAAATTAGGTCGAATTAACAAAATTTTTCAGAAATATATGACTAACTGCCTAATAGAATTGAGTTATTATAATTGAGTTAAATAAATAAAATCTTTCACCAGAGAATATTTACGAATTTAGTCAGCCCAATGGAATAAATTGCTTTACATCTCCTGGTAATGTTTATTAAATATAGCCATCGAAAATAATTTTGTTAGTATAAAACAATTAGATGTACTCATATGTTAGAATCATGATTAAATAATAGAGTTTTCGTTAAACTGAATACTACATATCATTTTAGTGGGTAAACATTACCTTCGCTACTTGTCAAGGGATCTTCTTCGAAATAATATTGATACGGTCGAATAAAGAAGCATATTTGTACCAATTTCAAAAAAATGTTTTCATTATATTTGTAATTCTAGAAATTTTTAGACCGAATATTTAAATATTGGAAGCGTTAAAATAAGTATATAATTTAGTTTTAAATATTTTATTTTATACTAACATATTACTAAATGCATAAAACATTATTCTCAACAGTTATATGCAGCAATCTGAATTAATGCAACTCCGCCCACTGTCGATGCATATTTCAGATTGCAATATTTTTTATGTGTATTGTGCCTTTAATGCCTCAAATTGCCATTAGGTAAAATAGTTTTTTAACTGCCCACACAAGCCAAATCAATGTTGCATGTCACGAACTCAGGAGCAATTAATTCAGAAACGCAACGAAATCCAAATTTACAACTTCGCATTCAAGAAACTCACAGTTGAGTTCAGAATATCGTCACAGGGCTTCGTGTTTATTTTTTAATTGTGAGTTAACTTAAAAATTAAAGAATAAAATATAAATAAAATTTGCAAAAATTTCCGCATATTTTACGATTAAAGTTACTTTTATTTTGGCAATGAAGCAGCGGCAACAAAAGCGACAATTCGTTGCCAGTGCCATTGCGTTTACGTGATTGTCATCAATAAATAAAAACAGCAGCAGCAGCAGAAGTGCATTTCGCAGTCAGTCGGAAACGTGATCAATAGCTGAAAACTGGAATTCTTATCTCGGCTGTTCTCAACTGGGAGGATGAAGACTGTTGAGAAAAAGAAATATGAAGGCTGGCACTTGTTGTTTGCCATGAAATATTACATCCTTTACATTAATAATAATATTTTTTGTCGTTGCATTTTTTGACTTTAAGATAAAGCTATCAATGAAATACGGAGGGATTTTCATTAATAATATGACATTTTAGTTATTTTACAATTAAATAATAAACCTATTATTGCAATTGTAACGATTGAAAGCAAAAGCATTTTACTGGAACAAATCAAAAGTTGTTAATTCAGGCTTCGTAAATTATATACTATGTTATGGGCAGAGCCATAATATAGTAATTTTTACATTCCTGAATGAAGACGAAAATATTTTGCAAGCCAGCCATGTATTCAGCAATAAGTCGTAATTATAATGAGCTTGAGCACAATTAGGCAATAGTTTAATTGACAACTAACAAACTAATCCATAAGGAAATACACAATCTTCAATTTGATTACAACTCAATCAATAGTAGTTTATAAGCTGACAGGCACGAGTTCTAAGCCTGACACTTGCAGTCCAAACAAATTATATACGGACTACGAGTACAAAATAATTACAAAGAAATTCGAATATTTCCTAAAACCACTGATGATAAGTACGTGGCATTATTCGAAACAGCGTTCTATAGTCAGACGAATTGCAATAAATTAACTAAATTTTTGTTCTTGTATTTTCTTTGTTATTCGACTCCATCCAACTTTGAAATAGTTTCTTTTTGTCATAAAGACGCGTCACTTTCGGCAAGAAAAAATTAACATCAATAATATTTTCGTCTGGTTTTCTGACCTCATAAGCTCTAGCTTGACATCTTGGTGCCAATTAGTTAAACCTTACCTAACTTAAATTGAATATGCTAGTTATTGTCTACTATTTATTTATTAATAAGAGGGGATGCGACACCTATGGGCCCATTGGTCTATTGTGCCCCCTTCTGTGCTTAGAGTGAGTTTCTAAACCCTGTTCCACGATAAATTTAATATAGAATATAGAACTTTCTTTATAGTGGTTTATTGCTCTTTCGCAAGGATATATATTCCTAGGAGTCTATTCTGTGCGTGTGTTAATGCATGACATTCTAACATCACATGTGTGACTGACTCTTCATTCTCTTCGTAGAATTTACATTTTGGATCCGTATATATGCTAAGTTTCTAAGGTGGTGTTCTAGTTTACAGTATTCTGTTAAGATTCCAGTGAGAATTCTAAGTTTTTCTTTTGATAAATTCATACAATTCTGGTATCTCCTATTGTTATGGGTACCAATAAATGATTTGGGTTGAACTAATCCTGTTAGATTATCCCAGTATTCTTTTATGTTCTGGTCCTCCTTTATTTTTATGAGAGAAATGGGGGTACTGTGCCCTAGTCCACAGAAAGGTTCTAACCTCATCAGCGGTACTACTTTCCTGCCTAGTTTGTCTGCTTAATCATTTCCGCGTACACCACTATGTCCCGGTATCCAGAGAATCGATTTGTAAGTTATTTTGAGTAAGCGTTATAATTACTTAAATAGAAAGTTGTTGCTGATTATTGGAATTATATTTGTTAGTTATCAAGGTTAATCTGGAGACCATTTGGATTTGGTCTATTGTATTGCTTTATGAAACTAAGTTGATTTAAAATCAATTTGAATATATAAGTTTTAGACGTTCTTTAAGCATAGATTTCGTATTAAGCATTTATAGCATTTTTAATCAATTCATTTGTTGACATATGTGAAGCACTTTTAACGTCTTTTAAATAATATCTTATATTAGTTGATATTACGTTTAAAATGTTGTTATCACTATAATCTTAGAGATCATTTACACTTAGTGGCTAATGATATTGCCGTTAAAGAATTGAGATAGTCTGAAGTCACATTAAATTTGAAGAGAAGCAAATAATATTTCTCCAGGAGAGGTTTTGCAGATGACCTCTGCTTTTGTGTTGGTAATGAGAACTCACCATAGATATTCAATACATATATCTAGATAAACAGTGTTAATACAGTTTTAATTTTATTAATTAAAAGCATTGTACTGTGGTGAGAATCAACAAAGTAGGCTAAAATTGTCAGATTCTCTGATATTTAAAAATATTTTATTTAAAAATATTTATTCAGATTTTTTCAGTCAGTTGGTCAGTCAGTCAATTAGTTAGTGTTTCTAAAGTTGTATGAAAAATAATAAAAGTTTGTGTTACAATAAATACTGTTTTTTATTAATAAAAGCTATTTGGTTATTGTAATCACAACATTGGTGACCCCGACACAAAAAGGAGTTGTAAGTTATTATCAAGCCCAACATTAGCAAGCAAGATGACTAACCGTGAGGAAGAAGATTTTTTTCCGGCAGAAGGAGAAAGTCGCACTGACAAGGAGGTATACCGGGTTTCAGTTAAGCCGATGATGTTTTCAAGAGAGCATCCGGACCTTTTTTTTCTGCAAATGGAAGCACAGTTCAGGAATGCGGGAATAACGAAAGATGATACAATGTTCGACCATGTAGTAGCAAGTTTAGAGCCGAAATACCTGGAGTGCATAGTTGATGTGATTCGAGATCCACCGAAGGTGTTGAAATATGAGACGTTGAAGAAACGGTTAATTTATGAATTCACAGAATCGGAGCACAAAAGGCTGCGTAAGTTGCTGACAGAATTGGAGCTAGGTGACATGAAACCAACTCAATTGCTGAAGAAAATGAAGGAGATGGCCGGCAATTCAATGAATGATGATGTACTAAAGTCATTGTGGTTACAGCGACTGCCAGTGGGAGTTAGAACAATCGTAGCTGCAGTGGAAGGTGATTCTGCACAGTGGGCCAAAGTGGCTGATAAGGTATTTGAGGTACAGGAAACAGAAACGGTTTGTGTAGTACAAAGGAATGAACCGAAGGAGATGAGGAAGGAAATTGACGAGTTGAAAGTCATGATAAATAATTTGGTCATTCAGTTGGGCAAAAGAGGAAGAAGCAATGACAGAGATCGTGGAAAAGGGCGATCATCAAGTGCTAGAAGAGATAATATCTGTTTTTATCATCGGCGGTTCAAGGAGAGGTCCACAAAATGTGTTCAGCCTTGCCAGTACAAACCACCGCAAAACTCAGCGGAAAACTAAACACCACTTCACGTCTGACGGCGAGTGAAGTGGCAGAGGGTAAAGCATGCCGTTTGTTCTTCAAAGATAAAAAAACAGGTATAAATTATCTAATAGACACAGGCGCGGAAGTTTCAATTTTGCCAAAGAGAATGCAGCCTGAAAATGAAGCCACGCAATATTATTTATACGCAGCAAACGGAGCGAAAATTAGCACGTATGGAACGAAATTAGTGCAAGTCAATTTGGGGTTGCGCAGACAGTTCCTGTGGGAGTTCCTAGTGGCGAAGGTAAATCACCCAATAATAGGGGCGGATTTTTTGAATAATTTTGGTTTGATAGTTGACCTGAAGAACAGGAGAATTTTAGATGGCATTACAGGCCTCCAGGTAATGGGTTCGAAGAGAGAGATGCACTGCGTGAAGCTAAGCACAATTGATGCGACTAGCCCGGTACATAACATTCTGCGGGATTATAAAGAGATAACGGAACCGGCTACTAGTAATAAGGTGGCCACGAAGGTTACGCTAGTAGAGCATCAAATTGTTACCAAGGGACAGCCAGTGTATGCAAAACCTCGGCGGTTAAATCCTGAAAAATTTGAAATTGCGAGAAAGGAATTTGAATTTATGACGAAACAAGGTATTTGTAGACCAAGTAACAGCAATTGGGCAAGTCCGTTGCATTTAGTGGCGAAAAAGGATGGTAAGTGGAGACCGTGTGGTGACTATAGGAAGCTTAATTCAATAACACTACCAGACCGGTATCCAATACCCCATATACATGATTTTACTCGCATATTGTACAATAAGAAAATTTTCTCAACCATTGACTTGGAAAAGGCCTACAATCAAATTCCGATTGCTGAGGAGGATCGACCTAAAACGGCGATAATAACCCCGTTCGGCTTATATGAGTTTAACATGATGACTTTTGGTTTATGCAATGCTGCGCAAACTTTCCAAAGGTTTATGAATGATGTCCTAAAGAATCTGAGTTATGTGGTAACGTACATAGATGATATATGTATAGCATCAGCTGATGAAAAGGAACACGAAATACATTTAAGAGAAGTGTTCAAACGATTAAGTGATCATGGTCTGAGAATCAATCTGGGAAAGTGTGTGTTTTTTATGAAAGAAGTTACCTTCCTGGGTCATGTGATAAATGGGGATGGAATTAGACCTATAGCTGAAAAGGTAGAAGCGATAAGAAATTTTAAAAAACCGAAGGAAGTACGAGAGTTAAGAAGGTTCATTGCTTCAATTAATTTTTACAGGCGTTTCCTCCCGAATGCCGCAAAAAATCATGGCATCCTGCACGCGCTATTAAAAGGAAATAAGAAAAATGATAGATCTCTGATTGATTGGACAGCAGAGGCCGAGAAAATATTTGAAGTGTGTAAGAATAATCTGGCGAATGCTGCAATGCTAGCACACCCGGCTCCGAATGCGAAACTGGTGCTAAATGTGGATGCTAGCAATGTTGCAGTAGGAGCAGTGTTGCAACAGCTTATAGATGGACAGATGCAACCGCTGGGATTCTATTCCAAAAGGCTGACAGAGACTCAAAAAAGATATAGTACTTATGACCGCGAGCTACTTGCTATATATATGGCGGTCAAGTATTTCAGGTACATGATTGAGGGCAGGAATTGCACTGTGCTAACGGATCATAAACCGATTACATTTGCTTTCTTACAAAGATCTGAAAAAGCATCAGAACGTCAGTTACGCCATTTAGATTTTATCGGGCAGCTGACAACAGATATTCAGCATATAGCAGGCAGCAAAAATACGGTCGCAGATGCTTTATCTCGAGTCGAAAGTGTAGTGGCTGGAGTTAGACGATCACTAGACTATGATAAGTTGGCAGAAGCTCAGAAAGTTGACCAAGAGATGAACGAGTTGATAAGAAACTGTACAGCGTCATCTCTGGAGCTCAAGTTGGTAGAGTTAATTACAGAGGGTGTTTCTGTGTATTGTGATGTATCCGGAAAGAAACCGAGACCGTTTATTACAAAGTCCTTCCGAGCGCAAGTGTTTGAAATGTTACACAATTTAGCTCATCCTGGTAGAAAAGCAACTATAAAACTAATAAGTTCTCGTTTTTGTTGGCCTAAAATGAAGACTGAAATAAGTCAAATGGTGAAAACATGCATGGCATGCCAAAAGTCAAAAATCCAGCGGCACAACAGGACTGTGTTGCAGGATTTCAACGCTCCTGATCAACGTTTTGAGCATGTTCATATTGATATCGTGGGACCTTTGCCCTATAGTAATGGTATGCGGTATTGCCTGACATGCATTGACCGGTTTTCAAGGTGGCCGGTGGTGGTACCATTGGCGGAGATTACGGCAGAATGTGTGGCTGAGGCTTTAATTAAGGATTGGATAGCGCATTATGGTGTGCCGAAAAGGATTACGACAGACCAGGGACGACAATTTGAATCCAAGCTTTTCGATGAGCTAGCCAAAATTTTGGGGTGTGAAAGGCATCGAACTACAGCATATCATCCACAGTCAAATGGACTTGTCGAACGTTTTCATCGCACGCTAAAGTCTGCACTGAAGTGTAAATCAAGTGTTGAATGGACAAGGGCCTTGCCAATTGTTGTAATGGGATTAAGAGCGGCATTTAAGGAAGATTTGCAAGCGACACCGTCGGAATTAATTTATGGGGTAAATATACGTTTACCAGGAGAGGTGTTTGATGGTGATTTAAAGCAAGTATCGCAAACAGAGTTTGTTAAGAAGTTAAGGGAAACTATGAGCGAACTGAAGCCATTGCAAACATCGCGTCATATGACGGAAAAGCCATTCGTATTTAAAGATTTGAAAAGCAGTACGCACGTATTCTTACGTGATGACGCTGTGCGACCACCACTGAAACAGCCGTATGAGGGCCCATATGAAATTTTATGTCGTGGTGAGAAAACTCTAACAATAAGGGCAAGAGGACGCACGATGAACGTCAGCATGGATCGAGTGAAACCAGCATATTTTGCAAATGAAGCTGATGAAGGTTGTTGCCAAGATAGTGTCAAGGTGTTAGATGATGACAGTAACAAGCAGATAGCACCGAAGGTGACTCGAGTGGGTAGAATAGTGCGTTTTCCATTGAGGCTTATGAGGTAGTAATAATGTGTAATACGGATAGAATTTGTCGTGATGCAGCCGTCAAATTCTAGAAGGGGCTGTGTGGTGAGAATCAACAAAGTAGGCTAAAATTGTCAGATTCTCTGATATTTAAAAATATTTTATTTAAAAATAATTATTCAGATTTTTTCAGTCAGTTGATCAGTCAGTCAATTAGTTAGTGTTTCTAAAGTTGTATTAAAAATAATAAAAGCTTGTGTTACAATAAATACTGTTTTTTAATAATAAAAGCTATTTGGTTATTGTAATCACAACAGTAGCAATTGTTTTAATTAAATATTTATGTCAAAATCGTCTTTTAATAGATAAAATATATATGTACTTAAATATAACTAATGATTTGAGTATTAATGAAAACTGGAAAATGTGGCAAAAAAATATAATAACGAAACTAAGTATTGAAGAACGAAGAAATTTTGTAGAAACGGCAAGAAACAGTATATCGAGAGATGCATATAGTAAGTTGAATTATGATCTAGGTGTCAATAATTACTTTCACGAGCAATATGACCTAGAAACAATAAGGACAATCTTCAAAACCCGCGGCGAGCTCCTACGATTGTGCTACGTACCGCATGAAAGTCTAGACACGCTGTGCACGATATGCAACCTTAAATTGAAAGGCGATGTTATACACTTAGTAGGTGAATGCCCAATTTTTAAAGAACATAGATTGCTGTACTTCGGTAAACCCACGCTCGATGTCAATGAAACCATACGGTTACTGAATGGCCCCAACTGGAGATTGTTAACGGCGTTTATTAAAACTACATTTAAATATAGGCAAAATATTATTAATGAAGACTTTTAAATTAACTTATATAAAATCTATTATTTTTATTAAAGTAATTTAATTTAATTTTTATATTGTATTGAGCTCATAAGCAAGAATACCTATTTAATATTTATAAAAATTGGATTAATTAGTTATTAGTTAATTAGCTATTAGATTAATCTAAACTTCCGGCAGACGGCTAAAATGCCATAGCTGTAAGCTTTATGTATATTTATTATAATTATATGTATTATAATTATTATATAACTTCGATGTAATATAATAACTTTAAAATGAAGTAAAAATAAAGCTACTACTACTACTATATGTACTTCAAAGTAATTTATAAGCAGTTCAGGTATATATTATTATATAAAGCAATCCATAATAAACAGGATATTTTAAACTTAGGTATTTGTGGTCAGATCACCTAACACATTGGCAATTACACAAGTTATATATGCTGTCTACTCTATATATTAGCTCTATTTAAAAGAAACAATGAAAGCTTTTGTATTTAAAAAGCTTTAATTGTTATTCGAGTCGTAGGTTAATAAGAGTTAATAGGATAATAGTTAATAAGAGAGTTTTAAAGTTACTTTTAAGATAAAACTCAAAAACATAAATACAAGAGGTATTTAAACTGAAGTTATTTAGTGCATTGTTTTAATAAATATTAAAAAAAAATATATTTAATAAAAATTAAATATAAATATTACTTACTCGCCCAAGTGTTAGTTCCTACACGGATGTACCAACACTATTTCGCGACATTTAGGCATTTAGAGAGCGGATTATTGCTTCTAAAGTAGCAATACTTATCGGTAGACAAGTTAACATAGTAGAAAAATCTTATGGGTTTTTGTTTTAAACTTAATAAACATTTTACTAAAATATTTCAATTGATGACTCCAGTTATAGTGTGGAGATATGAAAAATTTATTAATTATAAAATTTATTAATTGAGATAAAACCTTTATTGCAATTCATAGTATAGTAATAGAAAAGCATTAACTTATCTTATATAAATGTTACGTTACCCAACTACCGAAAACTGTGTGTACGATTTGTTCTAAGAAAGTAAAATTCTTGCTTTTAATAAATGGTCTCGGTTGATATTTTTGCTAAAATTCGAATTTTAATTTTCATCCACACACAGTCTTCATTTTTTTCGGTACCGTACCTCTCCGTTTTCTTTGGAAAAATGCATATGTCGAAAAAAAGAAAGCATAAAGCATTACCCAACAATTCTCGATAGTTTCAAGATTCCGGAAAGAAGTTTCTCGGGACTACATATTGTCATGATGGGACCATTGTCTGCCTACAATGAACTCGATTTTGAATCTGAATCCTAAACTCTGAATCTGAATCTTGAATTCAAGATGCAATATCACTGTTATCGATAGTCTGATATTCTACCAGACTACAAATTAATAATTAAGAATTCACTTAAATTTACTTGACTTGAGGTCTTTTTAAAGACATTTCCCGATCTCATTACCTTAATATAATGAGAGTTAAATTATATTAATTTAACATTAATGGCAGACAAAGATCTTGAGAGGTGTTGTAATGAAGGCCTAGATTGAAAGAAGAAAATCGATTGAGTCTAAGACTGAGAGTCTTGTCAGCATTTTTATAAAAAAAATACCATATAAAAAATATAAGAAAGCTGACAAAATCAGGATTATATTTAATATAAAATATATATATTTAAATGGTGTTTTTCATAAATAACATGCAGTGCTCTTTTGAGATTTTAGTGATTTTGTAGTGATTTTGTAATGATAATGATTTTATCTGTTAGCTTACTAACTAAACATAAATCTAGAGTTTTTAACCAAAATCTCTGTTAAAAGTCATTGAGGTTTAAAAAATCATACCTATAATTTTTTTCTTCTTTCATCTTTTATAATTCTAAGTAAAATTAATATTTTAACTTTTCTAACATCTTCCATAATCCATCTTCTTCATTAATATTAATATTAATTTCACACGAAAACATCTAACTTTACTTAAGATTCACAAATTTAATTTCCTTATAAAGTTAACATTTAGGTATGTTATTTATTTTCATTTAGAATAAAAACAAAACAGTAAAAATTAATGTGAAAACTTTGTTAATTTGCTTGATACAAAATTATAAACTTACTTAAAGTGGTTAAAAAAGAGGTTATGTGATTTACTCATTTACAGAAGTTTGCCAACCTTCAGAAAAGTAAATATTATTTAATTACCACATCAAGCCACACATCAATTACTTTAAACAAAGCATGTGTAATGAATTACTTTCTGCATTACTCCTACAAATTACTAACTATTAAATTAGCTATCAACTCTTTTTCTTTTTGAACTTCATCAAGTATATATAAAGGATCTAAATTAATATATAAACAATGATATACATATTTGAGTGTATATATGATGCTATAATAATTAGTATTAAAATTAATTATACACACATTAGAAATAACATTTTGAACACAACAACATAAAATCTTCCATACAAGCACAATCCTCCACTCCATCATCATGTGTTCTCTATTAGGATCACAAACATTAAACTTAATGCACTTGTATGGGGAATGAAGTACTTGCTTCTCATATGACTTCTTGATGTTAAAGGAAAAAGATTGCAGGAAATATGCTCAAACAAAAGCGAAAAGTATTTTACGAGTACTTAAATGTATATATATATTCTCGCATATGTATTCTACATAAAATACACTTAAGAATATGTACATCTTTTGCTATTGCAAGCTCCTTCAAGAAGTTGCCTTAAAGTCTTATATAAATGCTTGTTTCCTTGTTAGTTAGCTCAACTGATGTGCGGAGCATAGTATGTAGCTTGAGTAGACATACAAATGTACATGGGTATGCACATGAGTACTTAGTGAACACATTTACATTTAGCTGGAAAATAAATTTTAATTAATAAATTGTTTAGTGAGTGCCCAAAGATAGTATTAAAATAAGTAGCAATCTTTATTGAAATAAACAAACAGCTGCTGCTCCAGTGTGGTGCCAGCACGGCAGAGTAAACAGAGTTATTTTTTTAACCAAATCATACTTATGTAATGTTCAAGGCTTCAAGCCTTAAGCGACTGGACAGATAGACAAACGTGCGTCCATACTGCTTATATATATATATATAGAATTATATACAACTTTGTAACATTTGTGTCATCTGGCATTTCAATTAACTTTGTCAGTAATTTCTATTTAATTCTTATTAGTGAACAACTAGTTGCCCACATGTAAGCAAAAATTTGATATTTGTAATTAGGCAACTTACTTATTAATTATTAACTTTATTGGCAAAAAAATATCTACATATATTAAATATATGCTTTCAAAATGTTCAGTTTCTTCTACAGTAATGTATTAAATACGATATACTATATAGCTTTGCAAACGTATATATTAAATACACTTCTGATTTAAAATTGAATTATTGCGATATACTAAAACGGAACTATATAGATTGCAAAATTCTCTCCTTTCTTTTGATTGATTGTAGGCAGTTGATTTTCTCTTCTCTGATTAAATTCATACTATTGAAGAATGTTTCTGGAAATGCTTACAAACAAAACAAAAGACTCGTCAATATACCTCATCTGAAACAAGCTTTAAAAAGTCTAACCACTTTAGGCGAATGGTGTAATGAATCTTTTATCTGGTTTTATGGATATCAGAATATTGAAGAGAAGCGAAAAAATTAGATAAATTGGTAACAACTGAATTTGCAACAAGAGAAGCTCTGTCAAAACCGGTTTTCATAGTACTAAATGTGAGCGCTATTAATAACAAATACCTTTAATAGTTGACTGTATATAGTTAAATCCTTCAACGTATATAACAAGTAAAATATTATGACCTGGATATAATTTCACGACGTAAACATTATTCTATCAACATTGCATTATGCTAAATATCACTATTATTAATCATAAATCAAGTTCGATTTTATTATAATTGAACTACAAATGTTTATAGTATTTACTATAATAACTAAATGACAATTACAATTTTTCATAAGACAATATTAGTTCCATTTATCCATTTATCATTTATCATATATATTAGTTCCATTAGTTTTTTAATCTAATAAAAGTGGAAAGATGTATTAACTAAACGGATTAATTAACTAGACACCTGCTACAGTGGTTTTCATTGTATTAGAGTAGCAAACGAATTAGATAAGGAAAATGTCTTAATGCAGACATATAGACCGGTATCAACAAAAATCACTCCAAAGCTAATCATGATTGCTTTCACGGAAGAGGATCCCGTCATTTAAATTAGTTAAGGAAACTGTCTCATGGCAGCCATATTGGTTGATGTCAGCATAAATCTCTTCAAAACTAATCACAATTGCTTTGATGGGAGAGGATCCTGCTGAACCAATCTTTTTATCTCACAATAGTCTAGAGATGAAAAGCAAATATCTTCAAAATCGGAATAGATCGATTAAAAACAAAACAATGGGAGTGATAACTGGTCATAGCTTTTCAACAAGCATAAAGTGCAATGAAACGTATCAGAAACTGACGAATGCAAACTAAGTATAAAAAACATAGAAATAGACATTTTCCAATTTCCAATTCCATTTCCAGCTCTTATATACTATAAAAGAGGAATTTTCCTGAAAGACTTGGTACACATATCAGAGTAGTCAAACATTGACCGCAAAAGTTTAGGACTTTACTAAATGTAGCTGAAGTAAAAGAAATCGTTCAACAACTTTGAAATGGGCGAGAAAAAATAGTCCAACAATAGACGCACTGTCACGGATAGCTATTGTACTATATTACATACTTTATATCAATTTAATCACGCGTATATTTATTAGGTCTAGTCCTAGTCCTACAATTCAAAATTTTTGAAATATATAATACATTTTTTTCATAATTATGCTTGGCCTATTAAAAATAATGTAATTAAATAAATGAAATTTGATATACAGGTTACATATTTTAGCCAGAAATTTTTATCTCAACGGGTGACATATTTTATTCGCTTGGACCTTATATGAAAAATGAATTTCAATACAAAGAGCATTAACAATAAAAACCTTTTTATTGTTAGCAATTTTCGACAAAATTATAGTGTATAATAAAGTATATAAAATATAAAATAGATTAAGACATATTAATTAAAATAATGAGCACATAACTCAACTCCTACGTTTGTTGACATTCCACGTAAAATGTCATTGAGTGCTTCTGGAATTATTATTTTGGGTTCCAACACGCACGTGGAATTGGAATTGAAACTGAAATTGAAAGGAATTGAAACATGAAGAGCAAAGGTAACAAATTTATTTATTAATACGATGCGTACTTTAACTAAGTAAGTAAACGCTGCGTTACGCTGCGCTGCAATTGCCAAACTTGCGACGTTAACTAAAAAATATAAAAGCAATGAGAAAAAAACAAAATATAATCAAAAGAACTAAAAACACAAAAAACACATGTACGACGTAATATAATAAAAACCAAGTGTTGCTGGTGGTGCATTACCAATACCATAGGTTGAATGAACTTTAACCTTTTCACACATACATAAACATACATATGTGTGTAAAATTTTTGTATTTTGTACGAAGAACTTTGACATTTACCCAGAAAATTGTTGCTTCACCTTTGATGGAAGCATGTAAAGCAGGTATAATATAATGCTTTAATCAAAATATTTATTATAACACTGAAGAGTTACTAAAATAATAAAATTTATATATGCCTGTGTATAGAGAAAAAGTTTTATATACTAATTTGGGTATATAATACATATAAGTTTATATTATATAAAAAATAATTTTCTCTTATTTTAAATTAAAAAAATACTTTTTCATAATTTTAATTAAATCATTGTTTTATACACTTTGCAGGTGACGTCAAAACGAACAGTATTCAAGAATGACAATTATAAAAACAACAAATTATACAATAGCAGAAGAAGTGTTAAACAAAGTAACAGGAACATTATGCATAAAACAACAACAACAGCATATGGACAATATATGCGCCTTCAATATTTGCAAAAATAATATAAAGCATAATAAAACTACACAAAAAAACAAAAACAACAATAGCACGAATGACAAATAAGTTGCAAGAAAATATTTAATAGCGCATTTAAATAGTACAGTTAAACACGAAGAAGCATTATCATATTTTTTTATTTCTAGACTAAGAACTTTAACGTCTATGGAAATCCAATTAAAACCGCTGCAGCAACAAAACTACCAACGCTGTTGTTGTGATAATGACGAAATTAGTTGTTTACCTTTTATTTTTCGGACTTTTTGCAATACAGACTGTTGGCCACATGAACAGTGACCCAGCGCCCGGCCGCTCTCCTGGACCACCCACAGAACATACAGACAGAGTAACTGTAACCGCTGCTACTTTAAATATCGCAAGCAGTGCAGCTGGCGTTCATACAGAAAATAGCAATAACAAAGAAAACAAGAGCAGCAGCAACAACAACAGCGGCAGCATTGGCAATAATAATACAAATAATAATAATGAAAATGAATATAACCGCAATAATAATAACAACAACAATAACAACGAAAATAAATCAAACAAAACGAATACAAAAAATATTTTATTTAATAAACAAAAAACAACTGTAGAGAATATATTAAATGATGATAAATTAAAAAATAATGCAAATCACAATATTAAAAATGTTTACGTTGATGATGTTGATGAGAATGCTGATAATGATGATGTCCAAAATGAGACGCTCGTTAAACAAATGCTGCCAATTCATCAAGCACCAATAGAAACAACAAAAACAGCAAGTGAAACAACAAACGAAACAAAAGCAACAAATACATTATTTTCTTTACCATTTTTTGCTGCGCAAAACCAGCCACTAATAGCCGAAGCAAACGTAAATCCGCTACATGCTGCCGGCATAGCTGCAGTAACACTAACAACGAATGATAAAGCACATGCAGCAAGATTAACAGCAACAACTTCAACTACTACGACAAAAACAACAAGAAAAGCAGCAGCAGCAGCAGCTACAACCTCAACGACTACAACAGGAGCTGAAATAAATTACTGTGATGAAAGTTTAAGCAAATTTTTGAATGACGTTGACATTATTGACGAAACGGAAACAACAGAAACCACAAATGCTAGCCAACAAGAACAACAAAAAACAACACAATCTCAACGTATACGCATACAATTACATTTGGAGCACGACACCTTTGACACGCATACATTTGGTATCAATTGCGGTTTAATGTATAAAGGTGAGTACAATATGATTGAGTGCGTTTTAATGCGAACAAAGTGTAACGTATGTGGTGTGTTTTTGGTGGCAAAATGAAAAATTTATTTACCATTGCAGTTCCACCATATTATTGAGATTTAAGTAAATATGCAGATTACTCATTAATATTGATGTATGCTTATGTTACCACAATTACAAATCCACTACACTTATATATCGCATTCACACTACTTTTTATTTGAATGCATCTAAACAATATAGAAACGAAATTAATTAAATTGAAATCGCTTTTATATAACATATAATTATAGGTTGGAATTTTGATAAAATAAACATATTTACATACTTTGTGGTCTTTAATCGTTTTCAATTAAACAATATGAAATATAAATATTTGATTGCATATTCTCTAAGCATTTTAAAGGTCACATGATTAAATGTTTACAATTTCAAAATTGTAAAAACTTTTTTCACTATTAAGTGGCTGAGGTGAATTTTAAAGAAAAATTGAATTTTATTGGTTTTGAGATAAATATTTTATTTAATATACATGGTCGTAAAATTTATTATTATCCTTGTAAAACTTAAAAGTTTTTATATGAATCTAAGTAAGTAAAAGATTTGAACAAAAATGCAAATTATGTTATTAACAATTTAAAAAATATTTTTATAGCGAATATAAAAAAGTCAACATATTTGAATAAATATTCGCAAATGTTTCGAATATTTTTATGAATTTCTGTATACATAAAAAACAGTTAAACAGCTTATTACAGCAAAAATAGTTTAATATTATTTTGTTATTATATAAATAATTATTTATATTGCGCCTTTACTCTGTCTGTTAAATCCAACAAACTCTAACGATATTAGAGATTCTATTCTTAACTGTTCCACAATCTCACTGTAGTTCAAGGCGTGATCCATTCATCTAAATAGCTTTTGAATTTTTGACATGCACGTCTCTTTCTAAAGATTGATCTAAAATGGGATAGAAAATCGAAATTTTTATTTTCATTCATTATGGACTCGAAATATGTTACTTCTTGCTTAGAACTAAAGATATAGTTAGTGGCATTGTCTTTCAGCTGACAATGTGCTTAGTAAGTTTCTTGGCTTTGTAGAAGTCATTATAAAATATTAACATCTTATTACTTTTACATATAACAGTCACAGTAGTGTAGCCAAGACTGTGCCAAGGAATGGGATATACTCGAAAATATTTTTTGGTAGCTTTCGTTATATTTATATTTAGGTATATATAGATTATTGAACATCAAGTGGTGATCTATGTCTTAATCTTCTACTTGAACACACGTCTAAAATTTTAGTAAAGGTATTTATTTTATTATTGTAAACTATTTTGTTATTCTAACAGCAACTATTTATAAAATTTTCAACAAGATATTCTAACAAAAAATCAACAAAAATAGTTAAAAATTCTAATGACATGCAAACTTGGGTTCTTCTACCACTGGTAAATACTTTTAGTTGCAAGTAATTTTCAAGTTGGGGTTATTTTCTCTTTTATTATTATTAAAAATTTTCACCATCTTAGTTAAAAATTCTAAACTTTTGCAAAAACTTTCCCTAAACGTGTTACAGTGGAAACCTTTAAAATTTTAAGTTGATTATTCAACATTTTTAAATAAAATTTCCCCACATATCACTTTTCGGTTTAAATTTGCTTTGGCACAAAGCTCATTTTAAATTTTAAAGAGTCACAGACGATGTGAAAGTGTTCGCACATGCCTATAACAACATCTTTATTGAATTACCATATTTTATGCTTGTTTATTTACGACATAAGACCTTCTAATATGACTTCAGGTAATAAAATATGTGTGCCACATGATAACATACCAGAAAAATTATACTCTGTTAAAGTGAATTATGCAAATATGGCTGGTTTCAGTGGGTTCAGTTAAAGTGCCAAATAAATTGTGGCAAAAAAGTATATGTAGGTTCAGGCAGAATATCGAAAACATTTTTAAATGTATCTACTTTAAGATGTGCCACTTCAATTATTATTTTTTATAGTAATGTACAATATTACTGATAAAATATTAGGCCTTATTTCTCCTAATAAACTTGCATGTTCAATTAAAATTCCATTAAATTCACACGAACTCTTTCCTAAGCGGGACTAAAATAACACATATGTAAGTAATATCTTTTTAATGTTACTTACATATGTGTTATTAAATTCAAATTTATGCACGCACATGTACATAGCAACGAGTAAACTGAATTAATATTAAAAAAATATTATAAAGCAGCTATAGCTACTAAGCTAATGACAATTGATTGATTGATAAACAGACAGACATTGTTGTGCAGTTTTTCTTTTTTTGACATCCTTTCGTTTCGGGATAACTGAGAGTCATTTGCATGCAATGTTATTCGCATGCAATTGCATTTTGCTTAATAATTAAATTTGCAAATGTGAGTCCTTATTGCAACACACATGCACATGCACATACACATACAATATGTACATTAGTATTTGTAACATAACATGTCTATAGATATAGGTTAACTTACTATATTGATTTCAAGGCGCACATGCACTAGTCTAATGAGTCTGTTGTGCATTCCTCGTACTCGCACATCAAAGGCTTGTGCCGAGAATTTTAATATTTTGCATAATAGAAATGATATCGTTTACCAATCAATGACTGTCAATGATATTAAGGACATTAAGTAGTTCATAGATTGCCTTTTGAATTGATTATTAAGAGTTTTATTGGCACTTTGATTGCAACGCAAGCGACAGTTTAATTGATCTTCATTCTTTGTGAGAAGTTATTTTAAATTTTTAATGATTTTTGTAGAACAATCTAAAGTAATTAAAAGTATCCTTCGAAAAAAAAATAATTGGTACTGAATTAATTAATATTTCTTTTATTTATTGACTCTATTAAAAGATGAAAGAAAAATCATAAAAAGAGGTTTTACAAAAAAATTGATATAAAAAAACAGAAGGGAAAGAAAAGTGTAAAGAAAATCCTCTTATCGGAATGAATAAATTATCAAATAAAAAAAATAATGTTGAAAAAATAATATATTTTTAAATAAACTACCTGTAAATAGTCCTTCATAAATAAGAAAATTGAAATCCAGTTAAATAATAAATAACATTAACAGCATAAGCTTACTTAAAAGAAAAGTGAAAAGAAAATCCTCTTATAGAAATTAAAAAAGAATTATGAATTAATTTTATTTAAATTGTAAAATTGTTAAGAAAACGTATAAGTAAAACTTTATAAATAAGGAAACCGAAAGCTGGTTGGTTAATATATAAATTAAACCGTATAAAAATTACTTAAATATAAACCTAAAAAAAAAACAACAGATTGAGATAGAATATGATTTCACGAAGGGCACTTAACACATGAGATGGAGCACGGTCTCCTCCGCATCTTCATAGCCACAGCCTCGACAAAAGTCATTGTGATGGAGATCCAGTCTCATAGCATGCCTTCCTATTTCGCATTGGCCCCTCAGCACAGATACCGTGGTGCTGAGCAGATTCCGTCTTAATTGAAGCAGCTGACTACATAAGCTTGCTGAACATATTGTTTTTTAAGTTGTAATTACATACTTTACTCGTGTTACTTCTAGATTTCCTTGAATCAAAAGCCTATCAAATATGGTGCTTCTTCACGATATTCAGTGAGTCAGTAGTTTGCTTGATTCTAAGTTCATAGCTGTAAGTGGCCATTGCCGTTATGGTAATTATAACAATATTGCTGCTTGACTATAAAAAAATGGTATTTGTGACATACGAAAAAAAATGAACATTAGTAGCTAATAATATATGAGATATCTTTAAAGTAAAAAATAAAATTGTTCATAAAAACTTTCATAGCAAAAGTAAAACTCCAGAAAATTATGCGAATATAAAAAGTCAGTACGGCTTTGGATCAGTTGGTAAAAGTGCGCTGATTCTGAGCTTCACATTTGCCAGGACCCGAGTTCGATTTGAGACTTGCAGTCTCAAAAAAATAAATATTTACGAATAGTTAAATACAAGAATTATTTCCAAGACCACTGATGATGGGTATTTGGCAATACTCGAAACAGCTGTATGGTCAGCCAAAAATTCAATTAATTAAAATAATATAAAAAATAAAATTTTTGTTATTGTAGTTTACTACTGTTCGAAAGACCTCTTCTTGGAAAAAAATAACTTCATAAACTAAATGAAAAATAGCTCTAATTTGATTTTATAATTTTTAAAAATTTATTTCTGCCTATATGCAAATGAAATATATTTGCTGCAATTGTAATGCTACATAATTATACTTCCTGCTGTCTTGTATTTATAAAAAATTAGTCTATTTTTTAAGAATTTTCTACATAAACTGAATCAGTGTTTCAACAGAAAAGCTTTAAATTTAGAAATGCAAGAAAATTGTTCTAAAAACATGCATAAATACTAGAGTTGGCAGTAAGTGCCAACATGTAGAACTTTCCAGCACTTAATGTGAAATCCACTTTCAGAATGGTTTCAAGACGAAAGAAGTAAATTAGTAAATCACACCAAGCAAACATTTTTACTTACAACTTTTCGTGTGAAATGTGTACGAGTGTATATGTATAACCTAAATAGCAATATATACTCGTATCTATAGGTATGTAGTGAGAAGTTTCTACTTATAACTTTATTTTTACAAAATTTTGGAAAAACGTAATAGCGATTACTGCAACAAAACACCGCTTACTTGTGTATTGCAGAAGGAACTCATGTCAATGACAGCGCCTGGTACAAGACCAGCATACGAAAATATTTAACAAACTCACTTTAGCTGGGGTTTGTTCTAACGAAATAGGTATATCATGGGTATTTCTAATTTCTTGCATGAAAAAGTTGCCAAGCCGCGAAATTGTTAAACGTTCAACTTCATACATAATGCGCAGAAATGAGCAAAATAAAAAATATATATATATTTACGAAAAACTTTGACATTCCAAAAAATATATATAAAAAACAAAAAATAGAAAAATTAAGAAATTCTGTTGAGGTACGAAAACAAATGGCCTAATTACTGAATAGAAAGTTTAGCTGCAAATAAACAATAAATCGCCTCGATTCGACTTTAAGTGTAAATAACGCCAGGAATTCGAATAATTTCTGTTGATTCATTAGTCATGCAGGTTGAATTCTATTGCCGCCGGTCACAGTTCAACAGACTTGCTGAACTCACAATTAGTGAGGTTATCGCTTTTATTATATTTCCATCAATCAACTTTAAGTTGATCTGCCCTCTCGGAAGCCCATCCGAGAGTATTGTATTGTTTTTAGATGACTTTTGTATCTTTTATTAATCACTGATAACTTGAATTTTTGTTTATTTATCTTAATCGCTTTTTCTTAACTGAAATGTGTTTAGTTGCTCCTTTACTGAGGTGTTAAATATTTTGTTTTTAGTGTCATTTTTAATGGTTCCGCTTATATTGAATAAATATCCTTGAGAGGCACTTTTAATTGCTGGAGATTAATTATTGTGTATAAACTTTTTCTTAAGCTTTTCTGCTTTATTTTATACTCTTGTTTTTACTTACAGTTTTATACTATATAAGAACGTTCTTTGTAACTTGTGGCAGCTACTAAGAGCATTAATCTTACGCATTGAAAAAGTTGCCATTATGCTTTTTATATAAAGAGATTGTCACGTCCCAACATTTATTGTTTACATTGTAATAATTGAAATAATAAATGTAGAAAGAGAAAAAAAATTTTGAAGATAAGTAGCTGCAAAATTTATGAATTTATGAAACATTTTATACATAGCATTTTACTGTAATGTATTTAGTATTAACAAAATCTAGTTAGATTCTATTTATGAATGACGTGTGGAATAAAACAAATTAGTTATGAAATATTTTATACATGTATTTAGTATCAACAAAATCTAGTTATATTCTAGACGTGTGGATCAGAACAATTTATTGGCATCCCTATTTTAGTTTTGAAATAGAATTTTCAACAAATTTATTCTCATCAAAGGTGGAATTAGAATTGTGCTAAGGAGAAGATATACAGGAAAATAATTTTTTGCAGTGTACTATTTGTAAATAATTATTTATTATAAAAAAACTTTCTATAGTTTATGACCTCCATGTATTCATTTTAATAGACCATTCACTTTTTTCTTCATACTTTAATTGAATTTAGTTAGGTAAGCTTAATTTGACTGACCGTAAGGCACATATAGGTGTTAGCGATACCAGATACAGCAAGACTTCTAAGTAAAGTTATAATAGGCAACATGAATGTTGGTGATACTTTTTCCAAATCAAAGAAAAGTTTCATAATTGAGTCCCAAAATAATTTTCCTCTGGCTACGCCACTCATTCTCATTTATATACAATAATTATTAAATTGCTTTTTAACGTCCGTTTTAATGAAAAAATTAATATAAACTATTGTGTCTAATAAAAAGGTTCTATAGAACAGTAGTGAATTGTAACAACAAAAATTTTTATTATTTCAAATTAGTTGAATTTTTGATAATAATTATGCACACTTATGTTTTATTAAAGTATAAAGTGAGTAAAAAAGTGCAGTTTTCAAGTAAAGTTTTGGAAATTTAGTATATAGTATATATTTTAACATACTACAATTTTTTTCTGAATTGTATATTGGTATTATATGAAATTGTGGTTTATAAGATTAGAAATGGTAGTACTATTCGGCTGGCACCTGCATAGAAAAACATTATAAAAAAACTCTTAAAAATCGAACTCATGAAGTTGACGATGGTATGTAAAGGTCGGTTAAAGTGGTATGACACATTTTAACCTGCAATACAATTGCTAATATAATAGGCGCATCTAATATATAAAATAACACTCAATTTCTATTAACTCTGCAACGAAAAGATTGTAAAACTATATTGTACAGAATTATAGAATATAGAATTTATCGAAAGTAAAGAATACATGAAATGCAAAGAGCTAGAAAAAACGAGATTGCGAAAGATTTTTTAGTTTTATTCAATCTTTTTGTAACCCTTATATTCTTATCTAAATATTTTTAAAGAAATTTTAAAACTGTTTATCTGAATATCTGAATACCTATAGATGTTGGGTTTTTGATTTCCCTTTTATAAATTCTCTGACACAAATTTCAATGGTATATATGAACTGCCTTAAGCTCTTTTGAACAGATTTTTTCAATCCGTTTTGTAACCCTTATATTCTTATGACCAAGTGTCTAAATATTTTTAAAGAAATTTTAAAACTGCTTATCTGAATTTCTGAATACCTATAGATGTTGGGTTTTTGATTTCCCTTTTATAAATTGTCTGACACAAATTTTAATGGTATATATGAACTACCTTAAGCTCTTTTGAACAGATTTTTTCAATCTGTTTTGTAACCCTTTTATTCTTATGACCACTTATCTAAATATTTTTAAAGAAATTTTAAAACTGGTTAAATATCTGAATATCTAGAAATGTTGGGTTTTTGATTTCTCTTTTATTAATTGTCTGGCACAAATATCAATGATATATATGAACTCTCTTTTGAAAAATTTCCGTTTAGAACAAGTAAGTTTAACTTACGTTACGCTTCACTTATTGTTTTCACCTCTTAATGCATCTAGCTAACTTAGATGCTAATAATTTTAAACTGAAACAGAACCGAAACTATTAAGTGTGAAACAGTTCTTAAACGATTTTATAAGATCGGTAGCCTGACTTTTTTGAGGCGTCGTTCATGTTGTTTATAGCATAATGAAATCAGTACAAAAAACTACATAATATGTAGTATATAGTATATAGTATATAAGATGAAATTTATTATTTTTTATTTTTACCTTTGTTCTACTACATTTTCTTTAAGAGGGGAATTTTATTTTGTTTTTTATTTTTTTATTGTTGAATTTTCAAATAAAAATTTTTTTTTCGCTCCTTTTTCTTAAAAGCTTTAATTTAATTCAATCAAACCAAGCAAAATCAAAATTTTTGATAGTCAATATCACACGACTAAAGAATAAATGCACTTATAGTTTTGATTTCATTTTAGTTTAGAAACTTAAAAGACTATTTTTTAAACACCCACATAAACACACAAGGAAACATAATTGCTTTGAAGAAAAAATTGTAAAAGGACACTATTTGTTATGAAGGTCGGTTGAAAAATGATTTTAGGGTAAGAACAACAGAAATAAAGTATACGATTTCGTTTGTAAATATACTATATGATTATAACAAAAAAATAAATGAATCATTCTTATCCACTCATTGAATTTCACATCAATTTAACTTATTTATGTGAAGTAAGAAAAGTGACTCAGTACATGCAATTTCAAAGGATTTACACATCCTTCAGATATATGTATAAATCTTGCATAATAGAAACAACAAGTACATAAGTATTATATTGATGCATTCGTACATTTGTATGTAAAAAAATTTATAGAAGTTCACATGCTTCACATACTCATATGTCAAATATGTAGATATATTTTTGGTAACATTTATTAAGAATGAAAAACTGCATTGTTGACATTTTATTGAAATGAAATGAAAATACAGTTGACATTTAACCCATTTTCCAACTGACAAATTGACATTGTGTGGTAGTAGCTTCAACACAGATTGCATTTTTTTATCTGTTTTAGTATTTAATTCCACCCATGTATGTTTAAGATTTATTAAATTTAATTTATTTATTCTACGGATTTGTGTAAAACTTCATTTCTTTAAATAACAAAGACAGCAAATAAACACAATGTTTAAATATCACAGTATTTAGAGTGATATAAACATTTATATTTAAATTAAAACAAAAATATTTGATATTCTTATAATGATTTAATGATCATTGTCAGTGTCGAACTGTCACTATTCGACACTCGCCAGAGGGCGCATACCATTCTAAAGGGCTCTTTCATTAAAATCTATTCAAAATCACTGCTATATGCAGTAAAGACATTGTCTTTTTTATTAGAGCAACAAACTGGTTGACTGATACAAAATAGAGTCATATTTACCTAAATTCTTTAAAAGAGTTAATGTAATTGTTGGTTCACTTTCAGTGTTTACGTGAGATACTGTTGCGAGCTTGGCTTTATTTTGCATTAAAACTACAATAATTTAATTTTTTTCTTAAATTAAAACGAAAATATACAATAATTGGAAATGAATTGCAAATTTGTATATTTTTGTAAAATTGTTACATTTACATTTATTAAAAAAAATTGCTATATAATCTTTGTACCCTAGCTACCCCGGCAATATTTACACTTCAATGCACAAAAAACTTCATGGAAAAAATTTTGAAAATAAATAAATAAAATCCATAGATAAAAGGTAACAAAACGCAGTCAAGCAAAAATTATATGCCTGCAATGTTTAACACCTGCAAATGTTACATTTTCAAATATCCTTCGGCATAAAATTAAACGAAAAAAAAATTCTAATTCAACTCACGTAACATTTTCAAATCAATTTCTTTAAATGTTTAGGGTCAGACCAAATTCCTACTACAAAGTAAAGATATTTATGTTGATGTGAGGGAAAAGTTTGCTATTTGACAAAATGTGTACAGTGTTGTGTGTATACCTACGCTCTGTATCGTCTTCATATTTGCACTTAAAAGGGTTAATAGTTTAGATTATGGTTTGGCTTTTAACAGACAATCCTTCAGATACACCAGCTTTACGGTGGGATTGAAGTAGAAAAAAACATAGTCGAATGAAAACACACACTTAGTTTTATTTCATGTTGAAGTCACGTTGGGACAGCAATTTTTATTTTATCAATTTTAGCAATATACGAGTATCAACCTATTATGACCCTTTTTAACGCAAGAGCACCGAAAATTGCAACATATTCAGCAAAATTATCAAATTGACCTCTTAAATCGATAGTTATCACTTTCTTGTGCTGTGCATAAAATAAGTTAACCAATAGATGATACATCAGTATTCTTTAGAAATTATTTATAAGAATGAGTAATTGTGCAGATCTAACATAAAGAAAAAGTTATAAAAATTTCATTAAGAATAAATGAAATATATTTTGTCATTCTTATGATCGAATTTACAAATGGACAATAAAATTTAATTTTATTCTTTCAATGTTTAAAATATATTCTATTAAATTGTTAGAAGGAGCAATTTAAAAATAAGTAAAAAATAAAATTATTAAAACTATTTAAAAAGATTGAAAGAGGAGAATAAGAGAAAATATTTTGCTAAAAGCAGGAATCAGAGAACACTGAAATGTTTAAACCATTGAAATAAAAACTACAATTCTATTCAATAGGTATAATAATTTTATATATAATTTATAATATATATAAATATGGATTTATATTATAAATTACTATATAATACATACATATAATATATATATATATTATTATATATAAATTAATATATACTTTAGCCTCCGGACGCCTCAAGCTAAATGCCACCACTATGAGTTTCTATTGAAATCAGTGATGTGAGCAAGAATCTTTCACTTATCTTTCACTTTAGTGTAATTAAAGCTAATCACGAACTGAGCCAATAGACTACTTCGTTTCATGAAAGGCAAGAAGAATAATATTTTTAAGTCATATCACAGCTTATTGAAACAATAAAGAGAGTACAGACTCAAACCTGTACAAATTTTTGGTTAATGTATGTTTAATATTTTAAAACTAAACTTTCTATAGCTTTCACGCTTATATTTCCTTTTCTTCTTTTTTTTTAACTCATTGGCCCGGTTACAATTTTTTATTAAACCCGATTGCTTATGTAGTCAAAATATATATCCTCGATATTACAAGCAAGCATATCGGACTTAACGCTATGCCAAATGATCGATTAAAAACACTAGTTAAGTAGAACATAATAATTTCTTCTCAATTTCCTCGCAGTAGGAAAATACTAAATAAATCAGTTTTTTATCGAATCAAACTACAGAACAGAATATTTCAAAAAATTATACAATTAGAAGTCTTATTATAAATAAAATATCAATTATTAAACAATGCTCATTTCAACAACATGCTTTTATAGTTTTATAGCCAGTTCGGTGGGACTCTAATAGATATTTAAGATAATGTTTAATATATAATTTGGAAATATTCAATAATTTAAAAACTTTTGTGCATAAACTTATTTTTTAGTATGAAATATAATGTATGCTTCTAAACAAACTAAAATGTCACTCATACGCCATGAACATATTTTACGTTGAAAAAAGCTCTAGAAAAATTAAAAAAAATATTGAATAAAAATTCAATATAAGACCCTTATACACTTATTATCAGTTATTAACGATGATACATGATATATAATTAGATAAATTATTAAGAAAATCTTATTTGCAAGCGTACATTTTATAACTTAAGAATATACTTTCTTATCCGTAAGTCAATAAGTCCGTTTTGTAATAAGCATATTTTCAATGCATGGTTTAATTTTTTCAATAAATGGCTTTAAGGATTTTAATATTGGAAATGTTATTACTAAGGTTTATTTAAAGAAATATTTATTGCAGTTTATATATGATTTGGTACCTTTAGTAAATAATGTTAAGAAACAAATTACTACAAATTATTATTTGTAATGACTTATTTAAGAGTTCTATATCAAACAATGTTTATATTTGCATCAAAAAAATATATAAAAAAGCAAAAAATGTTTTTAAATACAAATTTTGATATCCATTAATTTATAATTTTTATATATCGAAACAGATTTTTTATATTCTTGACACAATCACAGAAAATGCAACTATTATTTATTTCCTGAAAATGATAATATATCTTTAATTATAAAATTTCTTTTAATATACAGCTCACATTAATTTTATTCAAATTATTAAATCTTTCTTATTTTTAAATAATTTTTTCTTAACTGTAAAATTTGTCGAAAAATAAATAATATCAAAAGACCAACAATGAACTTTTAATAATAATAATAATAATAATAATGATAACGTCTTTTAAATATATAAGTGCATTTAATAATAAATTCATTTTAATATCTTTATTTTCCAGTACGTCTAACAACAAATATGCCATCATCGTCAACAACAATAATATCGTCATTATCATCGAAGAGCCCCCCGCGTATTCATTACGCTGGGGAGTTTTTTATAGAAACAGTTTCGATGCTAAACGGCAGAGAACGTGGCAGTTTCGTTGGTCATACCTTAGGCAACAAGTTGCCAATTTCATGGTTCAACACCCTACATCATAATCAAAAAAGTAGTAATAGTATAAATGGCAATGATGTTGGCGTTGGTGCTGGTGCCGATGCTGCTAGAATTCCATTAAAATGGATGACATCGAATGATGAGGCAGAGACTACGAATAATGAAAGTTCGA
The DNA here is from genome assembly GCF_002237135.1 of Teleopsis dalmanni. Taxonomy (NCBI): domain Eukaryota; kingdom Metazoa; phylum Arthropoda; class Insecta; order Diptera; family Diopsidae; genus Teleopsis; species Teleopsis dalmanni. The sequence goes on from NC_051846.1 coordinate 190,244,705, forward strand.
ATGCAGAAAAGAATGAGTTTAACTCAGCAACATCCACTTCAGATGAAGATAAATTTGCCTTTAATAGCGATTACTGGGATGTAACGCGTAAGAATAGAGAGGCCACATCATCAAATAAAAATGCACAAAAAGTAAATGAAAATAATAGTGGTAGGAGCAGTACTAGTACCGGTGGTACTGGTAGTACTCGAAATGCAAAAATGAAAGCATGCCCGGACAATAAATGGCGCGACAGCACCAAGAGTCACATGAATGCCATGGGCAATGTCACTACAGATTCTGTAAATTTTTGGTTTGTGAATGAGCTCTGTGAACAGGATGACACCATAGAATTCAGGTGCGAATTAAACTTATGAATCTAAGATTAGCTACTTTATTTATAATTGAGAATTTTCATTTAAATTTTCAGTGTGCTTTGAAGCACGTAAAAAAAGTAATAATGCTAGTATTAATATTTTTTTTTAATAACTTGCTTATTTTTAATTTTTTTTTTTGAAATTTAAAATGATATAAAAAATTCTTGCGGTTTACTTTTATTTTGATAAGTGAAAATTTCCATTTCGTATTTTACACTAAAATAGGTAAAGTGAAAAACCATTAAAAATAAAAAATAATCTTTATTTGTCTGAAGTTTTCAGTTTTAATTTTGAAAAATTTAAAGAAACTGTTTCGTAAAGTTAATTAAAATTTTAAAATATCCTAAAAATTTTAATATACATGTTGTTTACACTATTTCACTCACTTATCAATTTAACCGGAATAACTGATATATTTTACAAAATTAAAAATGTACCATAATTCATGGATATTTATTATGGTTATTGAGAAGACGAAAATTGAATATACTTGATGTGAAAGTTTCAATGTTCAAAAGTTATACTACGAATACATGGTTATTGTATTTTACTTTCAGGGTTTTTTTTCGTGCCACAATACGTGGCAGTGCAACAGATAATGCCAATGGCAACAGAAATGATAACAATGATGGCAGCAGCATTAACAATGATGCAAATGTCGAAGCACAATTCGAAGTCTACAAAAAAACCTTCAAATTTCAATTACGAAAAGGTAAGACCTTGCAAGATAAATCTGTTTTAAGTAAAAAAAAAAAACTGGAATAAAAATATCCAACAAAAAACTTTTGAACTAAAATTTCAAAATGCATTAGTGCAACACGTGCTGTTGCTGCAAAAAATCAAAAAAAAAAAAAACTAAAACTAAAACTAATGAAAACCTTTACAAGCAATTCTAACTTTTTAATTTTTTTGATACTCTCAAACACCATTGCAGACTGCCAACTTCAACTACGTGAGTTATCCACCACCGGCACATTGGATTACACAACGCTGCCATTATATAGCATCGACTGCACTGTAAACTTTCCAAACTTTCAGCATACAGAAACCAACATACAAAACAATGCATTATCAGTACCACCGCCGGGTATACTCGTAGTATTGCAACGACTCAACATACCATGTTCTAGTGGTGGGTATGTGCGCTTCAACGAACGCTCTAATCTATGCGGTAAATTGGAAGAATTGCCTGACAGTGATCGTGCATATCATTTTGATGTGCGACAAACTACAAGTGTACGGTTTCACAAGAATCCCATGTTCAGTCTCAGCTATAAACTGGTAGATTACTGTTACAATGTCACAACCAGCAATCAAACTGGCGAATTCTATATACGACCAAGTTTGCGAAACTCATTAGAATGTTACTTTCGTATACATTTGCCCTATGGCAATCGCATACTACTACGTTTAGTAACCAACAATGACTCAGATATACTGCAGTCCAGTATGAATGGAGTCAATCAAAATGGCGATGCATTTGCTAATGGTGGCATACTCTATGACGACAATATGCAAGCCATCTACACAAGTCTGGGTGTAAATATAGAAACACAAGTGATAAATTTAACTTTAAGTGATAATAATTATTTTACAACATTGCACGGCAATGATGCAGCAATAAATTCTAGAAATAGTAACTCTACACGCACAAGCGGAAATACACATAGTTACACTGAACCGAACAGTGTATATGGCTTTGGTTTAGATTCGTTTGCATTCCTGACCAATAATAATGCAAATATGCGTAGTACTTTCGGCACTGCCGGTTGTAATGGAATTGTGATAAAAGTATTCGAAAATGATCATTCCAAATGGTCGCATTGCATCAATAGTACAGAACAAATGCGTGGTTTCGTTCTGGAATCAAGCACTAATATGCTTAGCATACACTTGTACAGACCTGCAAGGAATCGTTATTATGGCAATGGTTTAATGTTTACTGCTGATGATACATTTGCAAATACAGCAGTGCCGGCGATTTATTTGTCATATCAAGCACGTTCAATACCTGAAATTGTGTCAAATTGTGCCTTTGGCTGGGTAGCGATGCAACAATTCTGCGTATCTGCAGTTGAAGTATCATTATCATGGTACAATGCAGAGCAGCATTGTATTAGTCTAGGCGGTCATTTATCTTCAATACGCAATGAAGTACAACAACAAATTGTAAATGAATTACTGCTTAACAGTCCTGGTTATCAGGATCAGAACGCCTACTGGGTGGGTGGTTCCGATAAAAGCTATGAAGGCGATTTCCGTTGGAGCGATGGTCTTTCATTTCAATACACAAGTATGTAAAGAGTTATACAAAATAATTTATTTTGTATAATATTTTGAAAATATATTATGTTATATAAGAAATTATTATTAAATTTGATTTTTAAGAGCAATTATTATGAAAGGAACTATTATTTTTAATTAAAAGATTTTCTCAGAATAGGAAAATGAAAGTATAATAACCATAATGCAAAGAACATTATATCTATGGTGATGGGATACCCCGTTTGGGAGAATCATCATCATTAGTTGAATAAACTAAACCTGTCTGGTCAAGAATCTCATTTAAACACAAAAAGTTCACTTGTGATGAGTTACGACACGCTAACGAGTGTTTCCATATATATTGAATGATAAAAGGATATATCAAGGGTTATGAAATAATAGGTTATTAAGTCAGATTATTCAAAAAAATTTTTTTTAAATTATTATGTATATGCTATTACTTTGTAATATAAATTTGATAAAATTGATTAAGGTTTTTTATATTTTAATAAAATAATGGTATTAATTATTTGTATAATACTCTATATATTGCAATATACGGTTTATTGTTTTACATATAACTTTTTTATTATTATAAAAATTAAATTACTAAGTACTTTAAAGAAAATAAACAATATTTAACGCATACTTAATTGTTAATACTTCCTTCATTTACTTTAATGAAAAGCTTTAAGTGTAGTAAAAATGTTAAGATGATTTTCTCTGTATTCTTTACAAATTTTCCAAAAGATTGGTTTCCGGGTTGGTTACAGCATGGTCAGTACAACAGACAACCGAACGATGACGGTCTCAGCAGTCAGGATTGCATTGAATTGCGTCGTTATTTCCGTACACCGCCTGGCATACAAACGAATCGTAGTCCGTTGACAAGTACTTTTATGTGGAATGACCGAGATTGTAGTGCAGAGAATTTTCTTATATGTGAACGTGCCATGAGTGATGGTAAGTTAAATATTAAAACAATTACGAAATGAGAATTTAATTTAATTCGTATCTTACAATTTTCTTTAATATCTGTAATTGTTTTCCTTAAGAATCGATACGTCGAAGTTGGATAAATGATTGTAATAAAACTGTTTCACTAACAAAGGAACATCCGCGTGCTTCCATATGGAGCCCTTCATTTCCACGTCAATATCCAGACAATGCCAATTGTTATACGACAATAACAGCACCGACAGGATATCGCATTGTTATTGAATTTGAGGAGCTAGTAATTGAAAATGAACCTGGGTAAGTTGAATTTTTTATTAAATAAGTACTTTGGAATTCTTAAGGAATTGCAAAAATAATGTTTTTGTTGATAGAAATATCAAGTTAAAAAAATATAAAAATATATAAACTATGTCAAGGAAATAATGGCAATATATTTTACAAACTTAATATGTTTAAAATTAAGATAAAACATTATGTGACTTTATAATTTTTTCTATTATAAAATATAAAGTAAAAAAATTAAATTTTTTTTTAATAACTAGATAATAACAAAAATTTATGATTCAATAGAATTAAAAAAAAAAAACTACGTATGACAGAAAAAATATTTTTAAAGTTATAACTACTTTAAGACATCCTGCTAGGTCAATAATATCTTGGTAGAAGTATCAGAAACAGAAATTTAGCACTACTGAATACTTTTATTTAAAAAGAATAACACCAAAGAAACAATTAGTATCTTATGGGTCATAACAATAGGTTAAGAAGTCAACTTAATAATTTATATTTATAAATTTAAACAACAACAATAGGTTAGGTTAGGTTATACCAGCGATCCCTGGGGGACCCACTTAGGTTTATTGACCCATTATGTTACCGTATATAGAGGAAAAACTCAGAATTTAAAACCACCTAGAATCTTTGACGAAGCCTAAAATACTATTTAGTATCAGGTCTTGTAATATTTATAATAAATTTAAGGTATAAGTAATTGAGTTAAGCATGATTACATAAAAATATTAACATTTAAAACAAATTAGTATACAGCAACTAATAGCCTCTTCACACGGCAATACTTAATAGCGATCCCGTAAACAAGATAAAGTCTATATCACATCAAATTTTTTTACTAATTCTAATAGGTAAATAGAAGTTTAAACGACACATGCGATAGTCAAGAAGAAACTCTATCAGAAATATAAAAAGTAGTATCGCCAAAAAGCACAAAAAGAGAATTCAAACATAAGGTATTAAAAACCCACTTTCATAAATCAGTTTGAACATAACAAACACTAAGACAATATAACAACACGATCCAGATCATCAGTTAATAAAGATAAATAAAAATAAATAAAAATAATTTTAGTTTGTTATTGACAATCTTCACTCGTATCAGTGTTTCAGTTGGTAGTTAAAAAATATTAATTTATTATATACTAAAAGATTTTTTTAAATTATTAAATTAACTTAGCAAAAATATTAATAAATTCAAATTCTTTTTCTTTTCTACTATTTAGTTGCACTTACGACTATTTGGAAATAACAGAACCAACACATTTGGAGTCAGTAAAAACAACAAAATCTTCCAAACATAAAAATTTTAATAATAATATAAATAATAACATTAACACTAATAAAACCTTTCGAAAGCGAAGTTCTTATGAAAATCCTAGTTTAAGATCTTATACATCTACGTCTACTTTTAATACTAATTCTAACACTAATTTTAGTACCAACAACTATTATAATAATAATAATTACTATGATAATATAAATAATAATAATAATAACAATAATAATAATAATAATTTCTATGATAATTTAAATAATGATAATAATTTTAATTATGTATATAATAATAATGATGAAAATTATGCGAATTCGAATTCGTTTAATATTAATGATAATTATTTATATTCGAACAATTACAATAACTATAATCTCGCTCAAACAAACTATCAAAAGCTTTTACATATATTTTCAAGTCTTTATAAGCCTCACACGAATTTTTTAATACAAACTCCCGATTATCCAAGAGGCAATCCCTATTATCATCACAGCAATCACCATATACGCAGTAGTGGCAACGATGCCGAAATGTTGCCAAAACGTTTGTGTGGTGATTGGAGTTCAAAGCTAAAACTACTACGTCATGTCACTGCTGGTTCATATCTTGGCTTGCATTTCGTCTCCGACTACTCCCACCATTTTGGCGGTTACAAAGCTAAGACATATATGGAAAATAGTGAGTATTAGATTTGATATATTTTCATAATTACATATATATACCATATATATTTATATGCTCTACATAAGCATAACAAAATTTATTTGATGATATCATACTGTCATACATCGACGTTTTTATGTACATATACAGTTATATTTTTAAATATATATGCTTCACTTATATTTATTATCACAGAATATACTTTAATACATACTACTAACTGCACTTGAAATCTTTATATATTTTTAATCTACTGCTTTTTTTATATACTAAACAATTTTGCATGCTTAACAATTTATTTTACTATAAAATAATATTTTTTATAAATTTTTGGAACATTAAAACAAATTTGAAAAGTTTATTCTATATTAATAATTCTATATATGTTCAAACAAATTTTTTTAATAGACGTTTTTTTAATATATACAAAACTACTAGTATCACCAAATTTTTTGTAGAAAAGAAGAGATATACCACTTAAATAAAAAAAAATTATTTTTATAATAAAGTCGAGACAGACATAATATGTTTTTATAATACAGTAATTCTTATCCTTAAGAAATATAATCAAACTCAACAAATTTTTAGATTGATTAATTTTTTTATAGCTTTTATATATTCATTATTGTTGCTATTAGTTTGTTTTTATTTATACATATATTTATATATAAAATCTTCAAATCCCATAATACTAAGCATACTATATTATATATATATATATGATAAACATGCTACAGTGATATTTAATATGTAGTTTAAACTGTTGCATGGTATAGCCTTATTGTCTCTCACAAAATAACTTGAAACTTATTACTTCAAGTAAGTATGCTTATAGTATTTACTATACCGACTCTCAGTATCAAAATCTATGACCGAATAGCTTAAGACCATATTTTCTACTACATTAGAAGTTATCGGTAATATATTCAATATTCATATTCGTATGAAATGAGAAAAAAAACAGTTTAACCAACCTTAGTTGTTTCTTTTGGGGTAACGATATGCACTTAGAAATCGTTAAAATCTCTTACATTGTATACAAACTGCCGATACTAGCTGGCAGTTACTTACAATGTATATAATACCACGATTAACCTAACCCTAATACAATACGATCAAGTACTGAGAACGAATAGGTTAATTGTAGTGCTTTTATGTCATTTTAATACTATTTGCTGAAGTTGTGAAAACTTAGATAAAAAAGAAACTCATTTTCACTGCGGTTTCCTAGTTTTGACAAGAAATGGTTCTAAAGTTTCATTCCTTAGTATTTTCTTGACAATTTGCAGTTTTACTTCTTGGTGAAAAAAAGACCTGTTAAATTGCATAAAATCAACAGCCCAAATATAACCTTATATATTAGGGTTCAGCTGCTGTTTAGCTACTTCTACTAATCGACTAACCAACCATTCATTGTCTAGATAAATCTTACTAGTATAAAAATATGATGTAGAGAAGACTTAGTTAATTGTGTTTACCATTAACTTCTTTCATGCATATTACATATAATATAGTATCTTTCTTCTAATAATTACCATCTAACATTACTTATATAAATAAAATATTAATACCCTAAAAATGAAATATTCAACATTAAAAAAAAATTTAATATATTTTTTATTTTTATATATTTTATTATTAAAATAAATTTCTTTAACATTAAAGTTAAACCATATTTTTCTTTAAATAATACTTTTAATCCATGACCAAAACTACATGTCAGCAATATAAAATGAATAAATAATTCACCTTTTGCAAAAGATATTGTATTAAATTTATCAAATAAATTTATTTTTTATGTTAATTACAACGAATTTCTGCCATTGTATTCAATTAATATTTATAAATCAATTTGTTTTTACAATATTCAATTAAAGATAAATCAAATTTGCCCTCATTGTTCATCCATACATGACTTCATCCATATTTTTTGTTTTATAGTGGAATTCGGAACAGCATAAAAACAAAATAATAAATAAAATATGTGAAGGTAAATACCAAAAACTAGAAAAATCGACTTTTTATTAAAACAAAAAATAAAAATGAACCTTAAAATAAACAATGAATATTGCAAAATTTCAGGACTCTAACAATGCAGAAATGCATCGAACATTTGTGCAATATGCAACTTTTTATTCATACATGCAAAATACTCCGATAAGGGAAATATGGCATTTTCATTATTGTTTGCTTAAAATTGTATTTTTTGCTTAAACATTTTAATATTATTTTATACTGGCTTACGATATTTTTTCATATTACTTAGTCCTTTTAAAAATATATTTTTCTCATACCTTTTTATTCCGTTTTTGAATTTATAAAATATGCGTGCAAATTGTTATTTTATCATAAATAAAATATTTAATTAAGTAAAACAATAACGACATCAGGAGAAATAAATTTTATCATAAAACTGATGTAAAGGATATACGAGTAATTAAATTGGATATATTTTTCTACTTTATTCAATTGAATAAATGTTTTTTATGCATATCAGAGAAAAAGCAGTAAATATAATTTGGTTTTTTTCTACGAAGTGGATGAATAAACAGAACCCATTTTTCTTTTCATATCTAAATAAAAATATCTATCTTAATTCTCACAATGCAGTATTGCAAATATGCTTAGTTCCAAAATTCATGTTAATTTTTAGAGCTTCAGTAGCACTTATTATGTAAATTTAGACACATTACTAAATTAATTCCGCAGATTAAAACTGATGTTTATAACACTTTTTTCACAATTTAATAAATTTTTACGATTAAAATATTAATCACTACTGAGGTGTTTAAAAAGATTATTTAATCATACTCCAAATCTGTCTTCGCTCTATTTTTTATTTTAGGGTTTTGATTATATACATACATTTTTAACTTTTGAAATTCATCTAGTATGGCCTCAAGCAAAAAATTTTCCAATAAGTTCAATCCTCAAAAATTAAGCTAGAGTATGTCTAGAACTTTTAAAATCTAAAAATTAGTTATGATTTTATTAATCATGTTTACGGTATCAAATATTAATAGATCCTGTGAGAAACAAAGGGCCACGTTAAAATATTTGATAGGTTATATATTTTTTATTTTGTCAAGCTTAAGGTAAGACTCATAATACTTTTATAATAATTTAAATATAAAATTTAATAATTAATCAGTCGTTATTATTATTATACATATATTATTATAATACTATTTGTAATTCATTTTCTATCAATTTAATATAACTATTTAATACAACTACCCATGATCTAATAATTTTTCAGATACAAATTTTATTTATAAATTATGTTTAAATACTTTTTATTTTAATATATATATAATTTACTTACAAATTTTATTTAATTAATCAAACAAACTTCTCACTATTTTTAAGTAATGTTTTTTAATTGAATTTTAATGTAACAATACTGCCACAATATTTGCATGATATATACATTACAGATCTAGTTATTACAAATATTCTCATTTTTTTCATGTTAGACTTTATATAAAAATTTTAATATTTTTGTTTAATATTTCACACTTTTGTATGAAATATGTGGACTTTAAACTTACTCATGGTATAAATTAAAAAAAAAGTAAATCGTTATAGTACATTTTTGTCTACTACACAAATCTCATTTTCGAAAGCATAAATTCATAAATGTGCAGCTATATATCTTAACTATGTCCATTTAACATACGAGGGTAGCAAGCTATGTTTTTTGACTCAATCCATTTCTATGAAGTTCCTATTAGTTAAGGTCTTGTTGCCATAAGGAATGTTTTTTTATGGCTGGTACTTTTTAAGCTATATGAATAAACAAACTGGAAGAGAAGTAAATCAAGGTGTCGACTACAATTTGCTATTTTATGAAAACTGTTAATTTTTCAACCATACCTTATTGAATTTATAGCTGTCATGGAATGGTTTAATAATATTAATCAACCAAAAATACATATAATAATAATTATTACAAATGATGTTGAAATTTAATACACTACTTTTCATTGATCTATAAATTGGTCTAAACAAACACTATATCATTCTATTATAGCATAACTTTTACTTCTATATTAATTAGTATATATTTACGTCGGATCAGGTCTTTAAAGACATATACTAACTTATATATAAAGGAAAAAAATAAAATAAAGTGTTTCCCACCAACTCAACTCTCTTTCAAATATAGTTATCATATGTTTGCTAACAATATTATTTAGGTTAGGTTGTCACATTGTCTCATTGATTCTTCAAAAAGTTTGTGATAGTATTGCTTACCAAATAAACTATCTTCAAACATGGCTTTTATTTATTTCTTGACAATATTGGTCCTTACCAACCTTTTTATGTGGTAACCTTTCACCACATAATCGATATATCGATTATTTTAGGAGATGATATATGTGTTTACAATACCAATTGTAAGGCTGAACTCTATTTGAAGATCCTAGCGATATTAATTACGAACTAAGTTCATTGAGTAGTATTTACCTATTAGTGAGTTAGTTCCTAAAAAGGCCCTACGTAATTTAAATTAAATGATGTTATTTTATATAGTTTTTGAAATTTAAATATATTAAATTTTTTTTGTGACTTAATTATAAAAAAAAAAAAATTTTAATATAATATTTTGATAAGTAATTTAAAGTTACAAACTTGTTATACATATCCAACTCAATGCTCCCCAGAGTTCCACTAAGGACAAAGAACATTGTTCATTATCAACTATTAAGGTTGAGTTTGAAAAAGTTTCTTCTTCAAATTTTTATTCAGATGTGTGGTAACAAAATAATTCAAATGAGCTACATAAACACAAGATATAAGTCTGCCGCCACAAATATCTACTAGCTAGTTAGTTCTATACTCGAAATATTTTATTTGTTTATAAAATATTGTTTCAATTTTTTTCTCTACACTATCGCCAGAGTTGTTTAATCGGTCCCCAACCCAACATTTTTCTTATTAATTTTAATCTAAAGTACATGCTTTGGTACGTATATTTCTTATTTAATTTTTTTCTTTAAACGAGTATAATTAATTTCGATATATAGGACATAGCTTAAGCTGTTTTTTGAAATAAATGACTCACTAAGTTTGAGGAGACAGTAAACAAGATGTCAGATATTATTTAAATTCCTGACAAACGTGAGCGGAATGATTCAGTAATCCTTCCCTTTTCAACAAAAGTAATACTGGCCCTTATTAGCATTTTTATTAGGACGCATTAAGAATATATTTAGTTAAAAATAAAATTATATAAAAATGTTTTAAAAGATGTAGAAGTGGTAATTCTTTTATTGTGCTTATTTTATTTAAATTAAAAAATTAAACTATTTCTTCTCACTTTTATTCACTTCGTTTGTCGTTTAACTAAATCGTCTGTTGATTTTATCTCACTTATATCATATATATAAAAGACTTAAATTATTATATTGTAGTTAGGTTTCGAAAGCCATCGAAAGCTACATTTGAGTCTTAATATCACCTCTTAGGAATTCAAAATGGACAAATTTCATTTGACAGTAAAGGTCAAATGTTGACACTTCACAAAACAAACAAAACACAGACATTAGACACAGCAAGTTTAGTATATAGATATATATAAGTCCAAAAATTGGAAACAAGTGAGAAGAGGAAAGGAAATTATGTTTGCTAGGTAGTCATTACTGACTAAGAGTAAATATTCTATGCAATGGATTTTTTTAACCACGATTTATACGATTATGTCGATGAGGTTGTCTAAATCAGGGATGTCCAAATCATGACCTATGGGCCACATGCGGAACGGGGCTAATATTTGTGCACACAGCCCGTGAATATTTATAATCTACCACAACAAATTTTCTTTTGGTGTGCTGGTAAAACTGCATTATTTTATTTTTATGGTATAGTTACCAAATATATGAAATTAAATTGATAAATTAATAAAACTAAATGTAAAATTATAACCGTGTTTTTGTTGAAAACAACTAATAACGTATGTATTTGTTTCTGCGTCCCTCCAATGTGCACAGTGATTTGTATTTACCCGCGATCGCATTCAGTCTGGGCAACGTTGGTCTAGATAAAGCTTGCAGTTCATATTATTAAATAGGTCGCTGAAAAATTGAGCTGCGTGAAAAATATCAGATAGACTTATAAGGTCTTTGGTGCAAATATAGATTGTTTCCAACATTTTTTCCATTTTGGCATAAAAATATGAACCACACAAATTACATACTGTAATAGAAACGCATAAAAATAACTTCATTTCATTAAATGTTCACTTTCTATTGATAAACAGCTACCCTCGTATATTTGATTTAATTTTTCTTTTTAATGCAACTATAAAAAACGCTTAAACCAATAATCGTACTACTAAAACTATTACAACTAATAACACCAAAACTTCTGCTACAACTATTACTCAACTTCTACTACTACTACTACTACTACTACTACTACTGTACTTCAACAACTACTACTGTGTATGTATATATGTATGTATTACTATTTGTATTTCTACTACAATTACAACAACTGCCACGTAACTGCAACAACAAAATCCATCCAGGAAGTCCTCCGTTGCGTGGTAAGTTTTGTAAGTTTTTTTTTTCCTTCTGCAAAAATTATATTTTTATTTTTATATCTTAATTTTATGCAAGTCTTATATAGTGTAAAACAGTGCAATTAATGGTGTATTTTTGTGTAGTGTGTTGTTTACTGATAAATTGCACTTTTAACACTTTACACTTTCACACATTTATCTTTTTAATTTCGAATTACAGATACAATGAAAACATTGCTTCTAGTACAATTTTTGTAGTAGAAATAAAATTACTAAATATTATTAGGTACATCTACCTTATTATATGTACTAAATTTTTGTAATAATAAATGTATTAGATTACTTAAATAATATTATTATATATGTAGTATTAAAATAAATACTACATTGTAGTATATTTATGTATTAACCACCTTGAGGATTATAATATTTTTTAGTTTTGTAATTTATTTATTTATGTTAGTGTTTGCTATGGAGTTTTTACAATTTTTTATGTTTTTTTTTGTTATTTATTTTATTTTAATTTTTGTTTTTGTATTTGTATGAATTTTTGAATTTCAATCCTTTTTCAATTGCTTGCGTGTACATATTTTAGATAAGAAGAAACTTTTCTTTTACTTTGCATAAAGTTTGGCATGAATTGCATAATTTACTAACTATATTATTTGCACTTAGCATTTGTAATGTAAAACACATAGAAAAAATTGACAATAGAAGTTGCTGGCATAACTACAACTACTCCTTACAGACATTACTTGCACAATATAAAGTATATGTCAAGGTAGCTTAAATTTAACAAAGTTTTAAGATATCTATGTTCTGATAGCAAATTCGTGCAAGTTAACTGAATGCATAGCAAGACAACTTATATTTTAATATAAAAATTGGTATTTATAAAATCTCTTGTGTTACATATCTGGATTCCCTTTGGCAAACTAATTTCACAGCATATTTACGCTTCATGCATTTTAATCTCAAAAAGTTTTGAACATTTAAATGCCAAGTGTTTAAGCACTTAGGAATTGCCTTTAGGAAAAGCTAATATAACAATTTTGTTTACAATGTGATAATATATATAAAAAATATTTGTTTTCAGAAATTTTTACTCAATATAAATTTGAGTTATCAAATATTTTAACAAATTTTTAAAAATCGAAAACATAAATATATATATTTGGTCTAAAATGAATTAATAATTTTGTTTTTGATGTTAACATTTATTTGGCAATAACAAAATTTTAAATGTTTCATACAAATATATATATTTTTTTATTTAATAATAAATAATGCTAAAAATATTTTTTTATTAGTCTAATATATATTAATAATTACGTTTTTAAAGCCAGCTTATTTTAAGCTATAAATAAATAAATTAAATATATTCCATACTAATACATAAATTTTTCTATTTCACATAAAATGCTAAAAATATTATTTAAGGGTATGAAAATAATTACCAACTGTTTTTAATTACATAAATAATTAACATTTTAATTAATTAATTGATTATAGTCTATAATGAATTAACATTTTAGTTTTTGAGATTAGCATTTATTTTGCAATAAAAAAAATCCTAAATGTTTAATACGAATATATATATTTTTTTATTTAAAAATAAATAATGCTAACAATAATTTTTTATTCGTCTAATATTAATTAATAATTCAGTTTCTAAAACTATAAATAAATAAATTAAATATTTTTCATACAAAAACATAAATTTTTCAAATTCACATAAAATACTGAAAGTATTATTCATGAGTCTGAAAATAATTAGTGACTGTTTTAAATATTTAAATAAATTATTACAATTATTAGTACTTATTTAGTAAAAATTAAATAAATTAAATATTTTTATACAAATACGTATTACAAATATTTTTTCAATCAAAAATTAAATATCAAAAATAAAATTTATGGGCATAAAATCAATTCATAATTAATGTTTTTGAACTTCGCATTTATTTAACAGTAAATAATTGAATTAAATATTTTTAAAGCTTCCTTTATTTTCAAACTAATTTAAATTCACAAATATTTAACACCTATCATTCACATTTGTTATGCAAATAAAAATTATTTTAAATCAACTTAAAATTTAATTGAAAATAGTTTATACGTGTTTTGTGTAAATACACAAACAATTTTATAAAAACAATAAACCAAATGCTTAAACATAAATTACAAGCAATTTTATGTAAATTTTTAATTACTTAATTATTTGTAGTAATAATGTAATTATTATAAAAAATTCATAAAATAAATATTTTTATGACGGAACTGGGCCACACTGCGTATGAGTAATATTTTTTTAATGGTCAGTTTGTAATGTAAATCCCTGAAGGCCAGCATAAAAACGAATTAAATTATTGAGAAATGTAAACAATTAATTTGAATAAAAGAAATTAATAACATCAATTTTATTTGTTAAATACCAATGAATTTACTAAAAATATTTTTTTTTTGCATTCGTGTAATTTAAATTTTTGAACTTACATATCTACACTAAGAAGCGTCCTCTTATAAAGTTATTTATAAATTAATAGGAAGTAATAATAATCTGTTTAATTTACAGATTAGTTTATTAAAAAGCCACTGTACCGGAAGACTATTTATAATAGTTAATTAGTAATAAAATCACTACAAATTAAAGCAGATTACAGATAATAATAGCATGAGGTTATGTTCTTTAAGCTATGTATAGTAGCACAATTATTGTTTGGGTTAATGCTAGACCTTTGTTTAGATTTGGCTAAATTTAATATCTTTTGCGCTAGAATATCTGTCTTGAATAAAGCAGCTTGGTGTACAATTATAATAAAAAATAATAATTATTATTAAAAACATCTAATGCACATTTTTTAACACCATAAATAATAGCTAATCATCAGATACGCACTAGTGTCTTACTTCAAACAAAATAAAATTTTGACAGTATAGGACAATATTCTGTTATTATTACTCAAATATAATCCATATAATCCACGTTTAAGCAGAACAATACATTTGCATAAGGAAAATATATCATACAGAAACATCCACAGTGCATTCAAACTGTTATTTGATTTTATAAATTTAATTTATAATTAATTTAATTTATTTATAAATTTAAGAAATTTATCTATATTCTCAAATCTGATTTAAAGACAATACAATTATTTGAAAATTAAGTAAAATTAAGTCTATTAAAAGAAATAGAAAAATTTATAAATAAGTCATGAAAACATATTACAATGGAAAACTATTAAAGGACAGATTATAGATAATGCATCAATGATACGTAACTATAGAAAACTTATAAATAGGGCATGAAAATATAGAACAATAGAAAGCCATTAAAAGCCAGATTGATGGAAATTCATAAGAATATTAAGTAAATAATAAAATAAAATCTAATTAACCTCACATTTTCTTTGACCAGCAATGATAATTAATGTAATGTAAAGAATATTTAACAAAACTTTTAAACTACTAACTAAGACACAAATAGTCTATGGTAAGAACAATAAAATTAGTTTTTGAAAAGGCACTTTAATCCCCATCCAATTAAGATATATTTAAGATATATTAGTCCTACCTATTTAACATTATTGCTCTTTGATTGAACAAATACCTTTAAATAAATGTTAAGCATAGTTAATCTGAGGGAAATCCTTATATTTCGTTAAAATTAAATTTTTCTCAAATATTCAATGAAAACTATCTCACATAAAGTGCATAAATTATTTTTAACATTAATATCTATAATTGCGTAAATAAATTATAACGAAAACTGCTACAATGCTCACATGAATCGTTTCTGCAATTACGTTAATTTGAATAAATTATTATAAGTAATTAAATTTTCAATTGAAAACTCAATTAAATTTAAGTTTAATAAAAATTAACGAATGAATTCATGAATAAAAATAAACATTTGTGTATATATAGAAATATTGTGTGTATCGCAAGTTATAATAACAATGATAATTAAAGATAGTTAAGGTTAAAAGATTTAAATTACAAAATTTTTAAATGAGTTGAAGTTGTTAAAGCTTATCATTATACAAAAAAAAAATTATTTCGTTATAATTTTTAAATAAATTATTGAACTGGATTAAAGTAAAATAATTCAACTTGAAAAATAAATGTTGTAGGTAGTATTTCTGAATTAAATTAATTATATACTGACATGAAATGTTGAAATCGTATAGATTTAAAGCTTATAGAATTACGTTAAAGTTAATAGAATTCGAAAATTGCAACAAATATTTAAACGAAATAATAATAATCATTGACGGAAATTTTTAATACACTTTTATATTAGAAATATCTCATCGAGGTACAATCGAACCTTCATTAGAAAAACTAACCGCTTTCCGATCAATTAGAGTTACTTGCAAACTTACTACGGTTGCACTGCTTTGCTCTAAATTCCCTTTTTCCTATTTAACAATATATCTATTAATATATCTACAAATATAACACTGCTATGAACCTGAAATGGAGCTGATTTTCTTAACATTTGTAGCGGCATGATAAAATCAAAAGTGCTTAAAGCCATATATAAAATCAGCACATAAAATCAGTAATTGCAAATATAAATATCTAATTCCAGTCATAAGTATTTCTATATGCTGGACAATTCCTATATTGTAATTTATATGTAAGGTGTATAGCTTAAAAGGTGTAAATACCTTGTTCAGATAAATTATTGAAAGAGCATGTCATTTAAAATATTATTTATCGGTAATTATGTTATTTGCCCATCTTTATGCCAGCAAAATATGAGGTGCTAATCGAAAGGGCAAAGTCTGGCCTACATGACTGGTAAGGTCATGTAGCTTTTTGTACACTATTATTGTGGAACAGTTTTTAACCGGTACAATAACATTCGATGAGGTGTGTTAACATGATAGAAAATAACGGATGTATGTTTGGTTGCATATTTCGTTCCACTTGTGGACATAGTTTTTTGCAAACGAATCAATTTTTATCTCCACGGCCATATTTTACTAGCCCATAATGAATGAGACCATTTTAATTTATTCAAAAATATAATAATTATTTTGGTTTGGCTGGGGATTATGGTGATAGATCCACTTTTCTTTATTAAATCAATTTTTTATTTCTTTAACTAATTGATGTAATAAATACTTTTTTGTAGCATTCAAACAGCATTTCAGATGCACAATATGAGGTCTTTTGAGTTCAACTTATTTGGTATCCTAATACCTTCATTTTGAATGAGTATCAATTATTTCACACACTTGTAACTTCTTACGTGGTTCCATAAATTTTTCTAATATTTGACACGAATATTACTCGATTACGCAAAACTGTGTGTGGTTTATATAGTAAATTACTAGTAGTGAAATGTATTTTGTCACACTAACTCTAAAATAAAATTGCTATGTGACTATTTTCTACTACAAGTAAATAATAAATTTTTTCAGCAGCCATATCAAAAGATACACTACCCTATTACTTCAAATGTAGAATCTCCGACTTAATACAAAGAAGTAAATCCAAAGTTTCTAAAATAATATCTCTTCTCACAGAATACTGGAGTAAAGGACAGCATTTAGCCAGTCTCAGACTGCCCGAAGCACCTGTTGTGTCTATGTCAAGAGTTGTGCAGAATCAGGTTTAAGCTTCAATGCACTTGACGATATTTCCAACATAAGTATTCTAAACTCTAAGACACTCTTTAAGGCTAGTTCTAGTTCTTTTATCCTTCTGCCAACAATTACGAGGATTGAGGAATCAAAAAAGCTTTTTTAACTATTTAAGGAGGATATGATTCTTCTTCCACTTAACGTACCTACCTACCTTCCCACTCTAAAATGCTCCATGCATAAAAAAACATTCATTTAACAATTTTTTTATTTTGAAATATAAGTAAATTTTTATAAGAGAATATTTACAGCTCTTCCCTTACAATCCCTTAAGTGAAAGATTAGTTTAAAACATTAAAAAATATTTTCTTTGCTAAAGTGAAGCCTTGTTATCAACATTTATACATCAAAAGCAAACCTTTTCTCCAGAAAAAAATTACAAAAGGAAACTATTTGTAATAAAATTATATACAATATAAGAATGCTTCTCTTCTTCTGAAGTAGCACAAAATATTAAAAATGTTGAATTTTTAAAAACAAAATTTAACTTGTAAGTTAATACAAATTTTTATACAGAATTTCCTCATTATTTTCACTCTAAAAACAAACTTTTTATATATTCACAACACCAAAGAGTACGTCAAGGCCTAAAGGCAACCACCAGCAAAAGCAACATCAACACCAACGAAAATTAATTTCTTCATTTAACAACACAAACAAAACCAAGTACACGCACACACACACACACACAGACACACATTTTCACTTACTTACTCACACTTTAAAAAAATTTATTAAACAATTTGTATATATTTTTTTAATATAAATGATGTCAAATATACGCCGTTGTCCTTCCTTTTTAATTATAAATATTTATTGTTTAATGGTTGCTATGTGCAAACACCGCGACTTTCTTGTAGATTTAGGCATTAAGCAAACACTGTTGGTTGTTGTTGCTATTTTCCTGCTTCCTGCTGCCATTGCTTTTTATACCTGTTTACATTTGTTCGTTAATAAAAAATTTACCTCACGGTATACCCAACGGAATACAGCCTCACATATTTATACAAAAAACAAAAAAAAAACACTCATACGCACTATAGTCCGCACTTAAGCGGCGTATTTATGTATCCTCTTTGTTAATGAAGCTTTTAATTATTTATATTAAATGTGCGCTGCCGTTTATTGCTACATTTTTCGACGTAGCTTTAAATGTTGTCATTTTTTATGTGAAAATAATTACAAAGCAATTAAAATACGCTAATTAAATTAAATGTTTTATTAATGTTTGTTGTTTATGCACAAAAGTAATTTATTCAAGTGAATATTAATTTTGAATTGTCTTAATTAAAATCTGATAATTTTTGTATATAAT
This sequence comes from Teleopsis dalmanni, assembly GCF_002237135.1. Lineage (NCBI taxonomy): Eukaryota > Metazoa > Arthropoda > Insecta > Diptera > Diopsidae > Teleopsis > Teleopsis dalmanni. The sequence goes on from NC_051846.1 coordinate 190,264,011, forward strand.
ATTTTTGTTTTAATTTAACAAATAAAATTATTAATAATATATTTTTAGGAATGCCAAATTTTGGGTTTTAGATAATAAATAATATTGTTTTTATAATTAATAAACCAAATTATTTAATTTATTTCAGCTGCTTCTGAATGCGGTAATGAACGTTTAAAGCCTTACAATGGTTCTTGTTACCTTTTTGTTTCATATCCAGAAGTCGACTGGTTCACTGCACAACAAGTTTGTCATGGTTTGGGTGCAAAATTGTCCTCAGTGTCAACTTCGGATGAACACAGGTATTAATGATTAAATGCTTGAAAATATGTATTTTAAAATATTTTAAATTAAATTAAACAAAATTAACGCAGTAATAAATTTTCAAAAGTCAGTAGTAGAAATAAATAAAACTCATTTAGTATAGAGTAAACACCTTTCACTGAAATTTAAAATTTTTATTAATGTTGTGCAGCCTTGGCTACTTTTGGATAAACACGATTAGTCATCGCTTCTAATTTGACAGATACGAGTTCTAAGCCTGGCACTTACAGTCCAAATTATATACGGACCATAAACTAATTAAGAAATTCGGTTATTTTCTAAGACCACTTATAATGAGTACTTGGCAATACGTTGTATGGTCAGCCAAATTTCAATAAAATCAAATAAACTTTTGTGTTTGTCCTTTCTTTCTTTTTCTTTATCATTATAAGAAAGCGTAGCTTTTTCGACAACACTAATGAAAACTTTAAAAATTTTATTTTATTATGTTGAAGCTATTTGAGCCAGTGCAATTGAGCAGTTGTACTGTTTATTAACTCGAGGTATCTTCAAAACTTCTATTTACGCCTTAACTGGATTAATGTTTATCACTTCATCAGACTAAGCAATAATTGACCTTAGATCTGCACACCTGTATAAAGTCTGTCAGGTTTCGCAGTTTATATTTATAAAGTTAAGTAAAGATGCAATGATTATGCTTAATACTTTTAAAAAAAATTTATTTTTCTTTTCTTACGCATAACAAAATGTTATACGTTCAGAAATTTAAGCTCCACTTTATACCGTATCGTCATATATATGAAATCATATTCAATAAATGTCCATTGTATATTCTTAATGAACCAATTCAATTAACTTCAAATGAAATAATTATTTAGCTCAATGCAACATTTCAATTTATTTACTAATCCAACTAAGTACACAAGCAAATATGTAAATAAATATCAAGGAAGCCAAAAGAAAAAATATAAATTTCAAAAACATGAAATTTATTTAGATTTACATATCATATATAATGAGTGCACCGAATGCACTCAAGCTAGAATGACCATCAATTGCTGCTATGACTTTAATGTATCTTTATATATCACAAATGTACAGTCGAATCTAACCTTTTGCAGATTTTTTTTTTTTTTTTGATTTTATGCATTCTTTACACAAAAAAAAAACCAACCTTCAATATAGTAAACTAAGTGCAATATAAATAACCTGAGCTCATTTATCCTTATTTACTGAGTTTCCTTCACGTCTTACCCTATTTTTATATACAATTTTACAGATTCATAACATCGAACATTCGTAACCACATCGATTACTCACCACAATTGATTTACTGGCTTGGTGCTGAACTAGAGAAGAATGGACAATTTGAATGGACAGATGACACAAAAATGAGTTTCCAGGTAATAGCACGGAACAGAACAGCTTTTCATGAAAAAGTTACAGTAGAAGCAAATTAAATCAACTCGTTCAATTGATTTTAATTCGCAAAAATTCTTAAGCACTAAACGAGTAAGACCACAAAATGGCTTAGAAATTTCTCTACTCTTTCATTATGCAATGGAATGCAGCTTCACTAATAACAAAACAAAAAAAGAAGAAAAAAAAAGAAAAAAAATCCTTACATGAAATACAGAATTTATATTAAATTATATATTTTTTGTTTGTATAGAATACTTTTTGCTTAATGCTTTATAATATTCTCTCTACATGTCTAATATTACATAGGGCTGGTTACCTGGACAGGGACAGTTTGATGTAATGCCAGCTGATGCAATGTGCTTAGGTCTACAATGGAAAATGTCACCAACACCAATGTTGCCTTCTGGTTTATATTGGCAATCACAAAAGTGCACCAAAGTCGGTGGATATGTGTGTAAGAAACCAAAAGAATCCTTTGGAAATTTTGCTGTTAACAATTTTACAGTAAATGGCACTGAAGGACGTCTCGTATCACCAGGTATGTGCAAGAATTTTTATAGCAAACACGAGATGAATATGTATTATATATGGATAAGTAATCATGTATATCTCTACCTTTGTATCATAAGTTTGTGTATGTTGAACACATGTATCAGTAGTTTAAAGTTCCATTGAAGAGATTTGAACTGAGGCTAGAATTGAATGTGACAGCTAAATTGAACTCCTGTGTAGCATTCACATTTATAATATACATTTTGTTAAAATTACTACTGGGCAAACTTCATTTTGATTTACTAAAGATACAAATAGTTACTTTTGTAAATGATTGATTTATATTCAGATGTCTGAGTTGGTGAATCAGCACCTTTACTCTATTTTATCTGTGGACGATTTTAAGTCACACTAAATACGGGGCTTTACGGGGCTTTATAATATGATGGATCTGATATCTTTGTATCTGCCTGTGTTTATCAAATTTCGCTGTATTTTTAGGATACTGAGAGTAAATGAAAGTTGTTTGAAGTGAATTTCGGATAAACATATGTGTCTGCTTTATGTATGAATATATGTATTAGTACGTTCAAAGAGCTTTATTACAGTTTCAAAAGAAAATGTTTGCTAATTACTAGTATTTAATAATGTTTCTAACATATCCTCTAACTTTAAAGCCTCTTTGAGTTTTACGTAGAGTTAACACCAAACCATAAAGACTTTCAATTAAAATATTTTTCCACTTTTCTAAACGACTAGTTTATTATGTTGAAGCTATTTGAGCCAGTGCACTTGAGCACTTTTACTCTTTCTTAACTCGAGGTATTTTCAAAACCCAACTTTACGCCTTGATTGGATTATTGTAGATCTGCATACCTCCTCAAGGAGCGTGTAACCATTCTGAGATTTGATAACTCGGTATTGGTAAGTCTGTCAGTTTTCGCAAAAAATTTCAGGGCTCTATCTTTTATGTAATTTGTCCATAGTATATTTAACGATATATATATTTAATTTATATTAAATAAATACTAATACTAGTTTTCAAATATCTCTCTTTTACAGCCTATCCTAATACTTATCCTCTTAATTTAGACTATTGGATACATATAAAATCAGCAGAACGCACACGCATTATTGTGCAATTTCAAAAAATAGATTTGGAACCACAAGATGAGTGTCTGTATGATTTTGTTAGTATAGAAAATTATGAGCTCGTTTCGAAAATAACACTTGAGCCTGGTACAAATCCCCTACCGATGGCAATGTTAATGTCAGCTGATGTTATGACACAATACGATGATGAGAACGTTAATGGTGATAATGATATGCAAAACAATTTGCACCGTAGACTAGGGCGACACATTAACAAAAAGAAACACATTTCCGTAAGCACTGCCATACAGCACAGGCGGAAGCGAAATACACGAAATGAGTACGACCACAATTTAATGGCAGAATCTGCAATGCAAATGCCAGACCAAAAAACGAATGGACAGCACAATATTGCCAAGAAGCATAGTTGCAAACATTGTAAAAATATCGTCAACAGGAAAAAACATAACAACAACAAAAATCACAAAAGACAAGAACCTACTAACGATACAAATAGTCAAACAAATGAAAATCCAAAACGTCGACGTCGGAAAAAATACTTACCGGAAATTGAAAATAAATTACCAAAGAATTTAAGCAACGATAGAAATGTTATAAATAAGGCAAATACTGCACAGGAAATGCATTTAAGCCAACATCAACATTATCGAAAACAACAACAACAACCACATAAAAGTAATTTCCAAAAAATATACACTAAACATCGCCAAAGACGTAGTATTATCGCTAACGATGGTATACTTAGTGTGCCGACTGCTAATAATGCACAATCCTTCCTGCCTTATGTGCGATGGTGTGGTTCTCATGACTCTAATATGTCAAAATTTGATTTTGTCTCGAGCTCAAATCAGGTTATGTTAAATTTTCATAGCGATTATTCGGTCACAGGACTTGGTTTTGCTGCCACTTGGAAAGCCATAGATGTGTCTGGTTGTCCTTTGCGTACATTAACCGCTCATGAAGGCACAATCGATAGTCCAAATTATCCACATTTTTTATTAAATAATCTTAATTGCGCTTATGTGATACAAGCACCGCTGGGGAAGCGTGTTTGGTTGGAATTTAAAGATTACGATTTATTATCCGATGCACTGTTAGAGGTGGACATTGGTAATGGTATTTTCAGACCATTTCGTCAGCGGGAACATCTTAACGAGGGTGTTTTTGTTAGTTTACGCGAACAGCTCCGTGTACAATTTAGAACAGGTACACATCCAAGAGGGAAGGGATTTCAAGCTGCTTATCGCATAGGTGAGTTAATAGAAATAACTATTAAACTATCTTAGCTAATTTAGTAATAAGCAAATAAATATGTGAAAATGGCAACTTGTTGTTTGTGTTTATAAACAAAAAATAAAAATTAATAAATAAAATTACAGTGAAAACTCTGCTTATGACTACTCCTGTTAAACAGAAACCACTGTTAAACGCTGACTTCTTTTGTTTCGAAGACAATTTTTTCTTTTCACCTTTTTTGACCGCAAGCTCAACTTTTATCCTTTTTCATTGTATTATAGTATATATGCAATATATTTCCACAATAATTTAATAACAGTTCGCAATATTCTTACCAAATATCAGTATTTTCTTCACGTTCTTATTATATTCAGATGTCAGCAAAAATGGTCACAGCTGCTTCAGTCATCCCATCATCCACAATCACATATAACTTCTTCTTAAACATATTCAAAAATCCCAACTGACCCATTGTAATGACTGCTTTTAACATTAATTTAACTTGTTATACTTTGATTTTCCAGTTGGACAAACGGAGCCTCGTGAACGTGTCATCAATTTAACAAGCAATGTCACAGGTTATCTCTACCAATTGAACTATCCACAAGATGTAGAAAACGTTGTCGATTTTACACAGCATCTAGTAGCACCGTTCGGAGACAATATTCTACTCGAATTACATGGCGTTGAGTTCAGTGAAAATGGCTGTCCAGATAATAATATTCTTGAGGTAAGTCAACAGTAAACATTTGTTGGCAAGCTTATGTTTGGAATGATTTATGAAATATTCTCATAAATCATCAAATAACAAGACAGCATACGGAGATGTGCATGTCAATTGGAAATTAAAATTGCATTTATTCTGCACATATTGCATTGATGTAAATACGTTTAAGTACTTCGTATTTAAATGAGTTCATAAGTTACTTTTATTGCATATTTAAATACAATCACTTAAGCCATTTACTTAAATGAATGTGACTTACATCTCTCTAATACCTTTTAGATATACGATAACTATGCTGACAATAATGGCACCAAATGGCAGTTATGCAAATTTGCAAATCCTTTACCTTACACCAGCAATCCCATTGATGATAATTATTATGGTAGTACAGAACAAAATTCTTACGTTTACCATCAGCAGACATATAACAATAGATTGGAACTGAATAGACGAAGTCAGCAATATGCTGCACCACCTGTCTACATTACATCCTATCTGAACACATTGCATATACGCCAACACACCACTGCCAAATCTGATGCCAATTTAAATGCAACCGTACGAATTCAATGGGGTAAGTGCTCTTACTTTTGTTTCGAATCCAAATGATTGAATGACATAAAGTTGTACCTTCACTGTTTCTTTGCTTATGAGAAAATCATATCCTCACCGTAATTGTTATGAATTAATTATTACTTTCTGAAATGTTGCTATATAATCTTCTTCTCTGTACATTGTTGAGAATATAAAAACCTGAAATTGGAATTTAAATTTAATATACAAATTTGAAAACGCATACAATGATTAAATTTTTAATTCAATATTATACAGACATGACATGAACTTTCATCTTCACAAAGCTCATAAAGATGCTACTTTCATTTAGAATTTAAATTGATATAACATCCACACATGCCCAGTCTTAAAGAGTGTGGCCTAGCACTTTTCGATTGTTAATGATACTATTGTAGAATATTAATCTTTTAAACTTGGTTAATATTACCTGTTAAGTAATAAACAGTCGTACAACAAGGTTTTTTCTTAACAAGGTATTAAAACAACGAAATTCATATCAGTCGGTGACATACACTCCAAACATTCCGAATGAATACCATATATCACACTGAACCCTTACTAAGCATTTGATCGGTCATGTGTAACATTTTAACTCTAATGTTTGTTTGTCAGTCAAATTTATTACCTCATAGTTGTTCGCATCGGAACTAAAAACCCTGTTCTGCTATTTTTAGCCACCCCAAGCTTAGCCATTATATTCAGTGCCACAGATCTTACCACTTCCCACTTTTTAAGCATTTCAAATATTTTTCGTAGCCGATTTGTGACTATTGTTACTACTCCAAATGTTTTTCCAATATTCCTCTTCTCGGTTAAAAAAACTGGTATTTCAAGAAGATGTGTCTCGCTCCTATACTTCACTCAGCCACACACACACACATATAATGAGTAATTCTTGTCTGTCCTTATCTACCGAGACGGTAAAATTGATAGAAATTATTCTCTAACAGAAATGTTAAGTTTAACACTCTGCGTTACTTGAATTAAGCTCACCATGTTTCCGGTAAATTAACAACCCTATATTTGGGAGGAAAAGGAACGTCGATTTTTCTTTCTTCGATGTTTGTCATCCTTTTTACTACTCCTTTTTACTACTCCGTTTGGAACTTTTTTTTAATAATTTCCCCAAATAATTAATAAGTAATTGAAAAGGATATAATTTTTAAATATTAAATATTTATATTAATAGAATTTAATACATTATTAACTAACTAATAAATAGGTGTTCTTATTCCTGAACGCTATTACTTCTCTCAACGCTACTGGTGACTCTTAGAACTTGTATGAATTTCGCACGCCATAATGTCTTATTAGTTTAAACGCATCTTATGTCGCAGTGCGAAAAATACATTTATGCGTAAATTTGCATTTATTTGTGCACTTTACTTATCTTTCCAAGTGACATTGGTCATATGAACGTTATCACAGGGTCAACATCTTCTGACACTGTGCAAAAAACTTATTAAAGCATTATATTGCCCTTATACGGAGAATATATGTACCCTCCAGAATGACATTGGTGGTATGGACGTTACCACTCCGTGAACATCTTCTGAAACTATTCGAAAAAATCATTTAAGTAATATATTGTCATTATTCGGACAATATATGTCAACATCTTGTTGCCATTTGTTATTATTATATGACCAATATATTTTCCTTTTCAATATCATAAAGTTCATTACTTTCACGACGAGATTACTTCTAACCGACCATTATTTACGTGAAACCGTCTCAGCCGGTACCCTATACTCTATGCAATGAGGCCGCGGTTCAGTAGTTATTAAAGATGATTTTTACCACTAGAAGATAGAAGCTGATAATTGAGCCGAGTAGCTATTTCAAATATGTTGAGCACAATATATAATAATATTTATAATAATATTTATTAATAATATTTGTTAATTAGACACTATATGCTTAGTTATATACTATTAACATATTTTGTTAAAATTATTTTACCCTCTTTAGTACAGACTATAAATTAATTTACAAAATCCTAAAGGACACCGTCTTTTATTATCCACCTTTGAAACTTTTAAACAATTTAAAACATTTAAAATTTGTATCAAATTAAATTATTTAAATTTTATAAAATATTCATTAGCATATTCAACAAAAAACATACACTTTCTGTAAGCTCTCAGTAAAAGCATATTTATAATTTCCGTCATATCCTTCCGCATTTTTTGAAGAACGATGAGAACGATGGGGAAAAGCGTTAGTATGCCATTTTAAAAAGCTTCCTCTTTATTTCAATTAAAAACAACAATAACAATAACTACGACTACAACAACAACAAAAATAAATATCTCCATAGAAAGGATAACAAAATTTATAAATTTAAACGTTTCAGATAATAATTACAAAATGAAATTAACATCTGGGGATAAAGCGGTCGAGTCATGCCAACCGAATCCTTGTCAGTACAACGGAAAATGTGTGATTAACAATGGTACCAGTTACTGCCAGTGCCAAGGACACTATACCGGAAGGTAAGTTATTATGAATGGAATTTCTGTGTTACCCAGTGAGTACTCGCAATCAAATGAGGAATAAATTAATGCTAAATCTTTTTGAGCCGCAGCAGCATAGTTGATGTTATGATATTGAGCTTAAATAGGATTACTTAAATTGCATTCTGCAATTCAATTGTTGAGTTTCGTTAGACTTAATACATCTTGAAAATTAATTTATTTTAATTTTGACAAAAATATTTTTAAATAATTCTTATTACAAAATATATTTATATTTATATACAATTTATTCTAGATTTTGTGGACTTAATCTATGTGAACTAGAACCATGTGTCTTTGGCAAATGCGAATTAACTGCTACAAATTTCAAGGTAAATAAACATTATTCATTAAATAAAAATAAATTTTTGTATATATTGGATTTGTTAATAAAAATAAAAATACTTCATTTATTTTTCTTTTTTATATACAAAAAAAAATTAGTGCCAATGTCAGCCAGGTTATATGGGTACAACATGTGAGCAGAAACAGAGGCCTTGCGCTGATAATCCTTGCGAAGGACGTGGCATTTGTTTTGAAAAAAATGGTGGATATTTTTGTCGGTAAGTTTACATTTTGAATTAATGAAGGAAAAAAATTTATTTTATATGTACAATACTAATAAATGTTAACACTAATCGGAAAACATAATTTTTGATTTTTATTATATCATTGCATACATAAAAGTTGCCATGCTTGGTGGGAAGGACATAAGTGCGAACGTCGCATGATGCATATACCATATAAACCACTTTCGGAGCGTATGTTACAGGAACCATTTTGGTTAGGTCTCATTACAGTTTTTGTAGTTTTGGCTGTTATTGGCTTAGTTTGGTGCGCCAAACGTCATTTTCCGGAGAAAATAGAAAAGCTGTTAGCCGAAGAAGCTGATCGCAATAGACGTAAGTATTTTTATTTATTTATAATTTTATTTATTTATGACTCTTTTGTATTTTATTTATTTACTATAAAGGAATTTAAAAAGTTTTTAATTTATATAAAAAATATTTTTTAGTTTATAATAAATAAATAAAATGAACCTTGGAAGTTTACAGAATCGCTAGCGTAACTATATTTCCAAACGGAACTACATTTCTTTAAAAACTTTAAATTAAATACAATAACTTATCGCTATTGTAATTTTATTAGTTAATATGTCAACTAATTAAAGAATAGAATTATGATAAAATGTCATCCCTGAAAATAAAAAGAAAACTATTATTAAGGAAGCTTGCTGCTTAATTTTAGGATATATGTTAATAATAAACTTGAAGGCTTTTTAAAAATAATTTTTTAATATAATTAAAAAATCAATATGATCTTTTTATACTTTTACTATATACTACAATGTATCTATATATCATATGTATCCACTTTTATAACATTTAACTGATCTAAGGATTTACTATCTACCATGCTTTCAGAGTGGTAAGCTTCACAATCCTCTATCGGTAAGCAACTTACTCTCAATTTAGTATACGTAGAATGAGAGTGGTCCATGAAGCAATGGATATCAGCAAATCTCGCTTTCTTTCAGTGATATACGTAAAAACATCGACGTTTTTGCGACTCGTTAAAAACTGTGACAATAATTATCAAACCTAATACATATGATTTATCGATTATAGCTCATAATTATAACTTTACTTCCAAGAATTATAGATTATTTTCATATATATACAAAAAAAAACGCCCTTACTGCAACGAGGTAAAACTCCTAATAGCCATAGATTATTTTCATATATTTATATACAAATATATGTGACTATAATTAACAATACATTAATTATAATACATATGATTGATCAATTCCAGCTTACAATAGCAATTTCACTCCCAATAGTTATAGATTATCTAAGAATAAATTATTAGTTATTACAGAAATCTTCTTATAGAGCTTTCCACAGAAATGATCCCAATGGGGTTATATTAACTATAATACTAAAGGGGTTATCATTCGAATTTCATTTGTTTTATAGTTCTATAAATGCTTTATACCACCCTGACTGCTAAAATTTAATTTGCAAACCTCACCGATTTCATGCTACTTGCTACAATGTTGCATCCATCGCTTTTAGTGTATTCTTGTCTGGCGTTGTCACTACGTTACTTTTAATGCTATATGCATATAGTTACCACATATTTATATGCATATTAAATAAAGTAAATATTTTTATCACATCAAGATTTTTTGAGAACTAATTAGAATTGCTGTATTATCAGTCCATAAATTATGTTTATCAATAAATTGTAATAAATTTAACTAAAAAATTATTTAAACTAATTAAAAAAAAATGTTTCATAAATGTTTCGTATAGTTAATTTATATAATTTCTGCAAAAATAATTTTATTTTATCTTGCATTATTCAATTAATTTTTTGTCTCTTCTTGTCTCAATATTTTTTACTTTCTCTTTTGTATTTTGTACACCTTTTTTTAATATAAAATTTTTTTATCTTATAATATTCTGCCACAATTGTAATATAACAAAAATATTTTATTAAATTCCGATAAACTTTTTTCAACTTTGTATGTAAATTTCTTCTTGTTCTTTGTCTTTTTTCTATTTTGATATATTTATATAGCACCTGGTTCAATACATGGACATCATCATCATACATCATTGCGCGAGCAATTGCAATTTACAACTGCCATACCTCAGACAACCGTCAGTAATGCACCGGGGGCACCACGTTCCATATTCAACAGATTGGGTATAAGAAAACCATCTCTTTTGAGCCTCAGCAGCCCCAATCCAATTCCTGGAGGTGGTGGGGCAGCAGCGCGTACATTTTCATTAGACGATTTATTACGACCACCTCCTCGACGTAAGATAGGCTAAATTGTTTCATTTCAAAACCAAAACAAAATTATCAAAAAAAAAGCAATTTTAAAACCAAATATAAAATTTAAATGCAAATGCAAATCACTTCAAGTTCTACTATCTATATCTATCTGTCTTTCTTTTTTTTTAATTGTCTTCTGTCTCTCTTTGTAATTGGATGATAAGTCTTACTTTCAGTTTTGAAACATCCACTAAAAAAGAAACTTACCCCATACCCTCACCAATCATTTTTAAATAATTTCTTATTGTACACAAAAGTAAATGTTTAATAATTGTACAAAAACAAATATTTTTAATTTAATTTTTTTTTTGTTTTCACGTATTGTAAAATAAATATATATTGCAATCTATAAAGCTACATTAATATACATATATACCAATTTAAATATACTATCTTTAAAATTAAACATTAAATTAATCTCCCCAATCAATTGATTCATAATTTTTTATTATGTAGAAAATGGCTTTAAATCCACTCTGTAGTACTAAACTCCAAAAATACTTATCATATTCTCAATATCTATATTTAAATAAAATTAAATTAATACATAATAATAATAAAACAAAATTCAAGAATGCACTTCTATTACACAAACTCATCGATCAGTTTCATTGAGACATGAATACTCCAAACTTTTAACAGCAAAGCACCAAATCCGCTTTAATCCTTTAAAAAATTAGACGCTTAAAGTCCTAGTAAAACTAAATTGCACCTCCTCTCCAATGCTGTTGCTTAATCACCGCTTAATTACTCTCGTATAATGCGTACTGACCGTTTTTAACTCGCAGGATAAGCAACTTATAAACAGACTCCTAATAGAAATACTCCGTTCGATGCGTTCGATAATCTATAGTAGGAAGATATTAGTTGCTCATATCCAAGACTATAACACTGTTAGATCGAGGACTATAAAACATTTTTTTTTGATAATTCAAATATAAGTAAAACAGGAACTTACGGTTAGTACATGCACTACACAGTAAGTCAAAAAATCGTTTTAATAACCAGCGTTCAGAAAGCTAAAACACAATAACAAAAAAAACTGTGAAAAACGATCAATTAAATCTATAATACTAGTTTTTCAAAAAATTCACTACGTATTCATATGTTTTTTAAGGTTTAGTTATTTATATAAAGAACAAAGTTCAATCTATGACATATTATCCAATTTATTCGATAACCTCTTGACAAGTTTTAGTAAAGTGCACAATTATTTGTTTATAGAAGGGTCTGTCTTAATGACCCTTGAAATTTGAAATAAGTACTGATATTTAATCACATCTGAGTTCAATTGTTTACCACATACGGAATTTTGAAACAAGTATAAATCTTATGATCAAATTTCACACTTGTTTATGGTCTCATATACAACAACTTCTACGATTAATACGTTTTAAATAGTACTGGGTAAGCTCCGAAAAGAAATCCTAACAGACTGACACTTATCCGTTCTCTATTAAATATTTGCTTTCAATATCATTTGACACCACGTTTCTTTAATCTTTTGTGGATTTGACTGGATTGATGCATTTATTTTGTTGTCCACTCAGGGATGTCAACCGCACATCCCTGAGTGAACTGCTTCGTATTGTCTCCGAAAACTTTACTAAATTTTGTTTACAGAAATAAGGCACTATGGATAACTGTGTACTTTTGCTTTTCCATCTTAAACTAGTTGAAAAATCTACAAAGCAGATTTCTGGTTTTTCTTTTTTGAATGTTTTTAAGAAAGTCAGCTGCTAAATCATATCAAAATGACTCGGATGAAAATAACTCTAATATATCCAAAGTAATGTAGCGCTAACAGGAATAAGGATATTCTATTAAAAATCTCAATTTTTTTTAGCAGACTTTGTATATAAGTTTGAACTTTATATTTTTAAATTACTTTTTTTAAATTAATGACAAATAAGAAGACTTACTAATGCACAAATATTAATTGTAATTGTCTTATATATCTCGAAAATTCGTTGCTTCTGCTTCTATGTGCCCTTTTCAACTCTACTATAGAATAGACAATTATTATTAATGTACATATGGTAAATAAGAACTACAATGTTCATAGTAAATTCAAGGAAATCTGAAAATATATATAAGCTGTGTAACCCCAAGTTCCATTAATTTTTGTTCCAATTTATATAGCTGCATTTACACTATTTTATCTCAAATATTGAGAAATCATTATAATAGAATCTATATTTTTGATGTTTTCCCATAGAATGAAACCGTTTGTGGTAGCTGTTCTTCGTACTCTAATAATAAAAGTCCTGGTCTCATAAATTCACCAGATATTCATCGATTGTATATATCGCATAAGACAGTTTAACAAATCATCAAACTATTTTAATTTTTGAGGGACAAAAAAAAAAAACTAAAGCCAACATATATATATATAATATCGAAAAACTAAATTTACATATCTTTCAGGGACCTTTAAAGAGTAAAACTATCTTGTAAATATATAATATTATCTGTCAACCCACGAAAAGATAAGATAAACTTCACTTTTTTTCATTATTTTTATTGAAAATATTTGTGGCTGCTGGTGGACAACTCTTTACTATATAAAATATTTATTTGAGTGTTAACTAAATGTGTTTGACGTTTTTTCTTGTTTATTTAAAATGTTTTTTTTTTTAATTTAGCATATCAAGTACAACAAAAAAATATGTAGTTAACCTTTCGTTGCAAATCCACTAATTTGCTAATTACAAGTAAATGTAGAATACTAATTTTAAGCAGTTTCAATTGTAGTTACATCTTAATTTTAATATTACTAACCATTAGTTATTAAAACATGCATATATAAACTAAATTCACATAAGCTTGAGTAGTAAAAAATTATATTTAATTGCATATTTCCACTTCACTTTTCTTTATTGCACTTCTATGTTAATTTCTGTGCCTTAGTTATTAGCTTTTAATATAACTTTTTAAAAATTATCAAAAAATATTAATTTCTCTTTTTTTGCTTTTCATAAAATATAGGTTCTCCATCACCACGTAAAAAGCGGAATAATTCCACGCCTGTCAAGAAGAATGCCACCGAAAAAAAGCAAATATTACAACAATTAGTTTCGCCGGCCGTCGCTCAAGCCAAACCCAAAGTGAGCCTGGATGAACTGATATCGATGTCCGAGAATCGATTGCGTGTGAATAACATTGATTCTGAGAGCGATCTTAAGGAAACAACTTTCTCAGAGAATTCTGGTTCCTTAGCCTCAGGGTCCATGCCGCGCAATATAACCGATCCGAAGTTGGAGAAGAAGGTCACTTTTGCACGTCTCTTAAATAAAGTTTCTGCAGAGATGAGCTCTGGTTCAGAGATCGATATTGGTCAAATGGGGGTAAGTTAATTGTTAAATTTAATCCACAATATTTGTGTATATTAAGCTGACTTGTGATTCTCAGGCAAAAAGAACAAAATTTTTATGTGCTTACAAGGACTTGGAGGAGAGGGAAGCTTTTCTTTAACTAAACAATTCTGAACTTTTTGCATTTGAACATTTTAGGTATTCGAAAATAACAAAGAAAACCATCAAAAATAGTTGAAATTATTAGTACAAAAAAAAAATTATATTGCAGTGCACTTGTTCACATTGTAGTTAAACATACTTCACACTCTTACGTACATACAACAATTTTCAATCAAACTGAAAGCACACATCTCGAGTGTTGTCTGAGAATCATTCGTTTTCAGTCCCAAATCAACCTTATGTGCTGTTTATATATTGCTTACAAATTAATTAATATTTTATAATTAAGAAATATATTTATTAAAACATTAATTATATATAATTATTCATGCTACTTACTCTAACTCACTATACACATTTATATTTATTTCTCATGCATTACTTTGCTGGCAACAAACATTTTTTCACATAAACATAAAATAGAGCACAAGGAACTCTAGCGCTCTTAGTTTGCCAACTGATATACAATTTCGCGCCAGCTCCATGCCCCCATCACCGTGCACAAATGATATACGCTCACCGCATAGCACCTCATCGAATCAGGGCAGCGATTCATTGTCCAGTTCAGATCTGGCACTAACCGATTTTGGCCTTCGCTCAATACAAAACAGTGGCAGTGAAATCGGTGGCACAAGCCATCAGCTCAATAGCTTAGCAGCCGGTATACCGGCACGTTGTCGTATTGGTTCGCCAGCACGTCCAAAAGTATCCAGTGCCGATTCAATATTAGCAATGTTTCGTAATTTTGGTTCGATATCAACGACTGCTTCAATTACAGCTAACAATATTATGCCTTCAACCACATCGATATTTATATCGCCATCGACAACTCCTACTGTTTCCAGTCCACAAGACGATGCACCTGGTGATGATGAATCATCAACATCATCTATGCATACACCTGTCAGTTTCTCTAGCGGTCCACCGGACTCACCTGTATTTTATCGCCAAACGACTATTGAAGTGCCAGTGCTTGATGTTTTGAATGCGCACAAAACATCATCGCCATCGTCGTCTACGTCGTCTAGTTCAACGAATTTATTACACCCACCGACGATTCTACTTGAAATACCAAGCAATGGCATAAATAATAAATGCTTATCACCAATACGAGAAATGCCCACACCGATTCCATCACCAGCGCTTACGCCTATCATGCCTAGGCCACAACGTTCAAACAGTCCAATATTTCAAGAGGATCCGTTATCTAGTGGAGATTTTAGTGATGATGAAATCAAAAGTGAACGCAGTGAACGTAGTGACGCACAACTATCAGTAAGTAAAAAATATCAATCATTCAATACTTCATATCTTTTCGTTATCTCACTCAAACACATAGAAAGCCTTTAGACACTGCTATCAATTATATATAGTTTTAGTCCACTTTTTCAAAAATTCCAAATTTATATCTACAAAATTGTACAGCAAAACACTTTTTAAATAATCAAGATAATTTTAAATATTTATAAAAAAAAATGTAGATATCATTTATTTAACTCCTCTTCTCTGCCCTCGTACGAACACTAAACAAAAAGAACAATTACTTTTGGATTTAGAGAAGTTCCAAAACGTTCATAAAAATTATTTAGTTTTTAATAAAAAGAAGTATTTCATATCACAAACTATAGTAACTATATCTAAAGTTTATTTGATCAGTTAGAACACAACTAAAAATTTCTGAGTTCTAAACCTTAAGTATCACTGAGAACATCGTAGTTCTTTTGTGCGAACGACCTACCCTTTAGTACTAAGAACTTACCCTCACAAAACAAAAGACGTTCAGATCTTCGAATGTTGGTCAGAATATCTCTCTATAAGAAGTTTCTAATATTTGATAAGTTCCCAGCCCAATGCTCTGCTCCTAACATGAACCGCAGTCAGACACTCACAAAGAGTTTAATTAGAAGTTTCATCTTCTAGTAGATAATGACGGCACTCTGTGACTACAAAAATGCCTATCTTGTGAAAATACGGATAAGATTACCCGACTGGATATCTGCAAACAACTTTATCTCTGTCCTACTGAACAGGAATGCCTCTTTCGAATTTAAAAGTATTTTTTGTATATCAGTTTATTTATTTAAATACGGTTTCGATAAAAATATGTTACGAGGGCGGTTTAATAAGTCAGTGACTTTTTAAATAAAACAAATTTTTTTCGGCAAATAAACATTTTATTTTTCTACATAATCACCTTTTAGCTTGATACATTTAGTCCATTTAGTCCATAATAGGTTTTCTCAAAGCTCTCAAAATACGCGTTTGT
>NC_051846.1:190281045-190292270 GCF_002237135.1 Teleopsis dalmanni
ATAATCTAATCCAGATTATTTCATAGAGGATTCTACGGAATCCCTCCAGTAATTCTAAGAAAAGAATTAGAGTATTAGAGAATTTTGGAACTTTGATAATAGAAGCTAATCAGAATTGTTTTACACATGATTTTTCAGAAACCTTGCAGTAATTCTAAGGAATGATTTAATGGGACTATTAGAGAGTATTGAAGTTATTAAGAGATGATTCTCCAGAAACCTTTTCAATTATCCAAAGAATGATGCAGAAAGAATGTTGCACTCGTACTTATGGGATTTTTAACTAGTTAATTGCATTTATAATATTATTATGTAGTACTAGACACTACTAGTTGTAATAAATAATTACTATTATTATCATATATTTTGTCATTGTGGGTATTATTCTACTATGTGGGTATTTAAATTCTTCTATTATGTTTTGTTTAATTTTGTGGAATATGTATATTACACTACATTATGTTAACTATTAATTTATTTTAGTTTATAAATAGCATGTCATATTTATCTTTATTTATCGCAAATGAACCCATTGAATACATTTAAATTAAATATATTCAGCATAATATTCACTTCTGAAATGCATTACAAATATATTTTATCTACAGTTCTCACATAAATTAGTCATATACTGGCTTTAAATTTTAATTTTAGAATTTCTCAAAATAAAAATAAAATATCTGAGAATTCAATATCAGCATAGCATTTAAAAACATAATGGATGATGATAATGACTATTTGTCATTGTGATGGAGTGCAGCATATGACGGATAGCACAGCTGCTTTTTTAAATTCCCAACATATTTTAGATATCATCCCTACAGCATCTGTTGTTATTCTCGTAAACTAAAGTAAGCCTCAGAGAGTCTGCAGGCGATCCTTGCACCCGCATCTGACCTTCGCTGATTAAGCAAAAACAAAGGCTCAACACATCATTTTCGAAGCCACGTAATTCAATTACTCAAATTGAAAGAATCCCAATGGTTTTAACTTTCAGTCATAATGACAACCGATTTAAACTCAACTCTTTTAAACTCAAAGATCTGTGCTACTGCAAATGAATTGAATTTTGGAATTTCGTTGAGTTTCTATAGGAAATAAACAAAAAATCATATGAATTATTAAAATCACGTTATGGAGCATGGAAGTATGAAATGAGAGAACGTCGAGAAATGTATGAATCTCTTGAATTTTAATTTATGCGCAGACAGCGATTTCACCGCCCAAGCTTAACCATTTTCCCTTTGCAATATACAATATTTCATCCATTCACGCATCCCTACATATCATCAGGCGTTTACTATTCCAATATGCGTTGTGTGTACCGGCGGTTTTCTTGGAGTTTCTCAGCTCGCAAAACTACTGTACGCGTTTGCGTACCTTCTGTATGTTTAAGATTTAGTTTCGCTGTCCCAAGTTTATATAAAATAAAAAGGAATTCCATTTAAATTGAAGATGAAAAATAAAATAAAAAAAGATTTTATAAAATTTCTGGAAACCGTAATTGGATATGCTT
Source organism: Teleopsis dalmanni (assembly GCF_002237135.1). NCBI lineage: Eukaryota > Metazoa > Arthropoda > Insecta > Diptera > Diopsidae > Teleopsis > Teleopsis dalmanni. The sequence goes on from NC_051846.1 coordinate 190,282,562, forward strand.
GAATTGTAGCTTTTAATTGTAGGCTGGATATCTTAAATTTAAAATTGTTGTTCAAGCTTTACTTGCCGATGATTCTTCAAAAAAAGGGTCATGAGTTTAGTGAGAAACAGAAAAAAGTTTAGCAAAGCCAAAGGAATAATACCCTTCACCCAAATATATTACTATATGTATACGTTTAATCCAGTCCTAGTATGTTGACATACATATTTACAAATACGAACTCTTTTCCGGAAACTATTTTTTTCTATATAAAAAATATATAAATTACTTCTATTTGTCGACTTTTTCTATATATAATAGACTAACAAAAAAGTTCCGGTTGCAACTATTCCATTACTTATTCTTACTTTTCTATCATATAAACTAAAAATTGATGGACTAATTATCAACAAAAATGGAGATAAACGGATATCGCTCAACATACCGACTAAAATCAGTCTTGTAAACTTTTTGAGCAGAAGGAAATACAGATGTGTTTTTAAAACAATAAACCAAAAGTAGTGCCATAAGTAACCAGTTCCTATATTTTTTATAAGCTGTGAAAATAGTCCTCATTGCTGTTCAGCATATATATTATACATGTTGTTTTTGATTATTGATTATATATAAATACCTATGTGCGCGGATTATATTATCTTATTTGTTAATATCATTATTACGATTAAATTGGAGAATTTTGCACTGCGACCTAGAGATCTATTGTGCACCTTATATAAACTCAGGAAATTCCTCCAACTCTTACATCCTAAATAAATTGTAGTGTTACACCTACATTACAGAGTCCTATTTCTTCAGCCTCTAGAAGATGTTTACCTAGGTATTTCTATTGCATATGCAACAGGGACGGTCAAAACGTCAGCACGTGTTTTCAGGTCCTTTTGTTTTCTTAATATTATATCATCAGAATTTTAATAATTATAGTTATATTGGACTTTACAATATCGACATTAAAAAAGGCTTCGCTTATGCATTCACAGCCTGTAATCATTGTAAAATTGGATCCCTATTATTTTCTATATCCGATAGCTAAAACATTCTAATCATAACATTTTTTCAATAATTACTGGATTGAGCCAATATGTTTCTTCTATTATTTTGTAAATATTAAAAGTAGTATTACTCAACTGACCTTAACTCAATAATTAATTGTTATTCCTAAAAATCATTTGTATTGCCTGATAACTACTTCTGGCACTTACGATGTGTTACTAATCATATGAATATTAAGATCTAAAGAGTAAATTAGCAATTAGGTTGTGCTGGCAGACCAAAAGGGCCACGCGTAGATCATTAAGGTTCATTGCGATACCAGATCAGAGTCTTATTTTTAGCGATTGTGTGTGCTCCAGTCCGGTAAAACTGACAGCCTCCAAGTATTTTTGTCGAGTTCTCGAGAAAGCCGGGCAGCTACACAGCAGATGCTCCAGAGTTTCCTAAAGAGTAAAACTTACACTTAAGACGTTCAACAAATAATATTAAAATTTTTATTTATATGTATATAATATATATAATATATTGTACTATAATTTTCCGTCAATTTATAAAATATTTTTATTTATGATTATCTTAAATTCAAATTATTTTAATTTATTCGTTCGTAGGTTGGCCGTGACGTAGCACATCCAGGTGTAGCCAATGATTTCGACGAGGAAGATGCTAAAAAGTATTACACCTATTATCAATGGGTCTGTTTCGTGCTCTTCTTTCAGGTAAGTTTGTATTAATTTTTTCTTTCTGAACATTTGGCAACAGTTTAATTATGGCTTGTCAACAGTAAAAGATTACTTTGTGAAACTCCAAACAGTAGAGCTTACGAGTAGCAATGGAAAAACATTTCAGTTGAGGTTGGCAATAAAATAGAAGCCATTGTTTCTTGTAGTTTACAGTGGAACCAGTCTCAAAAAATTAATTTAAAGTAGAAATGTTGTTCAAGCATTTTTATGACAATTGATATTTAAACAGAAACGTTGCATTGTTTAAAAAAATATTTTATAAAACAAAAATATTTAAACAAAATATTCGATATTCGAAGTCGAAATCAACGTGGTCAGCTGAAATTAAGGAAAGTTGAAAACTCCCTAATTGTCTTGATGTAGCAAATTCTTGACCTCTTAAAAGAATGCTGACTTCTTTCTTTTTTTTTAGCGCACACTTCTATCGATCTATCAAGTGCTACACGTTTTTATTATTGAGGTTTCGCTCCACAATCCAAGCTAAATGAAGATGAATGATTTTTAAATTACATTTCGAATTTTGTGAACTACAATTTTTTACCTCAACGGCGTTATAATTTCTGAAAAGAAAAAAATTTCATTTAAAAAATAAAAAAAAAATTTCATTAGCTTTCGAATGTCTATCAATTTAATTTATGGAATATTCAGTTGGGTAGATAGATGGAAGAGTGACAGAAGTGTGTGCGGGATAATATTTTGAACCAGTTACGAGTGGTCTTCGTAGATAATTTCTTCAATTGTTACTAGTTTTACTTTAAATGATATACTCATATGGATAGTCGGATAACAGCACACACGTATGAAGGCACCGAACTTATGTGCCTTTAAGATACTAAATACTAACGAGACGTCGAGAAAGAAATTGCTTCAATTTTATTTCAATTAAAGTCAATTGAATGCGTACAGAGGCTTCGCATGTATCTGAAGCTTATGCGATGCATGATGTATGATATAATAACCTCGGCTAGTTAAAGATACAATAATCATCAACAATATCATGTCATTCAGAGCTTAGGTTGAATTTATGAATACTAAAATTGTCTAATTTAAACTTAAGCATAATTTTTATTTTTGTATTATATATATCTTTTATATATATAATATAAATATATATAAATACATTTGTAAACATTTACATCTTTACTCTAAAATTTTTAAATAATTCATTTACTTAAAAAATTTCTTTTTAAATCATTATTCGAAATAACTTAGGTTAGGTTAGGTTATACCTGCGATCCCTAGTGGATCCATGGCCCATTGTGTTACCCATTGTGTACAATGGGAAAAACTCAGGATTTAAAACCACCTAAAACCTTTGGCGAAGCCTAAAATGCTATTTAGTACCACGTCTTATAATTAAATACGATCCTCTAGAAAGAGGGGCTCTAAAAGTGTTAATTCGCCGCCGTACCGTCTGCTCAAAAAGTACACGGATTTTGTAAATAAAACACACAAATTTAAATTTTATTCCAAATTTATTTTATCTCCTTCAAAATATGCTCCTTCTAAACCGATACACATATGCCAACGCTTAACTCAATCTTCCATACACTTTTCGTAATCCCGTGAAGGTATGGCTTTTAGTTCCTTCAGCGAATTCTATTTTACCGATTCAATCAACTCAAAACGCTTGCCACGAAGGGGCAATTTAACAGGAAAAAGTCACATGGATCCAGATCTGGCGAATATGGTGCCTGAGCAATGACAGTGGTGCCCTGTTTGGTCAAAACATCGCGTACAACAAGAATTTTCCATAAAATCGCTAAATGCACTTGAGGTCGTTTCACATTAACAGCTGTTGTAAACAAACTAATTGACAGATGGCGCTCAAATTTGTACCATATGTCAAGAAAGGGCGTACCAACATAACGAAAAAATTTCAAAAATCCAGATTCTTTTTATACCTTCTACAGCACTATGTTTCTGTGGTAGGCAAAAACATAGTAGTTTAGAGGCACTCTCATCGTCTTCCCTACAGCTGCGATAGATTTGATTGAAAAGAAGTCGTAATCTTCTAGCAAGCTTCACTAGTTTACAGTGACCTGTAAGTAAATCTACCAAAGAACGATATTTCTACGGGGTATCTCAATTTTGGATTTCTTTTTATTGGAACTAGAAAATTATTTAAAAATGATCAATAATTCAATATGTCTAAAGTAGGATATTTACGATATTAAAAATTAATATTTTTATTAAATATAACTAAAATGGCATATTTATTAAAATTAACTTCAATATATATATACTCTAAATAATTATATATATTAAAAAAATCATATTTATTTTAAAAGAAATTATTTCAGAGTTCATTTCCATAGAATTTTCCTCTTAATTACGGAATTTTATACATAAATTTCATTATGCTCTCATTTAAATTATCTTTAGGCTATATGGGTAAATGCTTCTTCTTAGATATTACATATGTATCTTAAAAATCCATATATATGTATATGTTACTATTGATTTTATAATTACAATATATTGGGTTTTAGTTACCCGCCGCCGCCCGCAGTTATACAAAGCAATTATTAAACCACAAAAGCATATTTGTGGTTTAAAATATTTTGTGGTTTTCGAAATGTTAAAATTTTATAAAAAATAAAATTATTTATAATTATATTTGGTTTAAGTTAACCACACTGAGTTTCTTCGATATATGCTTGTGTGTATCTGGCACAAAGTATCTTATTTCAGACATTCCCAAACAAGATCAATGACCAACTTTTCAACCAGAGCACCGGTATTTATGTTTTTGTAGTGTCTAAACTTAATCCAATAATTTTCGATTTGATTTAAGTTACTTATTTTCATCATATCATATAATTATATGAGTATGTATGTATTTCTAATTATATTATTATTTAATTTTTAAATAACCTACATTTTTAATACTTCAATCATTGTAGGTGAATAGAGTTTCGTAGAGACCGATATGTCTTATTCACTTGCTCAATAAAAATTTATAGTTTAAATTGGACTACATCAAATTACTGTCCTTAATTAAGTACCATACTTAACGTATTACACATTTAATTGATATAGTTGTTATTTCTCTAAAGAAGTAACTAGTACCAGTAGGTACTTCTTATGTAGAAAACTGGGCATTTCATAAATACTTTTAAGTACCCTTTAATGGGCATACTGTTAGACATTATTAACGTTCAATGATCACCTGTATTTTTGAGCTCTCCAATAGTTCACTTGAGGTATCTTACTAAAAAGTTTAAACATTTCAATTTTTGTGACATCCACTGAGGTAGACTCAAATATGTTCTAAATTCTTACATGCAAACCATTACAATAGTTAGTGTATGAACTTCACTCGTCCGAGACATTAAGCATCGATTTAATCAAATTCACTCAGTGTATCGTAGAAATTATGGCTATCACATGTTACAGAGGCTGTCCATAGAACAAACCGGGGTGCTGCCAAGAACGTAGACGATATTTAAAATAACCGACATTTTTTCTCGTAAAGTTACTTTTTGTTTAATGAAAAAAAATTGGTTAGGTTCGGTTATACTAGCGATCATAGCGATCCATTGGCTCATTGTACTATCGTATAAAAATTAAAAGCTTAAAAATCTTGAACTTATGACGAAGTCTGTTTAAAATTAGATCTTATAGTTGGCTAAGATTCTCTAAAAACTAAGCCCTTAGCATGGTTAACGACAAAATAGATATGAGACACTTTCTTTGTCATCTCTACAACAGCGGCAGGAGTCATTAAACGGTATATGCAATCTAGCATGCTTCTATTAACAGCTGTAACACGTCTACAGATCTACCCCAAAACTAACACGTGGTATTTCAGTAAGGTTGTTAAAGTTTTTCCAAATAATTTGCTTATAGATGTATTTATATCCCCTAACTTTTCCATCTTAAATTAAATTAACCAATACGGGAACCTTTCTTGAAGTATTCCTTATAAAGTTCCGGGATAAACACGAGGGGTCTGGCACACGAGGGAGATTGTTTTTAGTTCGTGTAATCGGGCATACCACTATTCTGATACGAAATAGTGAAAATGCGTTAGGTATATGTAACCTCCTCTCTGCACAAAAAAAAAAATATTAAATTGAACAATAAAAAAAGATCTCAATAACTGTTTGCTTAATGTCAAGGGTATCTTCAGACCTATTGATTTGAGCTGGTCCAAATGAGTAAGTGAAGAACGCTTTTTACTCAGCTCATCTAATTGGAATTTGCTTCTTTGTGTGACTGGGAACTCAAAGAAAAGAAATGTTAAACTACTTCGATGTCTCAAACAGAGATGCGTTGCAGTCAACAAGCGGGTTAGATGTTAATAGTATTGAACTCATTAACTTTAAAGTGGATTGACTGGCTGAGATGTAAATGCTTCCATACGTTTATCAAGAACGGAATCGGTTGTTATTAGACGCAATGTTGGCGTAGTGTTGCCACCAATTCAAAAGCTATAGAAATTGATTGTTGTTCAGTTCAGCTAGGCTATATTCATGATCGAAAATCCTTATTTTAATTACTTAACTATGTACAATTTGATATACCAAGCTTTTAACAGAAGTTAAGATAAATTTTTGCTTATACTTACACATCTAAAAATTTTCCAATTAAAATTTTAATAATAAATCACTTATCTGTTTTCAGGCCATTGCCTGTTACACTCCCAAATTTCTTTGGGACAAATTCGAAGGTGGTTTAATGCGAATGATTGTGATGGGCTTGAACATAACTATCTGCACTCGCGAAGAGAAAGAAGCCAAGCGTGATGCCTTACTGGATTATTTAATCAAGCATGTTAAGGTAAGTTTTCCAACAAAATTAATTTTCTCTTCTAAGTTTTAAAAAAAAATTTAAATTTTACTATTTCTTAGCGCCATAAACTTTATGCGATGCGTTACTGGTTCTGTGAGGCGCTATGCTTCGTCAACATAATCATACAAATGTACATGATGAATCGTTTCTTTGACGGCGAGTTCCTCTCATATGGTACACGTATTATGCAACTATCTGATGTGCCACAAGAGCAACGCCTTGACCCAATGGTGTACATATTCCCACGCGTAACCAAGTGTATCTTCCATAAATATGGCTCCGGTGGTTCGCTACAGAAACACGACTCACTCTGCATACTGCCGTTGAATATTGTCAATGAAAAGACTTATGTGTTCATTTGGTTCTGGTATATGATATTGCTGTGTCTGTTGCTGGGATTATTGATTTTCCGGTATGTTAACCATAGTAGTGGTTATAACTTGAATATATACTCATTAAAAATATAATATTTTACAGTGCTTGCATCTTCTTTATGCCAAAATTCCGACCACGTTTGCTCAATGCCCGCAATCGCATGATTCCCATGGACGTTTGCCGCTCACTCTCACGCCGTTTGGATATCGGCGACTGGTGGCTCATCTATATGTTGGGCCGCAATCTAGATCCAGTAATTTACAAGGATGTGATGATTGAATTTGCAAAGCAAGTCGAGCCATCGAAGCACGATCGAAAGAAGGACAAGATAAGGGATTACGACAACAAAAACAACTACTGAAGATGGTTCTGTGATTGGGATGCTTTCTATAAATTAGAAATGCAAATTAGAAAAAAAAACAAATAACATAACATATATAAAAATGATTATTACTGATTTTATTTAATTACTGCTAAGAGTAATTCAAGCAAAACTCAATTAATTCAATGATCACAACTCGAATTTTATTTGCCTGGAAATTGGCAAGTGCAAATGAATAAATCCATTATTCAGATATGTCTATATATTACGATTAAGTATAATTTTATTTAATAAATTCTAGGCTAAGTTACGTGAAATTTAGTTCGTCTTCAGATTATTTAAATGTTCGCTTTTGAGTCTTCTTATTCTTGTATAGTTCGAATGTGAGTTAAGCTAAGCATTTTTCATATAAACAATTAAGTTAGTTTTTATTATAGCAAAAACCTGAAACTACGTATAATACTTTGACTAAATATTCACGAGAATATTTGCATAAAAATGTATGTACTTTTAAGTTTATACATATATATATACATATATTTTTAATATGAAATCAATTTTATATTAATTATACAAATACAATATTTTTGTAGACTCTGCAGACTTGGCTTTTATTGATAATCGGAAATTGTTACGTTTTGATTAGCATTTTTATGTAAATTAGTTGTGGTGAGGAATTAAAATTAGTTAACAAAATATTTGACCACAAATATTACAACAATATTTTTCCACTATATTATCACGCCAACATAAACATATCAATTATCATCACTCAGAGATTGCAATCAAGCTGATGAAGGAATGTCATAGAATTTTTCTCTTTTGCTTCTTCGAAGTTGGAGTACAGAACGAGACCAGGGCACCACGGTTAGCAGATCATTGTGCCCAAGCTCAGAAATAGAGAAACTAGACATTGGCCATCTATTATACAACTCATCATGACCACTTTTGGTTCACCAGTTTTGTGCCCTGGGATAATCTAGATCAGTATCTTTAACCCATTTGTCTTAAGTTGCAAGAAAAGTTTTGCCAGTTTCCTGGGAGGCTTCATCACACAGCATTACGTTACTTTATATGACTACCTTTTGGACAAACTGCTCTTGTGGGTAAAGCTTGGAAAGTTATTGAGCTAATAATCGACTCCTGTAAAGTTGGCAGGAGTCGAATATTGGTTCTGGTCCCATAGGTGTCCTAGCAGAACCCTTGTTGAACTTCTACAAAGTTGGCACCAAATATTGGTTCCAATATCATAGGTGTCCTAGCAAAGTTCTTGTTAGCTATGCAATTAGTCAATTAATTTATCCGAAAATTATGTAAGAATAAATTCGTTGTGTTTTTTAATAAGTTAATTTAAATAATTCATTTTTAAGAACTGATGGAGACTATTTGTGTATTTTTCATTCAAAATCTTCAGTTTAGTTTAAAAATTTTTAGTGGACTTCTCTGACTAAAGTAATATTTACTTAAGGCTTACAAATAAAAGAAAAATTCATCGATCGAATGAGGAACTTTGCAACAAAGTGGAGCATACAAGTATATCGAAGTAGGTCCAAAAGTGCGTAACTCAAACAACCCCTTTGCTCCACACTTACTTCCTACCTAATCTACATCCTAACTCATGTATTTATATTAATCATTTCTTTCAAGTCTCCAGCTGTATAGATTTCTTCGATTTACAATAAAAAAATCAGTTCATTTTTCTATAATTTATATCGAAGTAATAGCGGATTTTTAGTACTTTATTGTGTTTAAGTTGTCTTCTTTTACTATTTATTAAATACTTCATGAAAAAGCAGTCAAATCCATCATTAAACAACTAATCCTTCCTTTAACTTGCATAATCTCTCCTCGTTCCTTTATCCTTTCCACAAATTTCATCCAGTCCCATGTATTTGTCCACCAATTCTCTTATGTTTTCTCATCTTTACATATTCACAGGTTAAAATAATATTGAACAACTAAAACCTTGCCAGAGGCATCAAGTTCTCTCATTGGTATATGAGAGTGTCATAATATATTTTAAAAATAATGTTTTAAATCTTTTTAACATCAAAATAAAGCACTCAAAATACTCAAGACACAAAGTTACCCTCTACAGATATAAGCATATCAACCTATAAAACCTTATCTTGTAATATTGACGAGTAAAACTCTGCTATATACGTACATCTACATTAGACAGTCAATTTGACATTTGATACCGGATCGAATGAACCGACTAAGCCAAACAACATCAACTATTAATCTTTAGATTATTGTTATGTTTGAGCAATTTGTATTGCGACCTAGTGATCTATCAAACCTCCCTTAAGGACAATAGTATTTCTCCAAGTCCAACTATCTTTATAAATTGTAGTATTGCATCTTTATTGTAGAGTTTTACTTTTTTGTACGATAAAATATTCCCACTTAGGTACTTCTTTCGTTTAGCACGTGTTTTGAGGTCTCATTCTCTTCCCTACAAAAGCTACAAGTTTCATTA
>NC_051846.1:190292818-190298640 GCF_002237135.1 Teleopsis dalmanni
TATTGAGCATAATACAGTCCTAAAATGGGATTAACAAATGTAGTTGTCGTTATCTTAAATAAGATTTACAAATCTTCGAGCTAAAATATTGTATACTTTTCAACCTTTTGAAGAAATACTTCTTTCAATGACTTGCTGTCGCCAGAATGGCAGTACCAAGTTCGTTCACATTGTTAGTCATCTGGTCCTTTCAGTAAAGATGCGGATATCCTCTATTAGTTTTTCTTACCAGCGGGTACTGAATCAAATATCTTTCTAAGCGGAACACTTTCTTTCATTCGTTCTTTGCTCGACACCACCAAGCCAGAAAAGTCGCTAAATTTCTTTCCAATTTTCTTAATATCGCAGTATAGCCCATACACATCGTCGTTACATCAAATTCCATACTCATTGCTAACATGTAGGGGATCATAGATCTTCCAAAGAATTTTGCCCTCGAATCCTCCTAATACTTTCGCATCACGTTTGGTTATTTTCAAGCTTCTGCATCATACAGCAAATGAGCAGCAGAACAGCAGAAGATTTTTAGACTGTGATTTTTGTTTGGTAAGAATTAGCCTTATTTCTTAATTGCCTACTTAGCTCAAATAACATTTATTGGCAAGAGTGATTCAGCGTTGACTGTCTAGGGTGAAAGACATATGATACAAATGAACTGGTTTAAATATTGACCCGATTACAATGTAAAGACCGGTCTGCAAATGCCCACGACTCGGTCATCACTTCCGTTCGCAGTTTGTACAAAAAATATTAATATATATAATTACTATTATATATTTCCAAAATGGATTTAAGATAATATTAATATAATATTAACAATATAATACTAATACTAATAATATAATATTAATAAAATAAAGTAAATAATGTAATAGAAATAATACAATAGTAATAATATAATAATAATACAATTTCAATCATTTAATATTACTAATATAATGTTAATAATATAAATTAATAATATAATATTAATTAAATGATATTGATAATACAATATTAATAATATAATACTAATAATATAAAATTATTAATATAATACAAATAATATAATATTAATAATACAATGTTAATAATATAATATTAATAATATAAAAATAATAAAATATTAATGATATAATATTAATAATATAATAATAATAAAATGTTAATAATATAATAATATAATATATTACTATATAATTTATTATATATATTTATAATAATATTTATTATATATATATTATATATATATAATAATAATATAATATTAATTAAATGATATTGATAATATAATATTAATAATTTAATATTAATAATATAATACTAATAACATAATATTATTAATATAATACAAATAATATAATATTAATAATACAATGTTAATAATATAATATTAATAATGTAATAATAATAAAATATTAATAATATAATATTAATAATTATACTAATAATATTACTAATATAATACCAATATAATATTAATAACATAATTGTATAATGTTAATAATATAATAGTAATAATATAATATCAATAATATAATAGTAATAAAATAATATCAATAATATAAAATTAATAATTATGTTAAGAATATGACAAAATTACAATATTAAAAATATAATACTGACAATATATTATTAATTATTAATAGATAATATAATATCGCTTAAGCAACAATGTTGTAAACAATAATTACTGAAATTTTACTAAACCTAATCGTTAGTTAATACTTAATCTATTATGACTAAGATTAAGATTATTATGAATAATAACTTAAGTAACAATATTATTATAATTGAATATAATCCGTCTTCGTGACGAAATACATATTACATTAATAAACTGGTTCCAGTATTGAAGCGTTTATGCTTCCCAAAAGCACGGATTCACAACAATCAAGAGATTGTTTAAACGTTTATGTCTGTTGGTACTACATACTTTACACTTATAATAATATTATTAAACTTAATTAATAGCTAATGTTTAATCTATTAAAGGTTCTTATAATTAATGCGTAAAAATATTCTTACAATTTTTGTTAGTTTGATAATGATTTATATACGCAAAAAAGTCTCTTCTCAAATTGCGATTAAATTTTATCTTTTATTTGTATCAGATAAATAATCACGAATACGTACAAGTTTATACTAAGTTATTTGCTATCAGAAGCAATGAGTTGCATTTCACAACCCATTTTGAAATAGAAATTTTATAAGGAATTTGATTGTTAAACTAATTGTTAAACAAATTAAATGTACAATTTATTTAAATAATTTATCACAATATCTCCAGCGTATGTTAAACAAAATAGCTGCGCCTACCCAAGGGCTGTGGCTCTCAGTCCAGTTCCACACTGAAAGTAACGTTCAATATACAAAACTCGAAATTATCCGGTGCCGCAGCAGGCACGATTTGATTCGGGCACTTCTGGTGCCTCATCATCGCCGTCTTGGGAATCTTCAACAATCAGCATATTAGCGGGACGGCCACCTTGCAGCAAACGCACCGAACTGTTTTCTTGTTCTCGTTGTGTGTGTCGTTGTGTCATAAGCTTAGTTAAACTAAAGAAGAGTTCTTCGATACCTTCGTTTGCTTTGGCAGATGTTTCAAAATAATGTGCACCCACACTCTCTGAGTACTCGATGGCTTCGCTTTGCTCAACGGTACGCTGGGCTTCTAAGTCTGTTTTATTACCAACAATCGTTATGACAATATCAGCCCCCAGCATTCTCTTGAGTTCTTTTACCCAGTTTTTGACTTTTTGAAAGGAGTCTTGATCGGTTATGTCATAGACAAGTATGGCACCATGTGATCCTCTGTAGTAGATGGGACCTAACGCGTGGAAGCGTTCCTGCCCGGCAGTATCCCATATGTTGAGCTGTACACGTTTGCCATCCTCCAAGGTCATTTTCTTGTTAAGGAAAGATGCTTGAAGGGTGCTTATATGCTGTGAATTGAATTTGTCTTCCACATATCGCAATACAATCGACGTTTTCCCAACGCAGCCTTCCCCAAGCAGAACAACTTTGAAATTGAATGTCGTTTGTGTCGAATTGGAGTTCGCAATCATATTCTATTATTTTATTTAAACATTAATTATTACAACTAAATGAAGAAATTGTTGTTCATATTTTGGCTAAAATACAATTTAATTAAGACTTCCTTCGCTGTTTTCACTATTTTCGCTAAATCAACAAATTGGATTTTATTTTCTTTCTATATTTGTTATCTCTTCGTCCCGTCAGTGTTGCAAATTACACCGATTAACATATCTGTTGATATGGAAATCGGTTACTTCGCCACAGTAACGATTAATAACCATGCAGTACTTGACAGCTAACAACTGTCATCAGCTTATATTGACAGCAATAGGCCTTGAATTATTAAAAATATTTATGTGCTAAAGAAAATTTTAAAATACTCAGATATTATATATTTTATGATAAAAAAGTTTTTCTCAAAATTATTTAAGTAAACTATTTTGGAGAGGTGGGCTATAATTTGCAGGAAACTAAATAAAGTTTGTTAATAAGTTAATTTTTCTATTGTTTAGGCACCTCCAAATCTAATTAGGAGAATAAGAAATGAAACCTCGGGAGGAGGAATTACTAAAAACCATGCATTGGTTCAATGAATCGATGACAACTTTGTTCATATCTCATCTATATTATTATATGTAATGATGGAAGTACAACTTACAGATAGTCCCATTAATGGAGGAATCAAAAGCAACTTGAATAGACCATAGAAATCACTTCCTAGCAATTATAGGAAGGATCACTTATAAAATTTATACCACGACAAAAGTAATAATCCATGAACGAATTCGAATTTAATACGTGGATTGATCTACCGTGGAATAAAAATGAGCAGGTTAGTATTTCCATCAGATAATATTTTAATTATATATTTCTTTATGCAATATGAACAAATGTATATAAAAATATACATAACGATTTCACAAACAATAAACGAGGCCAGTCGCTCCTCATTGAACTTAATAGTAGAATAAGGTGCATTTTCTAAAGATATACATATTTCATGAATATCTTTAATCTTTTTATAAAATGATTAAAATCCATTATGTAGAACTTATGGCCATCATAATTACTCATCATTGATTCTGTTAATCCTAAATTGGTCGCACTTTAATAACTTTCCTAGATTAAATTGACGTCGTTCCAAATACTGTCAGGCTTATGTTTCAGATTACTCCTTTCCTTCAACCAAGTAGTGCTTATTGCTCCCAATAGAGTGTTAATAGTACAGATAGACGATTTGAAAGAACAGCACAGTTTTGAAAATAGTTTTAAAATTTTTTAAATTAAAATTGGCTGACAATCTTTAAATATTTTTACATTTCAAAATTAAAATTTATAAAAACTTAAAACTAATTTATTTTTTAAGAAGAATGTTTATTTGAGACACATCTAACCAAAATTTATTAGTAACCTATTTTGAAGAGGTGATATATAAATTGCATGAATCCGTACAAAATTTATTAATTAATTATTTTTCGCTTTTTAGGCATCTCCAAATCTACGGATGAGAAACCATGGAAACATTCGCTATTTCGTGGTAGAAAAATGAATGGACACGAATTTAAACAGGGTCCTGGGAACAAGATACATTTCCATTTCTAATAAAACGTATATGGCAGAAAAACTAAAGCTTTCCGAGACTTTAACATTTGTAGTGGTCAATAATCATAGGTTATTATAATAGGTTAAGTTACCATTAACCGACCACAGTCAAAAATTAATTTGTCTTGAGGCTTTTATTCGTAGATTGACTCACTGCAAATTGAAATCTGGTGAGTTAGTATTTCGGTAAAAAAATATTTGAATTCTGTATAATATGCAGTTCTAGGAGCAGTCGAGTCTACGTCCAGGAGCCATTCATCAATTTTGACAATCCAGTGCCGGTACTATTCCCAAGAAGAGTTTTTAAACAAAAGCTAGATACGGTAACTTGTCCCTTTTGCAACTATGTGTGGTTAATCGGAAATGGTGACAAATCTCTTTGTCACCATTATCTAGATACTTTTTAAGCCAGATAGATAGATAGGTCTAGATGGTGAAGCTGCTAAACAAGATGCATAGTACCAGTATTGTATGTACAAAATTGAATGTGGAAAACAAATTTGATCGAACAAATCTCAGGTATAGAATCAGGTATAGATATACTAAAAATTATTTCATCCAAACATTTGAACAAAATTTGTTATTACAGGATCGTCCCCACAAACCATGGTGAACCGCTGAAAAAGTGAAGTGTTCTCTTAATTAGAAGTATTTTGGTGCCTCATCCGATAGGAATATTATTAGTTTTTGAAAAAAATAATTAAGTGTAGTTAGTGAGTACGAACAAAGGCTGAAATAAGTGCAGTATCAATCCATTATTTGATTAATTCAACTAAACAGTATAAAATATGGCTATAAAAAACTAAAATGAACTAACAACGAGTACGATATGAATTTTATGGAATGAAACCACAAGATCCAAAGGCGAATATTATGAATTTCTTGAGTATACATCTTATGAAAAATAACAGACGTAGTTTCTTAGGGAACATTGACTCTATTAGAACAAAGTATAGTAATTGTATGATTATATGAAATTTTTTAGTATTAAGGTGTTTAGTATTAGTATTTAGTGTAAGTATAAGTATTAAGTATTAGTATTAGTTTAAGGAATTGTTATTAATTATTTAAATATGTAAAATAATTTATTAATAAACGCTAGTATATAAGAAAACAGAGCTGAATGAAAGCTTGTATGAGTACGTGTATATTATAAGAAATATTGAAACAACCCATTAATAATAATTATAATTGTTTTGAGA
>NC_051846.1:190298740-190308254 GCF_002237135.1 Teleopsis dalmanni
GATCTGGATCCATGTGACTTTTTCCTGTTAAATTGCCCCTTCGTGGCAAGCGTTTTGAGTTGATTGAATCGGTAAAATAGAATTCGCTGAAGGAACTAAAAGCCATACCTTCACGGGATTACGAAAAGTGTATGGAAGATTGAGTTAAGCGTTGGCATATGTGTATCGGTTTAGAAGGAGCATATTTTGAAGGAGATAAAATAAATTTGGAATAAAATTTAAATTTGTGTGTTTTATTTACAAAATCCGTGTACTTTTTGAGCAGACGGTACGGCGGCGAATTAACACTTTTAGAGCCCCTCTTTCTAGAGGATCGTATTTAATTATAAGACGTGGTACTAAATAGCATTTTAGGCTTCGCCAAAGGTTTTAGGTGGTTTTAAATCCTGAGTTTTTCCCATTGTACACAATGGGTAACACAATGGGCCATGGATCCACTAGGGATCGCAGGTATAACCTAACCTAACCTAAGTTATTTCGAATAATGATTTAAAAAGAAATTTTTTAAGTAAATGAATTATTTAAAAATTTTAGAGTAAAGATGTAAATGTTTACAAATGTATTTATATATATTTATATTATATATATAAAAGATATATATAATACAAAAATAAAAATTATGCTTAAGTTTAAATTAGACAATTTTAGTATTCATAAATTCAACCTAAGCTCTGAATGACATGATATTGTTGATGATTATTGTATCTTTAACTAGCCGAGGTTATTATATCATACATCATGCATCGCATAAGCTTCAGATACATGCGAAGCCTCTGTACGCATTCAATTGACTTTAATTGAAATAAAATTTCTTTCTCGACGTCTCGTTAGTATTTAGTATCTTAAAGGCACATAAGTTCGGTGCCTTCTGTTATCCGACTATCCATATGAGTATATCATTTAAAGTAAAACTAGTAACAATTGAAGAAATTGTCTACGAAGACCACTCGTAACTGGTTCAAAATATTATCCCGCACACACTTCTGTCACTCTTCCATCTATCTACCCAACTGAATATTCCATAAATTAAATTGATAGACATTCGAAAGCTAATGAAATTTTTTTTTATTTTTTAAATTATATTTTTTTCTTTTCAGAAATTATAACGCCGTTGAGGTAAAAAATTGTAGTTCACAAAATTCGAAATGTAATTTAAAAATCATTCATCTTCATTTAGCTTGGATTGTGGAGCGAAACCTCAATAATAAAAACGTGTAGCACTTGATAGATCGATAGAAGTGTGCGCTAAAAGAAAAGAAAGAAGTCAGCATTCTTTTAAGAGGTCAAGAATTTGCTACGTCGAGACAATTAGGGAGTTTTCAACTTTCCTTAATTTCAGCTGACCACGTTGATTTCGACTTCGAATATCGAATATTTTATTTAAATATTTTTGTTTTATAAAATATTTTTTTAAACAATGCAACGTTTCTGTTTAAATATCAATTGTCATAAAAATGCTTGAACAACATTTCTACTTTAAGTTAATTTTTTGGGACTGGTTCCACTGTAAACTACAAGAAACAATGGCTTCTATTTTACTGCCAACCTCAACTGAAATGTTTTTCCATTGCTACTCGTAAGCTCTTCTGTTTGGAGTTTCACAAAGTAATCTTTTACTGTTGACAAGCCATAATTAAACTGTTGCCAAATGTTCAGAAAGAAAAAATTAATACAAACTTACCTGAAAGAAGAGCACGAAACAGACCCATTGATAATAGGTGTAATACTTTTTAGCATCTTCCTCGTCGAAATCATTGGCTACACCTGGATGTGCTACGTCACGGCCAACCTACGAACGAATAAATTAAAATAATTTGAATTTAAGATAATCATAAATAAAGATATTTTATAAATTGACGGAAAATTATAGTACAATATATTATATATATTATATACATATAAATAAAAATTTTAATATTATTTGTTGAACGTCTTAAGTGTAAGTTTTACTCTTTAGGAAACTCTGGAGCATCTGCTGTTTAACTGCCCGGCTTTCTCGAGAACTCTACAAAAATACTTGGGGGCTGTCAGTTTTACCGGACTGGAGCACACACAATCGCTAAAAATAAGACTCTGATCTGGTATCGCAATGGACCTTAATGATCTACGCGTGGCCCTTTTGGTCTGCCAGCACAACCTAACTGTAAATAAGCAGTTAGATCTTAGATCTTAATATTCATATGATTAGTAACACATCGTAAGTGCCAGAAGTAGTTAACAGGCAATACATATGATTTTTAGGAATAACAATTAGTTATTGAGTTAAGGTCAGTTGAGTAATACTACTTTTAATATTTACAAAATAATAGAAGAAACATATTGGCTGAATCCAGTAATTATTGAAAAAGTGTTATGATGACTATAACGGCTATAGAATTATAACGTCTTAGCTATCGGATATAGAAAATAATAGGGATCCAATTTTACAATGATTACAGGCTGTGGATGCATAAGCGGAGCCTTTTTTAATGCCGATATTGTAAACTATGATTATTAAAATTCTGATGATATAATATTAAGAAAATAAAAGGACCTGAAAACACGTGCTGACGTTTTGACCGTCACTGTTGCATATGCAATAAAAATACCTAGGTAAACATCTTCTAGAGGCTGAAGAAATAGGACTCTGTAATGTAGGTTTAACACCACAATTTATTTAGGATGTAAGAGTTGGAGGAATTTCCTGAGCTTATATAAGGTGCACAATAGATCTCTAGGTCGCAGTGCAAAATTCTCCAATTTAATCGTAATAATGATATTACAAATAAGATAATATAATCCGCGCACATAGGTATTTATATATAATCAATAATCAAAAACAACATGTATAATATATGCTATATGCTGTACAGCAATGAGTTAATAAGATAAAGGACTATTTTCACAGCTTATAAAAAATATAGGAACTGGTTACTTATGGCACTACTTTTGGTTTATTGTTTTAAAAACACATCTGTATTTCCTTCTGCTCAAAAAGTTTACAAGACTGATTTTAGTCGGTATGTTGAGCGATATCCGTTTATCTCCATTTTTGTTGATAATTAGTCCATCAATTTTTAGTTTATATGATAGAAAAGTAAGAATAAGTAATGGAATAGTTGCAACCGGAACTTTTTTGTTAGTCTATTATATATAGAAAAAGTCGACAAATAGAAGTAATTTATATATTTTTTATATAGAAAAAAATAGTTTCCGGAAAAGAGTTCGTATTTGTAAATATGTATGTCAACATACTAGGACTGGATTAAACGTATACATATAGTAATATATTTGGGTGAAGGGTATTATTCCTTTGGCTTTGCCAAACTTTTTTCTGTTTCTCACTAAACTCATGACCCTTTTTTTGAAGAATCATCGGCAAGTAAAGCTTGAACAACAATTTTAAATTTAAGATATCCAGCCTACAATTAAAAGCTACAATTCAAGCATATCCAATTACGGTTTCCAGAAATTTTATAAAATCTTTTTTTATTTTATTTTTCATCTTCAATTTAAATGGAATTCCTTTTTATTTTATATAAACTTGGGACGGCGAAACTAAATCTTAAACATACAGAAGGTACGCAAACGCGTACAGTAGTTTTGCGAGCTGAGGAACTCCAAGAAAACCGCCGGTACACACAACGCATATTGGAATGGTAAACGCCTGATGGTATGTAGGGATGCGTGAATGGATGAAATATTGTATATTGCAAAGGGAAAATGGTTAAGCTTGGGCGGTGAAATCGCTGTCTGCGCATAAATTAAAATTCAAGAGATTCATACATTTCTCGACGTTCTCTCATTTCATACTTCCATGCTCCATAACGTGATTTTAATAATTCATATGATTTTTTGTTTATTTCCTATAGAAACTCAACGAAGTTCCAAAATTCAATTCATTTGCAGTAGCACAGATCTTTGAGTTTAAAAGAGTTGAGTTTAAATCGATTGTCATTATGACTGAAAGTTAAAACCATTGAGATTCTTTCAATTTGTGTAATTGAATTACGTGGCTTGGAAAATGATGTGTTGAGCCTTTGTTTTTGCTTAATCAGCGATGGTCAGATGCGGGTGCAAGGATCGCTTGCAGACTCTCTAAGGCTTACTTTAGTTTACGAGAATAACAACAGATGCTGCCTACTATGTAGGGATGATATCTAAAATATGTTGGGAATTTAAAAAAGCAGCTGTGCTATCCGTCATATGCTGCACTCCATCACAATGACAAATAGTCATTATCATCATCCATTATGTTTTTAAATGCTATGCTGATATTGAATTCTCAGATATTTTATTTTTATTTTGAGAAATTCTAAAATTAAAATTTAAAGCCAGTATATGACTAATTTATGTGAGAACAGTAGATAAAATATATTCGTAATGCATTTTTAAGTAGTGAACATTATGCTGAATATATTTAATTAAATGTATTCAATGGGTTCATTTGCGATAAATAAAGATAAATATGACATGCTATTTATAAATTAAAATAAATAGATATCATAATGTAGTGTAATATACATATTCTACAAAATTAAATAAAACATAGTAGAAGAATTTAAATACCCACATAGTAGAATAATACCCACAATGGCAAAATACATGATAATAATAGTAATTATTTATTACAGCTAGTAGCGTCTAGTACTACATAATAATATTACAATTAACTAGTTGAAAATCCCGTAAGTACGAGTGCACCATTCTTTCTGCATCATTCTTTAAATAATTGAAAAGGTCTCTGGAGAATTATCTATTAATAACTTCAACACTCTCTAATAGTCAATGAGTTTTCTTAGTCCCACTAAATCATTCCTTAGAATTACTGCAAGTTTTCTGAAAAATCATCTGTAAAACAATTCTGATTAGCTTCTATTATCAAAGTTCCAACATGCTCTAATACTCTAATTCTTTTCTTGGAATTACTGGAGGATTTCTGTAGAATCATCTATAAAATAATCTGGATTAGCTTATTTTATCAAATTTCCAGCACTATTACTCTTTATTTTTTGTTAGTATTACTGGAAGATTTTTGGAAAATTACAATGATATAATCTCGTTTTGCTTCTATTATCAAACTCCTATCTCTAACACTCTAATTCTTTTCTTCAAAATTAGTAGAAGATTTCTGGATAAAGTTCTATATATATCAAAGAAAGTGAAATGAAATTATATATTTGTAGCAAGTGGTAACCAAATCTAATGTATTTATAAATTAAATTGGAAAAAAGTAAAGAGGGCGTAGATTCGCATACATATAGGTGACCGGTGAAGGTGAAAAGGGGGATATTGATAAGTTGTTATGAAAATCGGTTAAAGACAGGACAGAAACCTTGATTCGCATACATATAGGTGACCGGTGAAGGTGAAAAAAGGTCATAGAAAAAAAACTTAATTTTTTCATTTTCCTGTCAGTTTCTGAAACTTCTAGAGTTTTTAAAGAAATGCACCTATTCTAATATAAAAAAAAAATTTAACCATTTAAAACCTCAACCATAACCCATTATTGTCAAAAACCCAGGTAACTAGGAGAAAAACGATTTGCAGATTTGAGCTTAACAGTATAAAATCATTTATAAATATAAAAAAATAAAAAAAAAAAAATAAATTGTTAAACATTACAAATTAATTAAAAAATATAATAAAACAATATATGTTAAATATATACCATATTTTTTTTATATTAATTTAATATAATTTAACTTATATTTAATTAATAATTTAGAATGAATTAAACAATTGCTTTGTATATAATGAATATATACCATATATATTGTTATAATATATTATAATAATTTAATATATATAAATATTTATTTAATAAATGTTTATTTAAATTTAAATATTAAAACATTATTTTGTAAATATAAAATTTAAAATATATAAAAAAAAATGTTAATTTATATTAATTTAATATAATTTAACATTTATTACACAAATATTAAGTATTCATTTAATAAATAACTCAAAAATAAATTAAAAATTATTTTGTATATATTAAATATATACCATGTATGGTATTATATTAATTTAATATAATTTAACATATATTTAATTAATAATTTAGAAATTAATTAAGCATTTATTTTGTATATATTATATATATACTATACAACATATAATATTGTATATTATATTATAATAAAATGTTTAAACATTTATTTAATAAGTATTAAAAAAAATAAAAAATTATTTGCTATATATTAAATATACAGTATATATTATTTTATATTAATTTAAAACAACCTAACATTTATTTAATAAATGTTTATTAAAATTAAGATATTATTTTGCATAAATTAAATATATACCATACATTGTGACCGAAAAGTTTTCGGAAATTCTCATTTAAAATTCGCGCGCTGTATATTTTTCGATATTTTAAGTTTATGTAGTTTGGCAGCACTGTCCTTAATTACTATGCCAAAAATGAGCCGCGATCTGTCAGGACAGTTCGTTTACGGCAGCTGTTGAAACCAGTTCACCTCAGTAGTGCGTTGCGAAAAAAACAATGGAAAAAAATATTGATCAAAGAGTTTGCATCAAATTTTGTGTTTCGAACGAATTTTCGTGTGCAGAATCGTTGCGAATGCTACAAAAGGCTTATGGGGAATCAGTTTTATCGAAAACTCAAGTTTATGAGTGGTACAAAGCCTTTCAGGACTGTCGTACGACCGTCGAAGACATGCCGCGTTCTGGACGACCTTCGACCTCTACCACCGACGAAAACATTGAAAAGGCAAAGGAAATCGTGTTCAAAAATCCTCATGTGAGTGTTAGAGAGATAGCACGAGAGCTAGGCATCGGTCGTGAGATGGCTCGTTTGATTTTGGTGGACAATTTGTGTATGCGACGTGTCAACGCTCGGCTTTTTCCGATTCACCTCAATTTGTTCCAAAAACACCATCGTGGACAGGTCTCGTTAGACATGCTTGATCGTGCCAATTCCGATCCAACTTTCATGGAACGCATCATAACGGGTGACGAGACATGGGTCTACGAGTACGACATGCAAACAAGCCAACAATCATCGGAATGGAGAGGAAAAGACGAGCCGAAACCGAAAAAACCACGCCAAAGTCGCTCGAAAATCAAGGCAATGCTGATTGTTTTCTTCGATATTCGTGGTGTGGTGCATCATGAATTCGTCCCTGAAGGACAAACAGTCAATAAAGCCTATTATTTGACTGTTTTAAGACGTTTGCGTGAAAATATCCGCCGTAAACGGCCTCAATTGTGGAAGGATAATTCATGGATTTTTCATGACGATAATGCTCCCTCGCACCGAGCCAACATTATCAACGATTTTAAGGCCAAACATTCAATAAATACCATCGAACAGCCCCCGTATTCACCTGATCTTGCACCGTGTGACTTTTTCCTGTTTCCCAAACTCAAATTACCACTCAGAGGAACGCGTTTTGAATCCATAGAAGACGTAAAACAGAATTCGCAGAGGAAACTCAAAGCCATACCGGAAAGCGCCTATAAAAAATGTTTTGATGATTGGAAGAAACGTTGGCATTTGTGTATCGCTTCTAATGGAGCATATTTTGAAGGAGATAAAATAAATATTGATGAAGATAAAGAATTTTGCGTTTTATTTTAAAATTTTCCGCGGAAAACTTTTCGGGTTCACAATGTATATACCATATCTCTGCTTATATTAATGTTAATATTAATTTTCATTTAATAAATTTTTTATTTGACATTAAAGAATTTATTTGTACATATAAATATATACATATATGTTTTTTATATATTAGGTGTATTATATATTAATTTAATATGTTTAAACATTTTATTTAAACAATTTTATTAATAATTAAAATATTAAAAAATTATTTTGTATTTATTAATAATATATAGCATATATATTATTTTATATTAATTTAATACAACCTAACATTTATTTAATAAATGTTTATTAAAATTAAGATATTATTTTGTATAAATTAAATATATACCATATATTGTTTATATTAATTTAATATAATTTATTTAATATATTTTTATTTCAATTAAAGAATTATTTTGTACATATTAAATATATACATATATTGTTATTATATATTAGTTTAATATGTTTAAACATTTATTTAATAAGTGTTTAAGTGTTAATTTAAATAATAAAAATTTATTTGGTATATATTTAATATATAGCATATATTATTTTATATTAATTTAATACAGCTTAACATTTATTAAATAAATAATTTAAGAATAAAATAAAAATTAAATAAAAATAAAATTTAAGAATAAAATTCTTTGTGACTTACCTGTCGATTGAAGGCATCTGGCATGGTGAAGGTACTGTGTATCCAGCAGAACGTGTTGACCACATGAGTGGGTATGCCATTGACGATGCAGCTGATCGGTTGACCCACATATTGCGTGGCGGTGATAATGAGACTGCAGGTCAGCAATAAAACAGTCGTAAATGAGTTGTGCAAACGGAAGACGGCATTATCCGTTTGTATGTCCTGCACCTTAAGGTAGGTCTTTAAACTGCCGAGTAACTTATACATTTTATGGCGTGTGGAGTTGGCAGTGAATCACTTGTTGCGTAAATAATCAGTATTGCGTCAGAGGAAAAGAAATTCGTTCACTTGTGCATGTGCAGAATTTTTAGATACACGAACTCTTGAAGATTCATATCAGCTGAAAATATAAGATAAACAAATTACGGGTATTAATACAGACGTCAATTCATTTGGCTTAAGCAATTATTTAGTTAACTGATTAGCATAATTATAGCTGAACATTTTTAAAATTCCAAAAAATTTCGATGAATAATGTGGTTAATTAAAAAAATAAATAAAAATCATCAATAGCAAAAAAATAGTTACGTTCGAAAGACCTACAATCCCGGCATTCAGCAAAGACTGCGTCTAGTCTTCCATTAAAGATTTTGCTTTGATGTTCACGTGCAAGAAATGTGCCAAAAATAAATTTCACAATTAAAATTAATAAAATTCACAGAAAGCGTGCATTGAGCCCCAATTGAAATTTTTAATTCGATAACGAAATTCACAAAAAAAAACTGAAAGCCAAGCAGTTACTGGAGCTCAAGCCGAGTTCTCATACGAGTAGTCTCTTTTTTTTGCGATTTTGCTCATGGACTGAATCAAAGTCCAATGCACCTTTATGGGGAATTTCAAATTTATGGTGGCAGGTTAAATAATTCACTTGAAGCTTGTCAATTTTTTTACTTCTGTATTACAAAAGAATAAAGTTATACATTTCTATATACAATAATTCTACAGATATTCATATATATGGCAAACGGGTATAGCATTTCAGTGCTACTCAGCAAATGCGAGTTCGTTTATGGGAGTATCTTTGTGTCGTTTTGCCTTAATTGAATTCATGCGTATCTCACCACTGAAAAATTAAATACTAAAATTTCAAAAAAAAAAAAATAATAATAATATGTCATATATACATATATTATAGTAGATACATAAAAGAAAATTAAAACTTGGCAATTTTTTCAATTGGACTCAACAGACAGAGTCAAATCGTTTAATTC
>NC_051846.1:190308354-190312930 GCF_002237135.1 Teleopsis dalmanni
GATGTCTGTTTGTGGCTTAGGTTTAGGCACGTGACATGTTCTCGCGTGTGCAAACAATGAAGCCTATTTGTGTTGGCTGAAGATGGACTCTCAAAAAATATCGCGCACTCTATATCTCTTTGAAATTTATATTGATTTACTTTATTTTTCATTTTCATATTCGAATAATTTAAATTTAACTTTTAGCGATCAAACAAGGAATATGTCCGTTATTTTAATGAAATATATTGAATTAAGAAAACAAATGGTTGGTGTTTTTTTTCTTTTTATCGGCGATCATCGTCTACAGCGCTCAATTCCTCTTTTTATCATACAACCCATTCTCACACATTCACAAAACATTCGTTCTTTTATATACAAAAAAAAAAATAATCACTAGAACCAATTTATATGGCAGAACAACGTTTGCCAAGATATCTAGTATTTCATACATTTTTTTAAATATAAAAATGATTAAATAAAACTGCTACTAAGACTAGTACTACTATATATTTGTTATAAGAGAATTTCTGCTTACTTGTTTGTAGTAATCTGCGAATGTGACATCTTTTTCCTTTTGTTTGAAAGTGGATCTGGGCGACATACCGAAATCTACATCACTCACACGGTAAGTTTTGTTATTGTAATCAGTAATTACTACCATGCCTGTAACAAGGTTTAAGTATTTTTAGTTAAAGTATTGATAATCATTCTACATATTACAATGTACTAATATGTATTACTATGTACTACCTACCAATTACTTCGGCCTTAAATGCGTTCTGATAATCTGATGACTCTTTCACTAATTGAGTCAAAATGTTGTAAATTGTATCAGTGCGCAAAACCTTATGTGCGATTTCAGCACACATCAGTACATCCAGCTCATGCTGACGAATAGAGGTAATGTATCCCGGCCAAATTTCCAAACGGAAATTCTCAATGCGTATCTAGAACGAAAAAAAAATAAATAAAACTATTTGTTAAATAGACTTCAGTAAACAATTACACTAAACTTACTTTAGCTACTGGATCAAAGAAATTTCGATTCAATTGTTGTAGTTTCAAGCCTTCCATAGATCGACGTAAAATCAAGTTGAGTACTTGCATCTGTTGCATGTCAGTCGACTCTACTATGCCAACATGTTTAATTTTAATTTGTACTGTGTTTTCTGCACGATCCTTTGTTAGTATCTCATGGACATCATTTACCATTATACTTTTCAAATTTTGTGTTGAAAATAACAAAGTACCATCAAAAACGTAACCTCCAAACAAATCTTTATGCTGTCCTATCATTCCACGACGTACATGTAACAAATCGACTTCTGGTGCAAAATCAACACGGTACTGATGTATAACCCATTCCGGTGTTTTTAATAGACGAAAATAGTTCGTCTGAACCATAACTGGACGACCAACTGCACCTTGCTTATTTACGCACGACACTGGTCGAGTGTGTTGTATAACTTCAGTTAAAACACGTTTACCCCGCACACCTCCACGTAATTGGTCAATTGCAGCTATAGATATGGACACAAAAACATAAAGAAATAATATAAAATATCACCTAAAGAACAATCATAATTATATATGCATATACCAATAGTTTTTGCCTCAGTGTTATCACGACTTTGACCAACGTTTGAACAGGAAGAACCACCTAAAGGAAAATATTCACATCAACACTAGCCAGATTAAATAATATATTTTATGACATACTCATAATTCCACTAGAAAGGGACTCATCAGACTGATGAGAACGTCCCCAACTTGCTGTTGATGGCAAACCACCAGAACTCTAAAATCAAATGAATACAAATTAATTAAATGTTATAATGTAAATATTTTAATTTTACTATTATTTTTACTTACAGATGATTCAGAGGCAGGATAACAGCCAAGTCCATCACCGCGCCCACGATACGTGCCAGTGCTACGTTCTCCACCACCGCGTGGTCCACTACGTTGGCCACCACCGCCGCCGCGAGGTTGCCAGCCACGGTTGCCGCCACCATCACCACCACCGCGGTTGCCACGATAACCGCCGCCGCCGCCACCATCACCACCGCGGTTGCCACGATAACCGCCGCCACCACCACCATTACCGCCGCCACGTCTACCTCTGTCTCCTCCTCTATTTTCAGAACTTCTTCCGCGTTCTCCTCCACCACCTCTATATTCCGAACCTCTTCCGCGTTGCATTTTAGAGATGTATTAAAACTTTAAAATTAAATTATGTTTTAATGAAATAATTGACAATTATTTTAATATGCATTTATGCAAAAATCAACTCCACAATTTATTGGAATTTTAATTCTTCGTATTTAACTGCAGCTTTGCTTTACTAAATACGACACCAAACACAAAAGCAAAGCGGCTTCCCTTATTGCGTCGCCGATGGCAGCACATTCTGACAATTGTTTGACATTTTACACTTGGCTCTGCCATTTTGAATTCATGTTTTTTTTTACTTATATTTGAAAATTTGTATTAAAAGCATTAATGCATAGTTCAAATGAAAGATAAGCAAAAACCAAAAAAAAAAAAAATATATGTTTACACATACATATACACATGTATATGCCAATGTTTTCTTTATCATATGCAACTGCATGGAATGAAGATCGTTGCATATAAGACCACAAAATAATAACAAAAATCTTTACACAAATTACCATTAAAGTAAATATATAATTTTATATTTAAAATTGAATGCAAAACATGAATTTATACATTTTCTAATTATTCACTTCTACTACCAGTTGCTTCAAAAACTGTTGCTCTTTTTATTCTTTTTTGTGCCACTGTTCCTTACGTGGAAAAAAGGATAGACGGCATGGTTTACTGTTACCCGAGACGACGCTCAGCAAAAACAACAAAAAAAAAAAAGAAAACGTGTTATAATGCACACCATTGCACAATTAGCAAAATTTTAAACAATATTTAATTCCATTTAAAAAATAATTTTTGAAACAGCGCAATTAATTTTTAAAAATTCTGTTCATTTCACAATCATTGTAAAACTAGGAAAGATCCTACATTTTACAAAAGATCTTACACAAATATCACTTAAACGAATTTAATTTGAAATTTTTCTTAAACACTTAACCGCAAATGATAGATTATAATATTTTTAATAAATCTCTGCACAAAAAAATTAATATCTATGATTTTAACTCACCTTAACTAAATGTTTGAAATTGTATGAAGTGATGATCTTCGCGGTTCAGTATGAAAGAAAGCTATGACAGCATTGAATGATTAGCGTCGATTTAGTTAAGGATGGTAAACTATCGATAACAACAAACTGTTGCGTAGTAATTTGCAGCGAAAAATTGTATATATGCCATTCGCTTCAAATAAGATCAATTTGTTGCAAATATTGCCAATAAGTATTTGTTGGCAATCCGTATTTATGCAATAAATTATTTTTATCTTTGTTTACAATTAGATCAGCATTACATTTCGTTAGTATAAATATGAACATAGATATCTTAAAACATATATGCAATAAATTAGTGTAAATATGAAAACATATATATCAAAATATAGATAATAAATAAATATATATATAAACAAAGATTTCTTAAAACATATATGAAATAAATTAGTGTAAATATGAATACATATATGTATCTCAAAATATAGATTATAAATATATATATATATAAACAAAGATATCTTAAAACATGTAAACAATTAATTAAAATTAGTATTAAATAACTTAAATAATAAAGATGTTCAAAAAATTCGTTATTTATCATATGTTTTTATATGAATATATTTCTGGTTTAAAAACACAAGTACTGAATTAAATTTGGCTGTTAATCATAAGCGTTTTCGGTGGCTCGCATGTGCGGCAAAAAACGCATGCTCGCGTATATTCACTAAGCGAGACATTAGCATCATTGTTGCAATCTGTCAAATGTTATGTTTTGGCAAATAACAGATCTTGCATATAAAAACATAATGCAAGCAAATTACATTTTGTATAAAAATAGGTTATATAAAATTGATAATTATATTGAGGTTAATTAAATTGAAATTTCCTAGGTGCTTTTTGCACTGTACTTATGCAAATATTTATTTATTGCACTTATTTTTTAATTTTGGTTTAAAGTTTTCAAATTTATTTATTAAACATCTTATAAAATTTTCACGATGGTAATACCTAATTCACCTAACACCTAATTTTATCTAATTTACCCTATCGAAATTCTCTTGTTAAATATGAACAGTCGCTGCCATACCGACATATTTTACTATTTTCCTCAATTTACCATTAATTTACTCTAACTTGCACACGATCTTAACAATATGTAATAAATTATGTTATTCTATTATGGCCGTGTGCGAGTTCGAATAAATTAAGATAAAGTAAATTGAAATTTCCTAGGGATTTCTTGTACTGTACTTATACAAATATTTATTTATTTATTGATTGCACTTATTTATTTATTTGGTTGAACGTTTACAAATATATTTATTTATTTATTAAACATCAATTTTTCATGATGGTTATTCCTAATTTATCTAATTTTTATCTGATTTACCCCACTCGAAATTTTGATAAATATCAACATTCGCAACCATA
>NC_051846.1:190313030-190320505 GCF_002237135.1 Teleopsis dalmanni
AACAACTTGATTATCCTCGACACATGCGAACTCTCACACAGAAGTATCTGAAGCAATTGGTAGCTGCTACTGCGTTGGTCTCACATATTTCCAAATGTTATTGATCACAAATGTGAGTTTGCGTTACAGTTTTGTTAACATTTGTTGATTGTGGCGATATGCAAAGGAAGAGTATCTTTAACATGGGATCTCATTCCATTCAACCATACGAAACAAGTAAAAGCACCATACACAACCAATTCTACTTCACATTCTAATCATATGAACTCCATATGTTGTCTTTGTTCATTGTGTCATATTCCAAACACTGAGTTGGAAAAAAGTAGAAATTAAAGAAGCGTCTAAGTGCACAATAGTAACATCCTTCAGATGTCACCTAAGTATTTCACTATATTTTTTTTTGTTTTCATTATTAGGTTCCTGTTATTCAAAGTGATTCAGTACGGCACCATATGTTGACTCAATCATTTGCATGTTTGCTTCTGTTTTGAATTAAATTAATAATAAACATTATTTTAATGAGCTGCTTTATAGTATGAACTCATAAATTGAAGCCAGAACATCATATACTCAAAGGAATATACAAGAACTACTATTACTTTTTTTTATTTTATGATTTAAAACATCATGAAAAATGCAACAAATTTCTTGATACAGTAATGATACCGATAAAAAACATTATATCCCATAGTATATGTATGGGTTATGGATCAAATTGACAAAATAAATCGATTTAATAAAAAAAAAAATATTCACACGAAGGCTTTTAAGAAATTTAAGAAATTGATGGGATTAATCCGAAAAGATGAATGGAAAGTGGTTGCCTATGTATGAAAATTGATTACCTATCAGTTCAAAACTAAAGCAGACTCATAAATATTCTCAAAAGTATGTTTTATTCTCCATGACATCGTACTTCAGTTCCAACAAACCTTGAATATGCTATATTCACCAACAATTATTTTTTTATTCTGCGATTATGATTTTGTTTCGGCTTCTAAGTTCGATGCAGGTATACGAGTACATCTTTGATTCAGAGCTTTTTTAAAAGTATAGAATCTAACCTAAACCATTACTTTGAAAGGTATCTATATTAAAGTCGTTTATTTCTATTTTAAGTAGCAAGCGGAATGATATATATTAGAGTATAAATTCTTCAGACAAGATTGAGTGCACATCCTTTACATATATGGCAGCTATATTCTTTCTAACTAATCTATATAATTAAATTTTAATTATTATGTTATATAGCAAGTAGTATTTAGTATCAAATATTTTTGAAGTATATATCTTATATATAAAAATGAATCGAAAAATGTGTTGGTAAGCGCAGAAGTCAACAACGCCTGGACCAATTTGGTCAATTCTTTTTTCTAAATGTTCGTTGAAGTCCAAGGATGGCGAGAAAAAATCGAATTATTGCTATTCAATAAAATTTAAATCGAGCTGCTTTCAGTTTCAAGTTTGAACCCTAAGTTCGCCTATTAGTTTGAAACCCCCTGGCAGACATCCCAATCGGGGTTTCTTAGTGGATCCCAAAAGGGTGGCCAAAGTTCTTGGAGGAGAAGATACTTTGGTCACCCGAGCTGAACCCCACACACCAGGCTGACTGTTCTGTTCAGAAGATTTTTTTGCCACATTCCAAATCTTTTTGACAGAACGAAGTCTGTCGGGTCCGCTAATAAATATATATGAGTATATATAATATTTTTTATAAGTATATAATATAAAAAGGACTTTCTATAACATGTATTTTTACATGTTACATGTTTTTACATGTTATTTTCTATAACATGTATTTGCTTTCATCTGAAAGATGTTCTGAAAAAAAAATTGGATGTTATTCTCCTTTATAAAACACCTTATTTAAACTCAATACTTTTATATATAATGTAAAAAGTATCCTTCATTACAAACAAATATACCTTCTTAACATTAAACAATCTATGTGTAAAATTAATTTTAATAAATCCTATTTTCAAAATAATTCCGTCAATATTAAACAGAAATTATATATCTCTTCATCTTCACTTATAAATGCTGGCGTCCTCGGTGCAGGTCAATAGCAATAACTAAAGTAAATACACGAAACTATATTCCCAGCTGTTTTAGCAGATAGGTTATAAATAAAAATATAGAAACAATTCAGATTGTGCAAATCAAAATAATGATCTCATTGACGTTTAAGATTCTATAAGTCCCAATAGTAACCAAAACAAAATGGGTTCGTATAATCATGTACGAAATATTAACTTCAAAAGATGATGAAAATAGTACGAGTATGAACTTATATAGTGTTTTGATCAATTTTATTTTCTGTTGAATTCAATATTAGACATAATGTCTTGATACATGAGATACAGAGACCGAATCTAACAAGCAAATAATCTTACGGCATCAAACAAAAATACTCAAATAGTAAAACTCCTATTTCAACATTTTACATGCTACAACTACAACAAGGTGATCTCATTGTCATTGTCTTGTTACTTTAACATTTAGAAAAACTAGCTTAAAATAAACAAATGGATCAATGGGCCACCTAAACGCAGAATGAAGACATTTATCGTTCACTGAAACAACTTGCCTATATCGCCTGAAGCTAACCATACCAACAGAACTAATTAACCTAAACTAACATTAAATTAAAAATCAATTAAGCAAAACTTAAATTATGTACATAACATATAGTATAATACTCGTATATGAATTGTAAACACTGGTTTTATTTTATTTAGTTTTCTCTTCATATTATTATAGCAATTACTTAGCAGCGCTTTTTATAGCAGACGACTGAGGAACTTTTTAGAGTTTAACTAGTCAAGGGATAGTAATTTGCTATAACCATATAATAACCAATTTTTAATGATGTGAAAATGAAGGCATGGATATGGAAGTTATGTGGCTTCAGTAGATGTGTAGATTGCTCCAGATATGCAATATTATGTTTTATTGATTTGATTTGGACAATGCGATTTGTGAGATTATACAAATGATCGTATTTATGGGAACAAATTTTAAGCTTTCAACATTTTGACAACAACCTTGGAACTGTAAGTACAGTACTGTAAGAAGACTCTTATGGAAGATATATCAAGACTGGTACACCTGATAGCAAGATTCAGCCAATATGTCGAAATAAAAATTTGGTCCATTTCCAAGCCACACGTATTGTATAGAATAGTATGCAAATGATGTGTTGCCATTTAAAAAAAATAAAAATTCCACTAAAGAAATAGTTAATAAAAATCATTTTAAACAATAATTCAGTAATAAGATATATAACCCCTCGTGGGTGGGGGGGCTGAAATCCTTAGAAGATGCTTCGCAGGTGGTAGAGGGAAACGAAATACCTCTCGCGAACCGAATAGTTTTGAGATGGAAAACTTCGTTAACAAATCTCTAACATAAGCTGACTAAATCATATTCTTTAGACCCCGGTTATGCTCGACCCTGCATACTTGTTGGATGATTGTTGCAGAAGAGAAGGCGGCGGTGAAATCAAAGAGATCAACGACCGCTCTCAGACTTCAAAAGCAAATTACTGTTTTGCGAAAACAATCCTTGAGCTCATCACTCATAGAACAACTATTTTTCTTTAAAATTTAAAACCTGAACGATAAGGGACTCTCTACGCCATATACAAAATCTCCCTGCCTCGGTAGCGAACAGAACGGTTTTGAAGGTACAAAGTTCAAGTTACTAAACATTAAAGAATAAAACCGAAACGATTCAAATGCGGCCCTATACCCAATGGGGGAATCGGACACTAAGACTAAGAAAGGTATATAACAGACAATATAGTGGAACCTGAAAAATCAGTGTAATCTGTATGATAAAACTTTACAGGCACTACACCAGATGAAACACCAGAACAACGTGCAGATGAACATATAATTCAATACATTGTCACAATGTATTAAAATTACATTATTAGAATATTACATTATCCACAATATTAGAAAGCTTCTAATAGTTTTGAAAATAGTTCAGTACTAAAGATATTTTGCAAAAGAGCAAAAAATTACTACTACAAACCCTGAGTTCCTTAAAAATATATTAAAAAAATTGATTATTTTTAAATTCTTACTTCAGTTAAATTTCGATTAATGATACCTATACCATATATGTAAGATAAGGTATATGATAAGTTATATAAGAACATATCCTAGTGCTTAAAAAAAAATAAAGCAATTTTTTTAAACCATCTGAGTTAAGCAGGATAATCGCTTAGAAAAACTGTGAGAAATTAACACAAGCGATTTTGCGTTCCTTTTGAATGGAACGGCAAGTATTATTGAGAACCTTGCAGTGGGGTCTCCTGCTGGCTGATTGAGTGAGAGACAAAGCCAAATATTGTTACAACTTTCGGTTTTATTTTTGTTGTAGATTTTGCCAACTCATTCAGAATTTTAAAGGACATAAAATTTTTAGCAATTCACTTTGCTAACGTCAAATGAAGTCATTCATAACTGGAACACCCAGTAGAATAGTTTTGACATTTCTATTTGGATTAACAGTAAAGTCTTTATTATTTCTTCTCTATTTCTTTTTTGAAATAGAAATTTATTCTTTATTTTGTATTTATTATTTTGCATTATTTTATTTATAGTTTTGCACTGATTGAATTGTCAAAATAAGTTTTTATTTAAGTAAGTCATGCAGTTCTCTGAAGTGCGATAGATAAATTGAACATGCAGAGTAATTCTTTAAAATTCTTTTCACCTAAAATATTTGTAACTCACTTGAATTACTCAAGATTTTTGCAATCAATATAAAGTCCTGAATATAAAACTTCATTGTCACAGTTTTGAGAAAACCTGAATTTATATACAAAGAGAATGTGAGAGTATAATTTGCTTACATCATTTCCATTATTAAAAAAATTTTATTTTGCACAATATGTGAAAAAACCTATTTGAGGGTCCTTAATTGATTAAAATTGTAACCGTTCTATTTTATAGAAAAAATATTATATATTTGTAATACTTTTTCTTTTTTTATTTTTATTTAATCAAAATTCATGAAATCCTGAAATACGCCATGAACTTATGGCAAAGACTGGTATAATCGTCTCCAGGTTATATGCCTATACATATATGCATATGTAAGTTGTAGAAATAAGTAGTAGTAGTTCTTCTTGATATTTTATTATGTATTATGTTATATTATATCATAATAAAATTACATTATATACATATATACATTTAAGTACACGTATGTAGGACTCTATGAGCACAATATGACTTTTCTGGCTGTAGTACCGGCTGTTGTGCGATTTCACGTCAAAACTTTTAATAAAAATACGTATATACCTCATAAGGTATATACCTCATAAGGTTTATACCTCATAAGGTGAACTTACGGTAATAACTCTGATATAGCTATTATGTGAATATCTTGACAGTCCCCAAGGTTTTACCTAAGGGGTATAATCTTAGATAAGAGATATCTTAGAAAGTATTTTTTGCAGTTCACTAAATTAATTAGAATAAAAATTAAAGGATTAAATTTAAATTAAACGTTTGTACAACATAAAAATATAATTATATTGGAATGGTACAAGTCTTATTAACTGTGGTTTATATTATTAATTGGAGAGATCTGTCTTCTTGATATAAATGCGTTACCGATAAAACTTTATAAAAACACACTTTTAAGGGTGTATAATGTGGCGTAGATTTGCCTTGCTCTGGTCGACCATCACTATCTTAAGCTGAGCTTAACATCATTCAAGTTAAAGGCTTCTAAAAGTCCTCTATTAATTCAGAAAGAGCCGCTGAGATTTATATATCTCACATGTCAATTTGTATCATTTTAAACGATTGTTTAGCCATGAAATTTGTTACCACTCGCCTAATCCGAAAAGATCTGAATTTTCTGTAAAAGCTCAATCAAGTAAAGGTCAGTTAGGACATGATAGATAGAGTAAATTTCGACCCCACATTCATAAAACTCACTGTAACTCGCGCTGAAACATGTGATTTTGAACTTGACAAGCAAAAACTTATTATAATCACTTTCCAACTGAGCCAAAAGAAGCACGTTAAAGGTGATCAAAAGTGATAGTAAGGTTATAGTCACAGTTTTCTTCAATTACAGAACATGAGACAATAGAGAAAAAATATCAGCTAAGTATTAATCGGCGTTTAAAAGAACATATAGTATGCTTCAAAAAAGACTGGATTTCTGGAAGGAAAACTTATGGATTTTGTACCCCAATAACGTACTATTATACTAGTCTATGATTGTGAACGAATTTTTAACGAAAACCTCAACAAAACTTATCAAATAGCCACCGTCAACCCCTTATATTGCCATCTTATTTCGCGGCACCCATTTGCAGTTTCCGATAGATAGAAAAGAGAATTCGCGGTAAGTACCGAAGTCGATTCTAAAAATATGTATTTAAGACATATTTTAATTATTGCTTTATTCATTGGCGTAAGTTATTGTTTCGTAAGAGGCCTACTTTGAAGACAATATAATAAGTATTAATAAAAAAATACATATTCTGTATTTCATTGACTGATTGGTATTGGTAGAAAACAATTTTCATGGCTGCGAAACATTCGTCAATGGACCCAAATACGAGAGGTTGGCAGCCTTATAAATATAGCTAGATGCAGAGAGCAATACGCAGAAATAGTTAAAAATTTGTAATTGTGTTTATTAAAAGCTAATTAAACAATATAGTATTATGTTATGTTATTATGTTATAATTATTATTATGTTATAATTAATCAATATAGTATTATGATATGTTATATGATCACCAATATTCGAAATCGAATTGGCAAATAAAGAAGAAGAATATTGACTGATTTCTGTTACTTTCTTCACATTGTAGTATGAAAACCCACTATTTCACTAAATTAAATAGTGCTAAACTGTAAATATATGTAAACAACATCATCATCTATGACTATACAATCCATGTAGGACCTAAACCTGTTTAACATCATACATGTGACGTTATGTGACTAAAATCCAAACACTTTTGTTTAAATTATATTGAAGATCAGTGCATAATATCAGTACTATTATTTATATTTGATATTTTTTTTTAAAAGGAAACTAGTCTCATTGCTAATGTTAGATTTTAAAATATTTTTAAAATTATCTCCAAAGTCAATACATTTGTTCAACGAAGTGAAACCTTAAAATGTTCTGACATTTTTCTTATGCCATTTAACACTTCCAAGTGAAGTGGCTATGCGCCAGTACCAGTGAAAATCCTCATGATTGATTGCTATTGATATTCTCAAGTAGTCGTTGAAAGGTCATCAAAGGCTTAACATGAAATTTAAGTAGACTTGTCAACAAAAAGTGAAAATGTAATCGTTTAAGATTTCTCTACTAGTTCAGAATTTCCACACTTAGAGAAGAGTTGAAGAAAAATCATCTATGCTGTATATAAATCGAAGAAAATTTAGAAACTTCAATCTCTTTCAATACTTAAACCGAAGCATTTC
>NC_051846.1:190320605-190323447 GCF_002237135.1 Teleopsis dalmanni
TTTTTGCTTATTTTGTGTTTCGTTCCTGTATTTTTATACAATTTTAATTTTTTCTTTTAATTTGGAAAAGATTTTGTAATACACAAATCAAGGAAACTTAATCTAATGTAATTAAATATTATCATTAAAAATAAATGTAACAGTTTCTAAAAACTTTAGACTGGCTGTAAGCATTAAAATTGGTATAGAATCTAATCCAATTTCTTTAAACAATCTTAATTCAAAACTAAAAGTTTTTATTCTTTTAAGTTTCTTTGATTTTATATATTTTAAAATAGTTTATATGCATTAAAAAATTTGAACATTTCAACCTATTTAATATATTATATAAAAAATAAATAAATAAAAGTAAAATAAAACTTGCACTTAGCTTTGATTGACTTGCTTAATTTTTTGTTGTTGTTTTGAAGATCATGTTGTTGTTGCATTCAATCATTTTTTTATACTGAGTTTAATAATTATTCCAAAAAACTAATGTGTCTTATCTCTTGCTTGGTGAGTAGATAACAATATCTTTTAAACAGGAATACATATAAACATTCTTTAAGACTGGAATGTTTAAATATTACGGCGGATGAGACTAATGGAGAAATCTGTTGACGAAAGAAATTTATTAATATTTCTAATTTAAATTATTACAAAAAATTTTAAGAATATTTAATTTATACTTACAAATTCGTAGCACTAAATTCAGTATTTGTTTTTTGATCATAGTATGGTTTCATAATGTATATCAAAGTTACACATTGCTTTAAAGCATCAGCATATGACAACAATATAGAGCAGCTTGTCTGCAGAGATATATACATCATTTTTAATAATTATAAAATACAAGTTAGTAGCATATGTTACACATCAACTTGCTACTGATAATTAGCATGGAGTTATTCACAACCGTCATCTTCATCTTCAATATTTAAATTATAACTACAATCTGGTTATATTTGCAGTAATTTAAGTGTAATCATTTTAATCGTCAATTTTCACCAGAAATCATCTTCAATTAACAAATCTTCGATTTTACATCATTCAGCGGTTCGACATGTGAAATGTCCTGACATCGAAAATTGGCATAGTCTTTCCAAAAATACTTTATTTGTGTTTTTGTGGAATTCCTGGGTTATTGTAACTGCAGAGAAGTAATTTTTAATTCATTTTCTTTATAGTCAACTGAAAAATATTAGAAAATTAATGAAATTATTATGAGATTTGAATTTTCGTAAACTTAAACTAAACTAAAAATCGCCGTTACTTCAGTACGTTACTTAATGATAAAACCGTAAACCCACCTCACATCATATTTGCATCCAATAGAAAATCTGAATTATTTATCCAGCGGAGGTCCATGATAACAAATGGCGATGTTATGAAATATTTTTACATCCATTGATGTCTTTAAATAATAATCATTTGATTAATCAAATACTCTTAATAAAGAAGGATTCCTATTTTAACTTTAATATGTTATGTTTGTATTTTTGTTTCTAGAAAAAGCTATAGTTAGTAACCGATTTTTGGTCGCTTCTTAGAAGGAGAAAAGCGACACTTAACGGCACAGAGAGGTGCATTATCTTAAAACCAGTTGCATACTTGCTGTAAAGAAAACACACGTACACGTTAGCTAGTGTGCACTCCATAATATGATTTAATGCATCTCACAGCCGTTTATCCTCCACGCAGTAAACACAATCTTTATGTTTAATTTGTAGTTTATATAAAAAGATTAAATCTGTTCGTTATTTTTGCAATAAAATTACATACACATTTGTTTGTTGCTTATCATTTTCGTTACATATCTATCTAAAGTTTATAATGTTATTTTGGATGTCAACATTATAATAAATGTACTTAGTTAATAAAATTGAAAAAATTATCTTGCTTTTTATTGAACAGAAAATTTATAAAATGTAAAATTTATGAAATATATTACAAATATAAATGCCTATTCTTATACCCTCAAATGAACACATTTTTCTCAAAATCTTTATTCTGACTTAAAAATTAATAATTATAAAAAATATACAAAAATAATTTGTAAAATCTGTTAAGAAACAAATTGGAAGTGCTTCACATTTCAAGGACATCTGAGTTAGTCAAAGACATACCTTGTGCATACAAAAATCTAATTTCTATTTATAAGAATAACATATGCAATTCACATTTACTCACATTTTGATTCTTCAGTGCTGAAACGGTGACGAATGCAACAATTGTAAGGAAACAATAATAAAATTTAAAATCGCATTCCATCATTGAAATATCAATGCCTTTGACTTGAGACAAACTATTTTGATTATTGTCCCCATTTTTATTGCGTGCTTTATGTTTATGCATTTGAGGTCCAACGGAGTCATTATTTATTGGCAATAATAAATATATTTTTAATGTGAAACACTAATGCCAAATATTTTAAAAATCTATAAAGTAAAAATACTTTTTAATACATAAACGAACACAAAAATGATAACTGATTTAGTTTACCAAACAAAAACACGTTCTCAATTCTGTTTTCCAATTTCCAAACTTAAAGTAGCGCAGTTTCGTGAGACACTATTAGGCTTTGTGTCCTAATCGACAGGAGTCCCGTTAGTCCCGTTAGACCAACTGTCAAATCATTTTTTATATTTGTTTCTAACATTGCGTGAAGACAATTTTCGTTTAATTTATTTTAATGAAAATTAAAGAACATAACACCAAAACTTTTAGTTTTACAACACCAATAATTTATTATAATTATTATTATTAAAATTTATAAATAAACAAAAATGTTAACAAAATGACTTATGAACCAGCATACGCACTGCAATTTACTGATACTCTGTTATTGCAAAGGCGCAACAAG
>NC_051846.1:190323547-190337837 GCF_002237135.1 Teleopsis dalmanni
TGAATTGTTGGTTGATTTCATTATTTTTGTTTTTCTAGATTTTGGAAATGTTAAATAAATTTAGTTTATAGGGTTCCATTCAAGGTAATGGTGAATCTCAGAAACGCCGTCTTCGTTCCCATGGATTGTTATTGTTATTATTTCCGCCGTTGTTGCCACCACGATTTCCTTGACCAGCTTGGTTTTGGTTGTTACCACCAAACTCAAATGTAAACGGATCCTATCGTAATTGAATGTAAAGAATTTCATATTTCAAATATAAATAGAAATAAACGGAAAAGTTTTCTTTTATATAAAAACTTAAAAGAAGTAGATATATTTTTATTATATATTAATAATAGATGTCCAAAAACATTTTGTATTGAAAATATGTTTACAGCACAATACTAAAAAAAAATTAACACAATTGGATGAGCAAGTTTTAAGTTTTTTGCATTAACAATTTTCATGGTTCCTTCTTTTGTTAAAATAGCATTTTGTATTTTTATAGCATCGATATAAATCAATATGGCGTTTAGTCATTAAACTAATACCCATCTTCAAGTACCAGAAATTATAAAATACAGTAATTCATCCTAAATTATTTAGAATAATAAATGTTTATATTCTTTTCGACAAAAATATATTTAAATATTTGTCATACAAATGCAATTTTAAAATTGTATGTCAACCCAAATATCAACTGTTATGATAAAAAAAAATGTTTAAGACAAGTTTTTTTTCCATAATTCATACATATTTTATGTTCATATTGATATATTGACCAATGACAATGAAAACAATTTTATTTGGTTTTCAAACTATTATACTAAGCGAAATTTTTAAGTTTTATATTTGAATATTTCAAATAAATAAACTCTGTATAAGAAATTGTGAAAGTTAAAAATTTTAGACAAAATTAATAATCCCCAACAATTAGAATATTAGAGTTGTTTCTCATTAATTGTTCGGGTCTATACCACGGAACCACTAATAGATGTTGATAAACAACTTCACCCAAACAAGTTATATTAAAATAAAACATCACATCAATATTGTTTAATTTCCAACCAAAGTTGTATTAAATACTTTAGAATAAATATTTATTGCAAATATTGACGTATTTATTGTATTACAAATACTAACTGTTATACTAGCTTGTGTAGTAAAAAAAAAAAAAAAAAGAAAAATTCTTGTATTTAAAACAAATATGAAATATTTTTATACAATTCCAATCACAATATGTAAATATACATTATAAATATGAAACACATATTCACCCATTTGTTTTTAAATTTCATTTGAAAATACTTTTTCATTATTTTACTACTTTATATAATAAAGTAATTTATATATGTAAATATTATTTAGATTTGAATAATTTTACCCAATTACTATAACTTTTAATGGTTATAGATTTCATGTAAGAGGACATAAAAATTTTAAAAACATTGAAAACGAATTTTTTTTTATGATTAATACTGTTATAAACTGTTATACTTGATTTATAACAAATGAAGTCATTTCCCTTAATCTTCAAATTTACCTAAATATAATCGACAAATAAATCATTATCTTAATCCACCCAACATATTTTATGTCTATAGACGCCTACTGGATTGCTTGCTGAATATTAAACTCGGTGGATTAGTTCACAGCTTGAACAGTAATATAAATTAACTATGTGTGAACAAAAAAATTGATGAATTAATTTTTCAACCACATCATAATCAATTAAATATTTCAATGCTTCATAAAGTATTTAAAATCAGTTTTAATGATAGGAATTAATCTATTGATCTCAGATAATATGGCGCTGAGCACCTATACTAAAGTTATGGTATAAAAAAAAAACTATACAGCTTCTACATATTGACTGGTTTCATCACTTTTTCAAAAGACTTAAAAACAGTTAATAAATGTTTAAGCATGATAGATAACGAGTAAGGAAAAGTTAAGAAAATTTCAAGAAGATTATGCTCCCATACCATAGTCTAACAATAGAAATTTTTTTTCATTTTGGTAACATTTGTTTCTTTAGATTTTATATTGTGTCAAAGCTATATGACACAAAATCGCAATATAATTTATTAAAAAGTAAAAAATTTAAAACGTACCGCAACATGCAGTACATATGATAATGATTGGCGACTAGTATAACAGTTAATATCACAATTGCAATAAAAATGTTCTGATACATAAGAATTGTTTTAAACGTTTAATTTTTAATTACCCAAACCCCAAAGATTATAGATATAAATATATATCTATTATTTTTTATTTTTTAAGCAAAATAATTTTTATTGCATATATGTTAAGAGAATAATTGAAAAACTTTATATCATTCAGAATGCTAAATATATGAATAAATCATATATTGTATTTATAATAAACATATTTTGTCTAGATTTATTTTATGTAATTCTCCCAATTGATCAGAAATAATCTTAAATTTTATAACCCACGAGTTTATTATCTCACCACATTATAATAAAAATATATGTTACACACAATTTCTAACAGAATTCCCAAGTAACCGTGATTTGTAGTTAAAAATTTATATTCGTTTAATAATATATAGATTTGCATCATCAAGAGTATTAATTTTAATAAAGTTCAATCGTATCTGTAAGCAATTTTCTTTATAAGAGATTTTTAATTTTTATATAAATATTTTACCTATATGTATATATATAGTATATGTCTTATTTGAAAAAGTTTCTTAATATTCCCAAGTAACCGTGATTTGTAGTTAAAAATTTATATTCGTTTAATAATATATAGATTTGCATCATCAAGAGTATTAATTTTAATATTATTGTTATTTGTCAGCAAATAACAATAGGTACTGAGAGTTGCATGAATAACATCATACTATATAAATAATGTCTTCCAAGAATACTGTTAACATATAGAAAATTAAATGTACATCAGTTTCGTAACTACTACATATTTTAGTTAATTAAGATCTAAAAACAAATCCTAATAACTTAAATACAGTCCAACAATATTTCGATATGTGGCCAGCATGTCAATATATTGTTAGACAAACAATAGCACGAAAACAAACATATCAGAATTCTTCCAGCACACATGACTTTTCAGAATAAAAATTAGTATATATTTTATTGCTAAAAGAAATTTTTTATTATTACAATTCGTTCTTGGAATAACACATAAAATGTATTTTTAAAAATCATTTTCAGCTTAGTTTAAGCAAAGAATGCATACTTCAAGTAAATATAATTACGACAAATAATGAAATCTATGTGCATTTATTTATATATATATGAGTATGTTTTAACTCTTGAATATTAGTTCAACTTTTTGTATTACCAGAAGTACGAGAAGTAGTACTGTTAAAGGAATTCATTTTAAAAATAACTGGAAAAATGAACGTACCTGATTATTTTGTCCACCATTTGGACCGCAATTATTGGTATTGTTAGCGTTATTTCCTACAGAAAATTGTGACGTTTTTTTTAGAATGTATAAAAAAAAAACAAAAATATCAATATTATATTTACCTCTAAACTCAAATGGTGAGTTGTTAGCACCGCCAAAGTTATTATCAAAATTATTACCATTCAAATTAAAGCCAACTTCTTGCTGATCTAGTAATGTATTCAGCTGTTGTGCTTGCATGAATAATGTATTCTCTTGTTGGCGACGACGCATTTCTTCTTCCTGACGCATCATACGAGATTGCATTTCAGTTTGCTGACGGCGCATATTTTCTTCATCGCGCTTGCGCATATCTTCAGCTTGTTTCTCACGCAATTCCCATTCCATTTTCTTGCGTTCATTATCAGACTCACGTTTACGCAATTCTAGTTTGTATTATGATTTTTTTATAAAAAAAACTATGCTGAAATTATTTGTTTTTCTATATATATTACCTTGTCTTAATAATTCAGTTTCATGTTCATAGCGTGCATACTCCATTTGAGCATCCAACTTCTCCTCTTCCATTTTAAGCTCGCGTTTAAGCGCTTCTTGCTTAGATTTGAAGAGTTCATGTAACTGCTTCCATCTAGTACCGTACTCATGTTCAAAAGAATCAACATCAGCAAAACGTGGACCAACATTACGTTCATGATGGAATTCTTGTGTTTTCTTGTTTAATGATTTTTCAGGCAAGCCATCAGTATCATCATTAATATCCATTGGTTCAACAACACAAGGACGTAATGATGTGGTCAAAAAGTAACATCTATCGTTGCACAAACGTAAGCAAGAG
The DNA here is from genome assembly GCF_002237135.1 of Teleopsis dalmanni. NCBI lineage: Eukaryota > Metazoa > Arthropoda > Insecta > Diptera > Diopsidae > Teleopsis > Teleopsis dalmanni. The sequence goes on from NC_051846.1 coordinate 190,327,767, forward strand.
TTGGCTGTTGATTTCTTTTCGAATTCAACAATACCTTCACCTGTTGATTTACCACGATCGTCAACAACAATACTAGCGCGTTCTACTGGACCAAATATTTCAAATGCTTTATAAAGTAACTCATTTGAAACAAATGGTGTTAAATTTCGAACACGTAATATAGTTGCATTTGGAGCAAAACGTACACGCATTGCACGACCTTTACGCATGGATCCATCCAATTCACGTTTAGCTTTCTCAGCATTTGAGTGATAATCAACTTTTAAAAATGTGAAATTCTTTTCAGGATTTGAAAAGATTTCTCCAATTTCACCATATGGTTTAAAGATTTCAATTAGATCTTCTTCTGTTGTATCGGTTGTGAGATTACCAACATATAAACGATTACGTCCAGAGAACTTGGGCTCAGCTGATGCAGTTTCAAGTGTTGGTAACTCATGGGTAGGACCCGCAATTGCACGCAATCTTTGACCAATATGAAATTCATCATTACGTCCCATAATTCCACTTTGATTACCTTGGTTACCACCACGTCCACCACCACCACCACGGCTGTGATCACGATCACGATTACGACCACCACCACCACCGCCGCGGTTGCGGTTTTGATTCTGGTTTTGATGTTGAGGCCTATTATCTTGATTGCCACCATCTTGGTTACCACCCATTAGCGGTGTCTTTATATCAGTTTGGTTCTGATTTGAGTTTTGTTGATTTTGGTTTTGTTGATTTTGATTTTGTTGATTCTGATTCTGATTCTGATTCTGGTTCTGGTTCTGGTTTGGTTGATTCTGATTTTGATTGGGTTGATTCTGGTTTTGGTTCTGGTTTGGTTGATTTTGGTTTTGCTGATTCTGGTTTTGATTCTGCTATAAATTATTTTCAATTTTAGTTGAAAAAATAAAATATTTTTTTTTATAGTCATTGATTCATATTAACAAATCACAAAAATTTACTTAGATAATTTTATTGTTTATTATTTTAGCATTTTATATATACTACATTAATTCAATAAAAAAAATATGTAAAAAATAATCACTACACATTCTTAGTATTTTATTTTTTTTAAAAGATCAATTACTTAAACTTTACAGATTTTAGGCAGGCAGCACTTTAAATAAATTTCTAGCATTTATGTGAGAAATATATTTATTGAAATATATATGTAAAGAAATCGAATTAAGGAGAAAGTCAACTTGTATTCATTTAGATTGTTAAAGATACTTATAACAGAAAACTAAAAAAAAAAAAATGGGAACTTTTTATATTGATTTTAACACACTAAGTTGGTTTCAAGCTCCGTCCCGGAGCCACTCGTCGAGTTCGGTACTATCAAAAGGGACAACTTACGATAATCCTCACGAGCTATAACAATAACCGCCAAAGGTTCCTTTACTTTTATAAAGAAATTATGATTCCACTTTGTTAAAAGCTCGCTAATAAAGAAAAAAACTTGTAGAATACCGCAATATTTACTTTATTCTGTATGAAGTAAAGAAGCGAAGAGAGAGAAGTACATTACTGTAATAATTAGAAAAACATAAGACGTAGGAGTCATGGAAAATAATAATGTAGCTAGGAAGGTGTTTGATTCGGTACCCGCTGATGGAAAACGCGATAGATGACGTTAGCATGTTGACGAAAGGAGCAACGACAGACACTAGGTACAACCAACAGGCGACAGCAAGCTAGCTACCGGAAGCTACTGAAAGCAGCCAAGAACGACTTACGTCTGTAATGGCCAACAAGTTAAGTGGCATCATATTATTCGTGAAAAATCCAAGTGCTACTATTTCTTGTATTAAATTTTATTGTATACAATTGTTAAGAGGTCATCAAAAAGCGAAGATGAAATAATATTTTTTAGATTTGCAAACAAAATTTAAATATACTTAATATAAAAAAACATATATATATGCGTACGATATATATATATATTACACTAGAAGAGTAAAACAAAGAGGTGTGGTTTTTGGCAAAGAATATCGCCGAATCGAATGAATGATTGAACAGACACATAGTATAGAAATTCAAGTCCAAACATTTTTGAGATGGGCGGGTGGGCGACATATATATTTTTTAATAGTGAACATTTCTGTATGACTTTTCTTTATGTTCTAAATACACAAATTAAAATTTTTATGCGGCAAATATAAGTATCTACCTCCACACAGATAAACTCAATTGCGCACAATATTTATGTATTCACACATAGATATAAATTCAATAACAAAATACACCAAATATTCTTGGTATCAGAATAGCATGTTCCGACAAAAACAAGAAAATAAAATAAAAAATTAACTACAAGTCTTGAAACATATGCATTTCTATATAGTTATGACCAATTTATTTTTATTACCAAAATAAAAACTGTAGCGACATAATGCAATTCTTAATAAATATTATCTTTCTCTACACTAAAGCGGATAAGTAACGCGGCTCGGCTCTTTAATGACAGTTCTTTAATGCAAAATAAAAACAACAAATAAACTCTATATATTCCTTAATTACATTTATAACAATTTATGAATGTAAACCCATGTCATGAGTAAAAATGTATTAATTTAATCATCATTTTTTGTAAATTTTTTATTACGTGAAAATTACTAAAAGAAAAAAAATTTACGCTATCAGGTAGCGGCTGCCATTTTGTGCAGATACATACATGTGTATGTACAATTGCATAGAATTATTGATTTTACTTAATTACAAATTTTTGCATAAAAATAATTAATCACCGAATTTATGTAATAAATTTTGTAAATTGTTTTAAAACAACATAAATATATAGTAAAAAAGTTCATTAATAAAACTAGAAACTAAATCATATGCCGCCATATTGAAAAGTATTTTATAATCAAAAATTCTAACCTGATTTTGGAAATTTCTATTTTGCTGTCCACCACGGTTTCCTCCGCCGCCGCGATTGCGATTTCCACCAAAATTTTTATTCATTGCATTTCCTTGAGCATTACCTTTGTTCTGATTGCCGCCACCAGCGCCAGCGTTTGGTCCACCCCCTTGGTTAAAACGTGGCTTTTTTTCAGATGGACCATTATCAACTGCATCAGTAGGTTTCTTTAAATTTTTATTTTGATTCTTTTGTGGTCGTTGAGGCAACGGACCTGCATTTTCATTCCTAGTAGCAGTTTCCATATTGTTTTTTTCTTGATTATGTATATATTTTACTTTAATTCACAAACACTCTCCGTAGCACTGCGATCAGCAACCATACACGACGAATGACAAGAAAATAATGATTTGCAAAGGAAGCAATATAAATTAATATGGCTTCCTTCAATATTATTAGTACTAAAGTTGCAATTTTTAGTACAAAATTGTAACTCTACAAATGGTAAAAATTCGTAGTGCGTTTTTGATTTACACTAATATTAAATAATTATAAAATTATTGATATTATTAATAAAATCAAAAATATTTCTGAATATAGAATTCAGATATTTTTAATACAACTTTTTTGTAAGAATAAGTAATTTGTAGAAATGTAATCGAGTTATGAAGCAATTGTTAAAAACTGTTAACAAATTTCTATTTTCATAAAAATTCAATTTGTAAACATTTTAACAAATTTGATGCTAAATTGAGTCGGCATAAAATAGTTTTACAAGTTAAGAAATTGATCTTCAATCAAGTCAATTACATTAATTTGAGTTAAAGTCGATAATGTAAATGTAATATTTAAATTGCTTAGTATATATAATATAAAATATAATAATAACGTCGTATTATTTTTTTTTGTTAGGAGCATATAGTTTTTATATATGATTTGTAAATAAAAAACATGATTTTCTTAATTTTGGGCAGTTTGAACACTTTTGAAATTAACATAATTACATTTTTACGAAATTAAGGAAATTTGACTGTCTGAACATAGTATTAGGTCTTACTCGCAAAGATTTTTATGTCTTATGTTTTTGTGCAGCCAAATTCCAAAATCATTCTATTGTGAATGTTGCAAAACTTTAGTCATCCCTAAAAATCAGATGAGCATTTTATTTACTCATAAATTCAAATACATAAATAAGTAAATTAATTTATATATATAAGAGAAAAATGCTAATCAATGCTTTTCTAATGCTTATTTTGTTGTCTTTTATTTAAATTAATTCATTTTTAGTGTTTACAAATTTTATGTACGCAAAACAACAACACCAATTTTACTATCTAAGCCAATAATTGTTTATTGGCCAAACTCTTCGGCCGGTAAAGAAAAAAGCGTTACCAACGCTATAAGCGAACTATTGTGTACCTTCATTGGCAATTTCAACGAATATTGTGAATCACATGTCAAAAATCATATGTAAATAAAATTTTAAACAAAATTCAAATATTTTATTGAAAATTGGGAAAAAATTTTGAAATATAGTTGAAAAATGATAAGTATAATATGGCGTTTACATTGGCCGAAAATGGCTCATTTTAAATGAGCCATTTGAAAGTGTTTAGATTCGTTCTATTTCATTTGTTCTCATTTCAACAGCTGATTTTTCAACTTGCATGTTGATTTGATTTTTGGCCTGTGCCAAAAAAATTTTGCATGAAGGTTAAATATGCCTTCAAACCTTACATTAGAAACTTAAAACATATTTTTAACTTCGATTAATTACTTTTTGGGAAGTAAAAGTTCTAAAAAGCAGTGCATCGTTTTCAAGAAAATGCAACCACCAAACATTTGTTTACCTTTTTTTGTAAATATGTTAAAAACAGCTTTTTCAAACTGTCAAAATGCCATGAAGAGCTTTCATTTAGGGTATGTTCAATGGATTCCTTTGCATTTGGAACGTATGTGGAATGCATTCGAACGTCATTCATTCAGAATGTGAGAAAATTGCTCATTTTTGTGCTTGAAATTTTATATGCAAGAATGAGCCATTCGATACTCATTTTCGATTTTTGACCAAAATGAGCCATTTTCGGCCAATGTAAATGCCGTATAAAGCATATTGAATTTTTAAATCTCTTAGTTATGAACAAGTAACATTTATTTTTATAAAAAATGTGTTTTGCTTGATATATGTGCACATATGCACGATTTGTTGTTGTTGAACACAAAACATTTGATAGATTGCAACAGTGATGCCAATGTATCACTTAGCGAATATAGACCAGCATGCGTTTTTTGCCATACTTGCGAGCCAGCGAGAACGGCTATTGTGCACAACACAGCAAAAAAACATTTAAAAAAGGATTTGAAATATTTTAAAGAGTGATGGCATTTTATTTTAACCAGACTTAATAATTTTTTTTACAACTCTGGCAAAAAAATGATTGCTAGTATCTGATAGATTGAGAGTAAATAAAGATTGAGTGCAGATTTACCAATCAAAAACGTCATTAGTTGCTTTTGATCGAGCCTTTATTGAAATGATATGTCAACCTGTCATCTGGCAGCACTTGTCTTGTAGTCATTCAGTTTCGTTTCATTCGTTTCGCATTAATTGTTCGTTGTTTGTCCCGTTGAGTTTTAGTGTATGATGTGTGTATAAGTTTTATTACCTGAATTTTTGTTTAAATAATTTTGTTATCGTGTGCAACATAAAATATTTTAATTAAATATAATTTTAAAGTGTACGAAACGCTTAGTAAAATTACAGTCTTCTGTGATTTAATGTGGAAAACAACAACAACAATGTTTAAATAGATTTTGTGGGCCGCTTTGTGCGGCGGTAGTCTTGAAGAAGTGCGTAGGTCCTGTGACGCGTTATTTAAAAAGAAACTCCTAGTTTTTTTTCTGTGTTACGTGTTTTATGTTTGTAAAATTTTTAATCAATTATTGATAATATATAATTATTGTCTTGTGTATTGTATACGCGTATTTGTTTTAAACCAACAACCTATAACCAATATATAAAAATATAAGATAATTTTATCATTGCTTTTACTAAAATGAGGTAAGTGTTATCTATCTATTTAAGAAAATATGTGTGCATATATTTTTAATTATAGTGTGTTTGAACCTTCATTGTTTATTTTAATATTTGTTTTCTTATTATATTTTGTCTTTATTTTGTGTGATTGATGTTGTTGACGACGAATCAGACAAAAACATTTTTAATTTATGTTTTCGATTGTCGCGTTTCACTTCTGGCTGGCCTGGCCTGCTTGGCTATGTGCTGTGGTGTTGCAAAGCACTTCGACAAAAACCTGTTTGCCTACCATAGTTTGGTTTTATTTATATATTTTTCTTAGAATTTTTTGGTTTTCTGATACAAATATCAATGTGCGTTGACTGTTGACTCTATATACGAAACACACCCGCGCCTCTGCTTTATACGTTTTATGTGATTTATTACAGAAGAGCATTGCCTGCCTTGCTGCGTTAGGTCAACTTTATTCACGTCATATCGATCTTTGTTTTGTAGAGAATTTTATGCATTGTATATATTTTAATTATTTTTTTTAGTTATTTGTTATAAATTTAATTAATTTTTTATATATTATTAATTAAACAATTAAACAATTTATTAAACAATTTTATTTTGCTTTTCTCTGACATGTGTTTATGGGAAAATGCAGTGGCGGTCACACACAAATAGTCGCCATTACATTTACATTGCCTTTCGATATATTTATCGCATATATGCATTTATATTTAGCAGGTCATATTGGTCCGTTATTTGATTTCATATACAAACCAACAACAACGACATTTGACGATCTCTGGAATTCAGCTTAAATTAAATTTTTTATCTGCTACCAAAATATTTTTTAATTTGTTTTTTGTTTTGCACTTTTTTGACTTATTTTGTTTTCGACTTTTTAGACGTGCTTTTATCTTGTCTCCACGATTTCATTAGAAAAATGTTAAAATGTTGATTTTTTTGAAGTATTTCCAAGAACTTCCAAATTTCCATTCAAGTGAAATTAATATTTATCAGTTCAAATTAAAATGTACCATATATACTTAAACTCAAATATATACATTTATGTTATATATATTATGTTATTTATATTATATATATTGACTACTTTTGATATTAATGACAAATGTAGGTTGTAGCCGGATGTGTCATCTATAAATGTTATTGATATTTAGTTTGTTATTAAAAATTATAATATTTATGGAATTTATAATGAATTTTGTTGCGATGCTCAATGGTTTACTACAACTATCCCAAAATGATATTCTCGACAGCAAAGTGACTTATATATTCTTCAAATGGTCTTCCTTTTCCATGCAATCTTTTGCAGTTGCAGAAAGTGTGTTCAGTATCGTCCTCGTCTGATTCGTAATATACAATGAGCGACAAAACTCTACATACACCCCCCATTTCTGCTAGCTCGTAAATCCAAAGACATAATAGAAAAAAGTAATGATATAATTTTGTTTAGAACTGTTTTTTAATAATAATAAATAAAAGAAAATTCATTCATCAATATAAATTAACAAAGTTATTCGAAAAAAATCTAAATGAATCATTGACAAAAGTCTACATATACTTCATTGATTATTACATATAGTCGACAGTAATTTAAATGTTCAACGGGAAAGTACCGTTTTTCATATTTCATGCTTGTGGCATGAGTCATACATTTATATAACGCATTTAGTTGTGCTTTGTGAGTGGTATTTAATTGACACGATGGGTCCACGAAAAGAAATTTCAAGTGATAAGCGAAATCAACATTTTAGACGATAATAAGAAATTATAAAAATACTGGTTCTACTGAAAATAAGCCTCGCAGTGGCCTCCCAAGGAAACTCACACGTAGGGATGTCAGCTTGGTTTTAAAAGAAGTTGACAAAAATCCGAAAATAAGTGCCTTAAAATTAGTCGAACACATTGCTAGTGCAACTGGGAGGCATGTCAATCCACTTACAATGGAAAGAACGATAAACAGCCACGATTTTCATGGTAGAATACCACGCAAAGAACCTCTAATGTCTGAAAAAAACCCAAAAGCTGCGCTCGGAGTTTGCCAAACAATATAAAGAAAAGGATTTTGATTTCTGGAAGCAAGTTTTGTTTACAGATAAATCCAAATTCAATATATTTGAAAGCGATGGGAGAGCTAAAGTTTGGAGGAAAGCGAAAACAGCACTGAACCCGAAGCATATAATGCCAACTGTAAAGCATGGTGATGGCAGTGTTATGGTTTGGGGAGACCATTATGTATTATATAAGTGACGTAAAAGTTAACCAGTTTCTATCTAGTCATAGATATATTCGAAAATATCTATACAGAATGCTAAAAACCGACTTCTTCAACTGCGAAAGATTGCATGGAAAAGGAAGACCGCTTCAACAATATATAAGTCATTTCACTGTCAAGAATATCATTGAAAAAATGAAAGAACATGCAGAAAATTGAAACAAAATCACATAATTCTTTGGAAACGTGCTCCGGAAAAAAAGAAAGACCTGGACGCAAATTAAACTAAAGCGAAAAGCAAACTAACTGGAGACTTTTCAATTCGGTTCAGTAGTGGGGGTCTATAGGGAACAGGTTTTGCCAAAAGCATATGTCATGAATAGCCAACTTATAAGAGATCCTTCACAAAGTAAAGCGAAAACAGTCCCTTGGGAATAAATGCCAAGGAAGAATGAAGAGGGTGTTTTAGTTTGTATACTACACACACGATTTCGATGACGGTCAGTTTGACGGTGCATAAAACATTATGGCTTCTCACCTCACCTCAACTCAGTTTATTCCTAGACCAATTTGATGCAAATATTTGTGCAAAAAGACTCAGATTACAGAAACATTGTATCATTTTCTATTTGCTTAAAAATCCATCGAATTGCAGTAGGAAGCGTTGTAACATACAATCTATCATAAATTTAAAACTCTCTGACTTGCAGCTATTCTAACACCTAAAAAAAAATCTTTCATGGAAAAAGATATTAATCAAACTAAAAAGTAATAATTGTCGTAGCAGATTTTTTTGCTGACCTTTCGGTTCTGTAATTTAGAGCATCGCTGAAATAAGTAAGAGAAGAGATATTATACCGACAAAATGATTATTCTTACCACTACAAATCAATTTTTCATTTTCGTTCCGCAAATTTATTGGAAATTGTTAAATTTTGACAACTATCTGTGTGTAGAGCCAAATTTAATAATTTTTATATTTTTATGATAACTGCCTTTTGAGGATTTTTGTTTTGTTTACTTTATAAGTAGTATAGTAACTAGTATACAATTTTAATTTAATTAGCGAACGAACTGTTTTACTCTTCCCCCGCAAATTAAAAATTTTTTAAATTCATTTTGTGCAATTTGTGAAGTTTTTTTATTTGTCAATAAATATTTACAAATTTCGAATATTTCAAAATAGTTTAACTTTAGTGATCAGCTTATTTTTATCATATAACAAATATACTAAAATTTATAGCCCAATAAATTTAGGTTGTCGTCAGATATAAAGTAAAAAAAATAGTTATAAAACCGGAAATTTTATTTCATTTGTTCTATTTATTGCACATATTTCCATAGTTCCAGGTGAACTATCACAACAACCAATTAAATTCTAATATGAAAATACATAAATAATTACTAGTCTTTAGTATTGTTACTAAAAAATATATGTATATCTATATCTATTCTTTATATCAATTAGTTCTAGTAGAACAATTTTCCTTGTGTGTTCTTTGATTAACTCAATTACGATTGAAATCAAAGCAACTGTTGCCATCAAAGATGATAAACAATTGTAATTTGCTTGATAGTACGTTATTGGTCTAAAGAAAGTTAATTGAACAATTACTGCTTGTGTGCTTCATAAATGAAATAAATTTTCATATCTTAAAAAAATATTAAAAAAATGTTTCTTCATTTCATTAATTTTTAATTAAACTTTTTTAAAGACTCAGTAAAATATAGCAATCTATTATTGTTATTATAAGTGATAATTGTGCACTACGTTCTATACCGTCAAATGTTTCATGAGACAAGCGTAACTATGTTTATATTAGGTAACTCAAATATTACAGTCTTGTAGCTTTAAACTAACTTGGTTTTTAAGGCTCAAAATAGCTATCCATATATATAATAATGCTGACGTTTTGTTATCTCCTTTTCAGAGATTTTATTGCAGATTTCCAT
>NC_051846.1:190337937-190352949 GCF_002237135.1 Teleopsis dalmanni
TTTAATTAATAATATATAAAAAATTAATTAAATTTATAACAAATAACTAAAAAAAATAATTAAAATATATACAATGCATAAAATTCTCTACAAAACAAAGATCGATATGACGTGAATAAAGTTGACCTAACGCAGCAAGGCAGGCAATGCTCTTCTGTAATAAATCACATAAAACGTATAAAGCAGAGGCGCGGGTGTGTTTCGTATATAGAGTCAACAGTCAACGCACATTGATATTTGTATCAGAAAACCAAAAAATTCTAAGAAAAATATATAAATAAAACCAAACTATGGTAGGCAAACAGGTTTTTGTCGAAGTGCTTTGCAACACCACAGCACATAGCCAAGCAGGCCAGGCCAGCCAGAAGTGAAACGCGACAATCGAAAACATAAATTAAAAATGTTTTTGTCTGATTCGTCGTCAACAACATCAATCACACAAAATAAAGACAAAATATAATAAGAAAACAAATATTAAAATAAACAATGAAGGTTCAAACACACTATAATTAAAAATATATGCACACATATTTTCTTAAATAGATAGATAACACTTACCTCATTTTAGTAAAAGCAATGATAAAATTATCTTATATTTTTATATATTGGTTATAGGTTGTTGGTTTAAAACAAATACGCGTATACAATACACAAGACAATAATTATATATTATCAATAATTGATTAAAAATTTTACAAACATAAAACACGTAACACAGAAAAAAAAACTAGGAGTTTCTTTTTAAATAACGCGTCACAGGACCTACGCACTTCTTCAAGACTACCGCCGCACAAAGCGGCCCACAAAATCTATTTAAACATTGTTGTTGTTGTTTTCCACATTAAATCACAGAAGACTGTAATTTTACTAAGCGTTTCGTACACTTTAAAATTATATTTAATTAAAATATTTTATGTTGCACACGATAACAAAATTATTTAAACAAAAATTCAGGTAATAAAATTTATACACACATCATACACTAAAACTCAACGGGACAAACAACGAACAATTAATGCGAAACGAATGAAACGAAACTGAATGGCTACAAGACAAGTGCTGCCAGATGACAGGTTGACATATCATTTCAATAAAGGCTCGATCAAAAGCAACTAATGACGTTTTTGATTGGTAAATCTGCACTCAATCTTTATTTACTCTCAATCTATCAGATACTAGCAATCATTTTTTTGCCAGAGTTGTAAAAAAAATTATTAAGTCTGGTTAAAATAAATTGCCATCACCTTTAAAATATTTCAAATCCTTTTTTAAATGTTTTTTGCTGTGTTGTGCACAATAGCCGTTCTCGCTGGCTCGCAAGTATGGCAAAAAAAGCATGCTGGCCTATATTCGCTAAGTGATACATTGGCATCACTGTTGCAATCTATCAAATGTTTTGTGTTCAACAACAACAAATCGTGCATATGTGCACATATATCAAGCAAAACACATTTTTTATATATATAAATGTTACTTGTTCATAACTAAGAGATTTAAAAATTCAATATGCTTTGTACTTATCATTTTTCAACTATATTTCAAAAGTGTTCATACTGCCCCAAATTAAGAAAATCATATGTTTTTTGTTTACAAATCATATATAAAAACTATATGCTCCCAACACCATTTGTATATGGGATATTTTAAGAGTTGATTATTATAATTATAAAGAATGGCATTCAGTAGTTTTATTAGCTGTAGTGTATTTCTGGTATGTGAATTATTAGTTTTTTTTTACTCTATTTTAAATTAATAACCGGTACAGTTTTTTTCTATATTCAAATTTAAAATCTTGCACTACATTCAAAATATTTTTTCGGTTTAATTAAAGTTAACTGTCACTAACAAAATTTTTGCAGTTATGTAAATCAATAAACCAATTGAAATATAATGTTCACACTAACTTCTTTTTCTGTGTAGTTGTACAAAAAATTCACGATAATATCGTCAACTCTGTTTTTTTTTTTCATTTTTTCAAATTGTATCAATATGATTAATATATCTTCATCTGACTTGTCATCAGAAGACAATACAGACTCAGCCAAGTATGCTATTATTTTGATTTTATCCACTATTTCAAAACGACAGTATATAAATATATAAACAAACAAATTGGGCACATGTCAAAACAAATCACTCTTTTTTCTGTTAAATCATATAAAACAGCTGTTAATTTTACTACCAGTGCTACTCTGACAATATATCTAAAGTGTTTTAAATTAATCTCAAGATTTACTATTTATCAAAACATAACACTTGACAGATTGCAACAGTGATGTCAATGTCTCATTTAGCGAATATAGGTGAGAATGCGTTTTTCCCACACTTGCGAGCCACCGAAAACGACTATTAATAAATTTCATAATCATGCATATGTAATATATGTTGTAACAAACAAAAAAAATAACACGACAATATTATTATATTTTATATTATATATACGAAACAATTTAAATATTACATTTACATTATCGACTTTAACTCAAATTAATGTAATTGATTTGATTGAAGATCAATTTCTTGAATTGTAAAACTATTTTATGCCGACTCAATTTAGCATCAAATTTGTTAAAATGTTTACAAATTGAATTTTTATGAAAATAGAAATTTGTTAACAGTTTTTAACAACTGCTTCATAACTCGATTACATTTCTACAAATTACTTATTCTTACAAAAAAGTTGTATTAAAAAAATCTGAATTCTATATTCTGAAATTTTTTTGATTTTATTAATAATATTAATAATATTATAATTATTTAATATTAGTGTAAATCAAAAGCGCACTACGGATTTTTACCATTTGTAGAGTTACAATTTTGTACTAAATTGCAACTTTAGTACTAATAATATTGAAGGAAGCCATATTAATTTATATTGCTTCCTCTGCAAATCATTATTTTCTTGTCGTTCGTCGTGTATGGTTGCTGATCGCAGTGCTACGGGGAGTGTTTGTGAATTAAAGTAAAATATATACATAATCAAGAAAAAAGCGATATGGAAACTGCTACTAGGAATGAAAATGCAGGTCCGTTGCCTCAACGACCACAAAAGAATCAAAATAAAAATTTAAAGAAACCCACTGATGCAGTTGATAATGGTCCATCTGAGAAGAAGCCACGTTTTAACCAAGGGGGTGGACCAAACGCTGGCGCTGGTGGCGGCAACCAGAACAAAGGTAATGCTCAAGGAAATGCAATGAATAAAAACTTTGGTGGAAATCGCAATCGCGGCGGCGGCGGAGGAAACCGTGGTGGACAGCAAAATAGAAATTTCCAAAATCAGGTTAGAATTTTTGATTATAAAATACTTTTCAATATGGCGGCATATGATTTAGTTTCTAGTTTTATTAATAAACTTTTTTACTATATATTTATGTTGTTTTAAAAGAATTTACAAAATTTATTACATAAATTCAGTGATTAATTATTTTTATGGAAAAATTTGTAATTAAGTAAAATCAATAATTCTATGCAATTGTACATACACATGTATGTATCTGCACAAAATGGCAGCCGCTACCTGATAGCGTAAATTATTTTTCTTTTAGTAATTTTCACGTAATAAAAAAATTTACAAAAAGTGATGATTAAATTAATACATTTTTACTCATGACATGGGTTTACATTCATAAATTGTTATAAATGTAATTAAGGAATATATAGAGTTTATTTGTTGCTTTTATTTTGCATTAAAGAACTGTCATTAAAGAGCCGAGCCGAGCCGCGTTACTTATCCGCTTTAGTGTAGAGAAAGATAATATTTATTAAGAATTGCATTATGTCGCTACAGTTTTTATTTTGGTAATAAAAAAAAAATGGATGTCATAACTATATACATCGCGTTTTCCATCCTCTATCGCGTTTTCCATCAGCGGGTACCGAATCAAACACCTTCCTAGCTACATTATTATCTTCCATGACTCCTACGTCTTATGTTTTTCTAATTATTACAGTAATGTACTTCTCTCTCTTCGCTTCTTTACTTCATACAGAATAAAATAAATATTGCGGTATTCTACAAGTTTTTTTCTTTATTAGCAAGCTTTTAACAAAGTGGAATCATAATTTCTTTATAAAAGTGAAGCAACCTTTGTCGTTTATTGTTGCAATTCACGAGGATTAGCGTAAGTAGTCCCTTTTGAGAGTACTGAACTTGGCGAGTGGTTCCTGGATGGAGCTTGGAACCAACATAGTGTGTTAAAAAAACTATTGTATAAATGTGTACTATTATTCCTTTTCAATTCTCTGATTTTGCAAGTAAATCAATATAAAAAGTTCCTATTTTTGTTTTTGTTAGTTTTCTGTTATAAGTATCTTTAACAATCTAAATAAATACAAGTTGACTTTCTCATTAATTCGATTTCTTTACATATATATTTCAATAAATATATTTCTCATATAAATGCTAGAAATTAAAGTAAAGTTTAAAGTTTAAGTAATTGATCTTTTAAAAAAAATAAAATACTAAGAATGTGTAGTGATTATATTTTACATATTTTTTTTATTGAATTAATGTAGTATATAAAATGCTAAAATAATAAACAATAAAATTATTTAAGAAAATTTTTGTAATTTTAATTTTTGTAATTAATCCATATTAAGGATTAATGACTATAAAAAAAATATTGTATTTTTTCAACTAAAATTGAAAATAATTTATAGCAGAATCAAAACCAGAATCAGCAAAACCAAAATCAACCAAACCAGAACCAAAACCAGAATCAACCCAATCAAAATCAGAATCAACCAAACCAGAACCAGAACCAGAATCAGAATCAACAAAATCAAAATCAACAAAACCAAAATCAACAAAACTCAAATCAGAACCAAACTGATATAAAGACACCGCTAATGGGTGGTAACCAAGATGGTGGCAATCAAGATAATAGGCCTCAACATCAAAACCAGAATCAAAACCGCAACCGCGGCGGTGGTGGTGGTGGTCGTAATCGTGATCGTGATCACAGCCGTGGTGGTGGTGGTGGACGTGGTGGTAACCAAGGTAATCAAAGTGGAATTATGGGACGTAATGATGAATTTCATATTGGTCAAAGATTGCGTGCAATTGCGGGTCCTACCCATGAGTTACCAACACTTGAAACTGCATCAGCTGAGCCCAAGTTCTCTGGACGTAATCGTTTATATGTTGGTAATCTCACAACCGATACAACAGAAGAAGATCTAATTGAAATCTTTAAACCATATGGTGAAATTGGAGAAATCTTTTCAAATCCTGAAAAGAATTTCACATTTTTAAAAGTTGATTATCACTCAAATGCTGAGAAAGCTAAACGTGAATTGGATGGATCCATGCGTAAAGGTCGTGCAATGCGTGTACGTTTTGCTCCAAATGCAACTATATTACGTGTTCGAAATTTAACACCATTTGTTTCAAATGAGTTACTTTATAAAGCATTTGAAATATTTGGTCCAGTAGAACGCGCTAGTATTGTTGTTGACGATCGTGGTAAATCAACCGGTGAAGGTATTGTTGAATTCGAAAAGAAATCAACAGCCAACTCTTGCTTACGTTTGTGTAACGATAGATGTTACTTTTTGACCACATCATTACGTCCTTGTGTTGTTGAACCAATGGATATTAATGATGATACTGATGGTTTGCCTGAAAAATCATTAAACAAGAAAACACAAGAATTCCATCATGAACGTAATGTTGGTCCACGTTTTGCTGATGTTGATTCTTTTGAACATGAGTACGGTACTAGATGGAAGCAGTTACATGAACTCTTCAAATCTAAGCAAGAAGCGCTTAAGCGTGAACTTAAAATGGAGGAGGAGAAGTTGGATGCTCAAATGGAGTATGCACGCTATGAACATGAAACTGAATTATTAAGACAAGGTAATATATATAGAAAAAAAAATAATTTCAGCATAGTTTTTTTTATAAAAAAATCATAATACAAACTAGAATTGCGTAAACGTGAGTCTGATAATGAACGCAAGAAAATGGAATGGGAATTGCGTGAGAAACAAGCTGAAGATATGCGCAAACGCGATGAAGAAAATATGCGCCGTCAGCAAACTGAAATGCAATCTCGTATGATGCGTCAGGAAGAAGAAATGCGTCGTCGCCAACAAGAGAATACATTATTCATGCAAGCACAACAGCTGAATACATTACTAGATCAGCAAGAAGTTGGCTTTAATTTGAATGGTAATAATTTTGATAATAACTTTGGCGGTGCTAACAACTCACCATTTGAGTTTAGAGGTAAATATAATATTGATATTTTTGTTTTTTGTAAACATTCTAAAAGAAACGTCACAATTTTCTGTAGGAAATAACGCTAACAATACCAATAATTGCGGTCCAAATGGTGGACAAAATAATCAGGTACGTTCATTTTTCCAGTTATTTTTAAAATGAATTCCTTTAACAGTACTACTTCTCGTACTTCGTACTTCTGGTAATACAAAAAGTTGAACTAATATTCAAGAGTTAAAACATACTCATATATATATAAATAAATGCACATAGATTTCATTATTTGTCGTAATTATATTTACTTGAAGTATGCATTCTTTGCTTAAACTAAGCTGAAAATGATTTTTAAAAATACATTTTATGTGTTATTCCAAGAACGAATTGTAATAATAAAAAATTTCTTTTAGCAATAAAATATATACCATACTAATTTTTATTCTGAAAAGTCATGTGTGCTGGAAGAATTCTGATATGTTTGTTTTCGTGCTATTGTTTGTCTCACAATATATTGACATGCTGGCCACATATCGAAATATTGTTGGACTGTATTTAAGTTATTAGGATTTGTTTTTAGATCTTAATTAACTTAAATATGTAGTAGTTACGAAACTGATGTACATTTAATTTTCTATATGTTAACAGTATTCTTGGAAGACATTATTTATATAGTATGATGTTATTCATGCAACTCTCAGTACCTATTGTTATTTGCTGACAAATAACAATAATATTAAAATTAATACTCTTGATGATGCAAATCTATATATTATTAAACGAATATAAATTTTTAACTACAAATCACGGTTACTTGGGAATATTAAGAAACTTTTTCAAATAAGACATATACTATATATATACATATAGGTAAAATTTTTATATAAAAATTAAAAATCTCTTATAAAGAAAATTGCTTTACAGATACGATTGAACTTTATTAAAATTAATACTCTTGATGATGCAAATCTATATATTATTAAACGAATATAAATTTTTAACTACAAATCACGGTTACTTGGGAATTCTGTTAGAAATTGTGTGTAACATATAATTTTATTATAATGTGGTGAGATAATAAACTCGTGGGTTATAAAATTTAAGATAATTTCTAATCAATTGGGAGAATTACATAAAATAAATCTAGACAAAATATGTTTACTATACATAGAATATACGATGTATTCATATATTTAGCATTCTGCATGATATAAAGTTTTTAAATTATTCTCTTAACATATATGCGATAAAAATTATTTTGCTTAAAAAATAAAAAATAATAGATATACATTTATATCTATAATCTTTGGGGTTTGGGTAATTAAAAATTAAACGTTTAAAACAATTCTTATGTATCAGAACATTTTTATTGCAATTGTGATATTAACTGTTATACTAGTCGCCAATCGCCAATCATTATCATATGTACTGCATGTTGCGGTACGTTTTAAATTTTTTACTTTTTAATAAATTATATTGCGATTTTGTGTCATATAGCTTTGACACAATATAAAATCTAAAGAAACAAATGTTACCAAAATGAAAAAAAATTTCTATTATTAGACTATGGTATGGGAGCATAATCTTCTTGAAATTTTCTTAACTTTTCCTTACTCGTTATCTATCATGCTTAAACATTTATTAACTGTTTTTAAGTCTGTTGAAAAAGTGATGAAACCAGTCAATATATAGAAGCTGTATAGTTTTTTTTTTATAACATAACTTTAGTATAGGTGCTCAGCGCCATATCATCTGAGATCAATAGATTAATTCCTATCATTAAAACTGATTTTAAATACAAAATGAAGCATTGAAATATTTAATTGATTATGAAGTGGTTGAAAAATTAATTCATCAATTTTTTTGTTCACACATAGTTAATTTATATTACTGTTCAAGCTGTGAACTAATCCACCGAGTTTAATATTCAGCAAGCAATCCAGTAGGCGTCTATAGACATAAAATATGTTGGGTGGATTAAGATAATGATTTATTTGTCGATTATATTTAGGTAAAT
Organism: Teleopsis dalmanni; assembly: GCF_002237135.1. NCBI lineage: Eukaryota > Metazoa > Arthropoda > Insecta > Diptera > Diopsidae > Teleopsis > Teleopsis dalmanni. Next base: position 190,346,175 of record NC_051846.1, read on the forward strand.
TTGAAGATTAAGGGAAATGACTTCATTTGTTATAAATCAAGTATAACAGTTTATAACAGTATTAATCATAAAAAAAAATTCGTTTTCAATGTTTTTAAAATTTTTATGTCCTCTTACATGAAATCTATAACCATTAAAAGTTATAGTAATTGGGTAAAATTATTCAAATCTAAATAATATTTACATATATAAATTACTTTATTATATAAAGTAGTAAAATAATGAAAAAGTATTTTCAAATGAAATTTAAAAACAAATGGGTGAATATGTGTTTCATATTTATAATGTATATTTACATATTGTGATTGGAATTGTATAAAAATATTTCATATTTGTTTTAAATACAAGAATTTTTCTTTTTTTTTTTTTTTTTACTACACAAGCTAGTATAACAGTTAGTATTTGTAATACAATAAATACGTCAATATTTGCAATAAATATTTATTCTAAAGTATTTAATACAACTTTGGTTGGAAATTAAACAATATTGATGTGATGTTTTATTTTAATATAACTTGTTTGGGTGAAGTTGTTTATCAACATCTATTAGTGGTTCCGTGGTATAGACCCGAACAATTAATGAGAAACAACTCTAATATTCTAATTGTTGGGGATTATTAATTTTGTCTAAAATTTTTAACTTTCACAATTTCTTATACAGAGTTTATTTATTTGAAATATTCAAATATAAAACTTAAAAATTTCGCTTAGTATAATAGTTTGAAAACCAAATAAAATTGTTTTCATTGTCATTGGTCAATATATCAATATGAACATAAAATATGTATGAATTATGGAAAAAAAACTTGTCTTAAACATTTTTTTTTATCATAACAGTTGATATTTGGGTTGACATACAATTTTAAAATTGCATTTGTATGACAAATATTTAAATATATTTTTGTCGAAAAGAATATAAACATTTATTATTCTAAATAATTTAGGATGAATTACTGTATTTTATAATTTCTGGTACTTGAAGATGGGTATTAGTTTAATGACTAAACGCCATATTGATTTATATCGATGCTATAAAAATACAAAATGCTATTTTAACAAAAGAAGGAACCATGAAAATTGTTAATGCAAAAAACTTAAAACTTGCTCATCCAATTGTGTTAATTTTTTTTTAGTATTGTGCTGTAAACATATTTTCAATACAAAATGTTTTTGGACATCTATTATTAAAATATAATAAAAATATATCTACTTCTTTTAAGTTTTTATATAAAAGAAAACTTTTCCGTTTATTTCTATTTATATTTGAAATATGAAATTCTTTACATTCAATTACGATAGGATCCGTTTACATTTGAGTTTGGTGGTAACAACCAAAACCAAGCTGGTCAAGGAAATCGTGGTGGCAACAACGGCGGAAATAATAACAATAACAATCCATGGGAACGAAGACGGCGTTTCTGAGATTCACCATTACCTTGAATGGAACCCTATAAACTAAATTTATTTAACATTTCCAAAATCTAGAAAAACAAAAATAATGAAATCAACCAACAATTCAAGATTTCAGTCAAAAAAAACTAAAAGTTAATGCAATATTTGAACAAAGTACGTTATATTGCTACATAATCTATGTAGTAATATATAATCTCTTGATCTTCGTATAGTACGCAAGTTTTTTTTTTATTATTCACGTGTACAGCAGAATAAATTTTGTATCTGCAAACTACATATAAAAATTAAAATTAAATTTCATTAAATAATAGGCGGACTTCGTTATTGAAGAAGTCTAAGATCATTTAATAGATCTCTGTTCGTGTTCATGTGTTATATTTCATTACTACACAATTATTCAACAAAACATTAATATATTAATTAATACATAATATATTAACACAACAGATAATTATTATCCAAACTTTAATCTTAAACTTTAGCATATATACTAGATAAAAAAAACTTAAGTATTCATTCTTCTTAGCGGTAATATTAATATAAGTAATACTTTTAAATGATATAACACAGAATGGTTATAGTTATTAACCAATTTACTCTAAATAGTATGAAGCACATATTTTAAACATAAATTTATATCTTTTATCTTTTACATTGGAATGGTTTGACTATAGCTAGGCTATATTAATTTAAACCAATTAATCTCAGTTATTAGTAAATTGGTTTATAACTTAACAAAAACAAAAAAAAAAAACAAAAATGAAATAAATTTATATTGAAGTGACATGCTCTTGCAATGTATTATGTTCGTTCTAAAAGAAGAGAACCAAATTAATTATATAATAATATTTTTAAAATTTTTAACTAAATATAAACTGTAAAAAATTTCATTCAACATATACCCTTAATAAACTTAAATAAATTTATATCATACAAATTATAATCATAAGTTTTATATGAAATTGGGAAAGGGAAGGAGGAAATATATTAATGAATTATTTCCTTTATACAGTGAAAACACTCTTATTTGTATCAGATTAATCCTCAAGCAACTTTTGTTCGATAGAGATGGGTGTCCGATAAGGAGGAGTTATACAATCAAGATAATAATGTTTTTATAATAATAATAATAATAATATATAATAAATAAAATGAAACATATGAAGTATATTTAAATACTTCAAAAAAATTCAATAACAAAGCTAATGAACATAAAACATATTGGTTAAAATGTTGAATCAGTATAAGATCTTATTAATTATTTTTTAAACTAAAAATTTATAGTTAGAAGGTAAAAATTACCTTAGTTATCCTCTAGATCTACAAGGTACAGCTTACTTATAAAATTAAATTAATCTCAATGACTTGTTTATGATTTTGATCAATTACAAGGGAAATTATTCATACAATTTATATGGATTTCACAATCATAAATTGAGTTCAATTTGACTCGTAACATATTTATCTTAAATAAAAATATATTCGTTTGCGAACAGGTTTTGGATGATTACAAACAGTTAATCTATTTTAATTTTAAATGAAATCCTTATGTATTCTGAAAAAAATAAAAAAAACATAATAATTATGTGATTTGAGTTGTGAATTACAAAATAAATTTAAAATGAGCAAACAATAACTTATATTTACAACAACAATTTATTTTTCCAATACAAAGAGTATTTTCTAACTAAATGGCATCAAATGCAACTGCAGTAAGCACCATTTTACTGCAGTTGTGGTCTAAAAAGAGTTACCTATTGCTTATGTCCTTTTCAAATAATTTGTTTTTGCTTCTTAAACCAATAAATTATCTTATTAACTAAAATCATTTAGGTTGCAAACATCCTGTATATAAATCTTTAATTAATGTTATATTTCAATTAACGTGTATAGGAATAAGATTATAGATTAAGCTTGTGACTCCTTATATATATTGGAACATTCTGAACTTTTTTGATAACATTTTACTAATTTTTCCAAAAATGTTTGCAAAGATCATATTTTTGGATCGATCAGACTTCACGTGTGTCTCTATCTCTTGAATATCTCGAAACGTCTTCAATGACTAATTCCTTTCCTACTGAAAATAGTAGTAAACGTTGCTTTTTAGTTAACTTCGATGATATTCTTACTATGAGTATTCAAGTTTTTTAATTTTTAGACTGGCTTTACAGAAAATGTTTTTGGCGGTTATAAATGTAACTCTGGCTGGCATTAGCGATGGACAGTTTTTACGAACGCTTTTAGAGATATAAAGTGAGCTACGTAGGCACCTTAAGATAATATAATAATTGAACAATAAAGAATAGATATAAAAGTGATCATAAAAAAATTCTCATAATAATTTACTTAATTAAATCGTACATTCAAATTGTCGCGTTGAATTTGAACTGTCCCATTAAATTGCATTTATGTCAATTATAAAGTGAAGCAACCCCCTCACTTCTTTCAAACAAGCAATTAGTGCTAAACTTAACTTAACTCAGATATATACATTGAAATAAATAATTTTATATTTGGAGCTAACTACTTTTGTGGAAAATGGATCAAGAGAATTCTAAATACATAATAAATAGACCTCAAACTAAATGTAAAGCAGACTTAAATCACATAATTAAATTTTTTTAATAAAGTGCTCTCTCGAAAACTTGGGAACACTTCTCTGTATATTTGTTACTAGAAAAAGTGAACAAATTTCTAAAACATACAGAGTTTGTTAAACGTAAACAAACATTTTCAGGTTTAATGAGTTCATTTTTTGGACAACTCTGTAACTCCAAATGTAACTTCGATAAACGGCAATTAGTTACCACATTTTTTTAGGGTACGATATGTTATTCGCTAGTTTCTATTTTACAATAAATAGAGAGAAAATTTGGAATAGAAAAATTTAATAAAATAAAAAAGGTTTTTTTTTGTTACTATTTTTATGGTGTATTAAAAATATTGGTCAACATTTTCTGGGATCTGAGAAATATTCGTACGTCGAAGTACGTGTGTCAAAAAAAAATATATATGTGATTATAATAAATTGTATTTAATTTTGATTTTCTTGTTTTTCAGCTATATAACAACTGACAATAAAAATTTTTTTTAAATAATTGTGTATATTTTTAATGAATATATATAATAGTATAATATATACTATAATTATCATCTCGTTTATACTGAAATAAATTTTTTTTCCAACATTCAATTTAATAATTATAAAAACATTTGGTTGAAGTTGTCTATTTCATTTGCAAATTGTGGGAGAAGTTTTCAAGAAAATACTTTGCAATTAAAAATTTTTATTTGTTATAATATATTTTTTTTGCTACTATAACTTTCAACATATAATGATTAAATTCCGAATGAAAAATAATAATAAAAAATTAAATAACTTACTAAAATGATTGAAATCAAATTTCAAAATTACCGCTAGGTAATGGTGGCTAGGGTTCGATATCAATAATAATAATACATTTATTAAAAATTATTCATAATTGATTTTGTACATACAAATACACGAAGTTGTTGGCAGTTATGCAGTTACACATATCAGTTTTATTTACCTTTGTTGAACAATCAAACAGCTTTAGTAACAGCTGCTACTCTATATGAGATTTAAAGTTGGATTTGAAATATTGAAAAAATTATTCTGGATGGATGTAAATATATTAAATATTCGTAACAAATATTTTTAAGCTGAATATGTTGAACACAACAAATCATCGCTAATGAAAATATCATCACTTATGATATTGAATGTTTTCTTGAGAATTTTATGAGGTAAGATAATTTAAGCTAATAACACATTTGATAATTCTGAGTAAAAAAAAATGTACTATCTCTGCTAATGCATTATAATATTTATTGATATTATTTGTTGTATATTTTTTTTTCTTTTAAAACATTGTATTTGAATGAGTGTTTATGTACAATTTGTTGTAGCGTTCTTTAAAAATATAAATAAAATTATTCATCATTTGATATAATTAAATGATCATATATCTCTCGACTCAGATATGCCAAACTTCTTTATGATATGTTGTATAAGTAGTCTACGAAATTACTATATTGTGTGTTAATATTAATTGGTTTTTATATGTGAAATTATTGTTACAACAAATGGAATGCTGCTGTATTATCCTCTCTTTCTTTCTTTTTGTGTATTTTCTGATCTTGAAAAGTATATGTGAAAAACTTGTTCAGAGTTTATTCTAAATACTGTATAAATATGTTGCGAAATGATATATAATACGTATTTGATCTTATATATATATTTTGATGTACTTTATACATATCATAATTATATGTAATATATATTCGAACAAGTATATAACTTGTAATTTATGTCTAAAACTCATGTAAGAATTAAATTATACACTTCTGTCATAGCCGTATTAAACATGGCTTTATGCTTTTATTTTTGTATATGTACAGTAGACGCTCACAAAATAGTGCTCTTAGATCGTTAGTTCTTCTTCTGTAATTGTTGAAAACAAAAATTATTATGAAATGGTCCAAAAGATGTGGGTTTTTTACCTCCAAATTCATGTCCAATATTTAGATCGTTCAATAATCAACCCAAAGTAATAAAGATCACGGATTGCTTTATGAAAAACAATGACTTTTTTATAATTATACAATATCATACTTTCACACTATAAAAAATAGTCCAGAAATTTAAACATTTCGTAAATAAGAACTACCGGAGAAACAAAACTTGTAATTTGTGAACGTCTATTGTATATTGTATTATGAACAATCATAAATTGTGCATAAAACTGTTATAAAATGGGAAGAAAATGTATGCTTAGACCTTGATATATACTTTTGAAGTATATAATTCCATTAAGTCAATATCTCAATAAAGATATTAATCAGCTATATAAATGTCATATTTCCTAATACACATTCAGTCAAAATAGTACAGAAATTATTATTTATATTAAAATTCCTTCTCGTTTAAAAATATTAATAATAAAAACCTTTAAAATCAGAAAAAGTTTGTTATGTCTTGAATTAATTATAAATGTAGTTTGTGTAGCTTTCATATAAAATATATGTTTGTTTTTGTATTTTATGTATTATTTTATACAAATTTCTTGTGTAAGTCACGTGTAAATTGTATATATTGTTGGTACTAGATGGCGTGCGTAGTTTTTGTTAGCATATTCTATGTAAGAAAGCAAAAAATTTAATAACTTTAAACCTCGATATCTGAATAGTGTACTAGAAACTTTTTCAAAATAGCGGACTTAAATACACTGTTAAATCGCCGTGCCTGGGAAAGCAGAATATCGTCAATTTTTGATATATCAAGTGTTTTCAAGATATATTTTATGAGATATCAATATCTTAGCATAATAGTATATGC
>NC_051846.1:190353049-190371200 GCF_002237135.1 Teleopsis dalmanni
CGTTTGGTAGCTTTGCGATTTTACGTATGAAAAAACTGTTAGCATAAAACACAAATATGTTATTCAGCTTATACACACACACTCCTGGAATGTTGTTATTGGTTTTGTTGTATTTATTCTTGGCAACGATTTTAGCTCCTGTTATTGTTGGTATTCTTTTTTTTCTTTGTTTTTGTTTTTATCGCTGCGCTGCTGCTATTGCTGTTGTTATTGTTATTTTTGTTATTGTTGTCGTTAACAAGTGTCTATGTTAGCTTCTGGGTATTGCGGTTGCAAGCATTCACAGCAACTTCTACTGAGTTGCAAAAAAACATCAGTTAATTTTCATTTGCTTTTTGTTTTTTTTTGTTTTTGCGTTAACTTGGGAAACTGTTTTAAGTGCAGAGAAATCTGGTGTTGGCTACTTTAGGAACTGACGATGATGCCGTAACCATAAATATAGTCATGTGTACAATTCCTATAACTTGATGGATGCTGTATGTTGTTGCTTACTGTACAGTATTTGTTAAATTTCCATCTTCACTAAATATACACATCATTTTATTTTTTTCTTTTAACTGCCATCTAAGAAACAAGTTTCAATCAACAATATATGCTCATCAATAAAAACTTAATAATCAATATAATTTTTTTTAAATATTTTATTAATAAAAAAAAATCACCAACGCATTAACAAACTCGTACGTCAGTTACATATACAAATTATTAAACAATGTACACAAATATAAATTAACACTATCTTTTTCTTTACTTGCTACGATTAAATTCGAGTATATAATATTAACGTCTGTACCGAAAGCAAATCTCTCGCAAAACTAAAAAAAAAGAGATTGCCTTTTTCCACAATATAATATTCCGACAATTACGCCAAGACGTTCGAATCAAACAAAAGACGTTAATACAATGAAACTTGTGGCTGAGATATTCTCTTATTACACCTGTTTTGTTTGGCTCACTCTCTTCGTAAATAACTTTTCCACTCATAACAAACAAATTATTCGCTCTCTCATATTTGAAAACTCACCTCACAATTGTTCAATTTATATAATTTAGAGTTACCCACTCTGAATTTCATAGTATTTTTGCGAAAGCAAAAAGTGGTGTATAAAACAATTTTTAAATTTTTATTTCATACATAAATTAAAAAAAAAACAACGTTCTATTAGTTGTTATTTTTTATATTAGTTATTATTTTAAAAGTTGTGTAAAAACAACTTTTATATTTTTATTTCACACATGAATTTAAAAAAAATAACGTTATTTAATTGCTGTCTTTTTATTTATATTATTTGTTGTTTTAAAATATTATTTTATAAAATTTTTGTGATTATAAAAAAATTCATCGTAGAAAACGATTTTCATATTTTTATTTTATATATAAAATTAAAAAAAAAGCACAACAACGTTCAATTAGTTGTCGTTTTTTATATATTAGTTGTTGTTCGTAATATTCTATATTGCAATATTTCTGTGAATACATAAAAGTGCTGTATAAAACAATTTTTGAGAATTAAAAAAATTTACAGATAATTTATCTATAAATTATATACAAACACAATTTCTTGTAGCGAATGTATAAATAAATTATCAGTAAAATATTAAATTATAATAAAATAAAATTTTAAGTAGACTATGTGAAATTTCTGAATATGTGAGCATAATTTTAAATTTACAATTAAATGATAATTATTATTATATAGTAAAATTTTAAGCAAAAGTGAATTATTTATAATAACGCTACACAATTGTACTATTGTGAACTAGAAATTTAAACTTGTTTCTGTAGAAATATTCATAATTTTATGTTCAATTTTATTTATGTTTAACGAATTGATTTGAACTATCGATATGAGCATAAAACAATTAGTTGGCCTGTGTGAATGGGCTATAAAAAAATTACACTTAAACAAACGCTACTAAAGCAATTTAATATAAATAATTACAGTTTAGTAATAAACAATTTTTTTAATTACTGCATTATACCTATCATTGTACAGTAGATTTAAAACATTTTGAATTATTATGCAGAAACGCTTCTGAAATCTGTTTTTTATAGATTTTAAAACTCGCGTAAAAATATCATAATTATTAAACACTACACATCATATTTTTGTGATGGTTGTAAACTCTGCGCTTTGTTTAAAACAGTTGCCTCAATAAATTATTCGTTCATAATACATATAAACATTTTTTTATTAATTAATTGTAAGTATTTTTAGTAATTACTAACTGTTTTTAATTTAAATTACAGGATATTTATTACAAAACAAATAATACATTAAATTGACATGTGTAGTCAACTGAAACAAAATAGAAACTCTTCAAATGACTTGAAATTTTGAAGTGCCGAAGTAGAAAGTTTGTTAACCGAATACAGTGGAACAAATTAATAATTAAATTATTGAAATAGTTTTTAATTATTATTATATATAGAAATTATTATTGTTTATATATTATATACTTTTTCTTTAATAAGTTTATAAACATAATGCCATAGGTAAAAATATATATTGTTGTGATTAATAATTGGAAACATTTCTAATCGAAGGCATTTTTCAATATTATTTTCTACGCCGATTTCATCATTGTATTTCAAAGTAATCACTGATATTTTTTGTACTTTGTTTTTTATGTTGAGAAGAAAACTCTGCGCCACCTAATATGTCAGTGTCCACTTTAGAATCCTGAGCGCAACAGTGGGCCAGTATTTGGGCCCAACTGCGCTTTGGACACAAAGCCGACACTCCAACCAAACTTAACCTTGTTTTTTGTAGTTTATATCACATTAAGCTATTGTGCACTTACTGATATTTGAAATTACTTTAAACTGAAGATAATTATTTTCCTTATATATCGACCAATAAGATATTTTTAATGTTTATTTTTATTTTAATTAAACAATATTGCATTTGTAATAAATATTTTAATAAGAAAAACAACGTTATTTTAATCTCATAACCTAAAATTCTAATAGGATTGTTTTTTCCTGATTTCTTTGAAACATGACCAGTATTATCATTTAATTAATAATAATACTTAAAAAATAATATACGGTTTTTTACATATAAATATCTATATACATATATAACAAATTAACGCGAAATTACAAAAATGTCGCGCTGCAGAGAAACCACTTTGTTCTAATAATTATTTCTAAGAATCATGATAAAGGATGGCGCCAATAAATACGGTATAATGCGCATTCCATTTAATAACAAATAAAATTCTGAAAATTCACTATAAACTGATGTCTGTTATTTTTAAAAGGAACGAAATCTTCAGAAAATAAATTCACAGAATTTTGCATATTACTTTTTCTTTGTTTTTTTTTTCAAAACAAATAACTTTAATTTTGATATTTATTCAGTTATCAAGTTAAAAATATGGAATCACCTACGACTGCAAGCACTATCAATATTTTTATATCTGGGCAATTGGAATCTGCAATATTTCCAATGGGTCCAGATGCTGATGAAATATTTTGCCGCTACGAAGTGGTTGCTGGTGCCGATTGGGAATTGGTGTCTGGTTGTCAAAATGGTATAACGCAGACGGCTTCAAACAAATGTGGCCACTACAATGACAAAATCGTACTGAATATGCCAATCGAAATAACATTCAAAAGTACAAGTCCTCATGGATGTAAGTATATTAACCAAAGCCATTTTCTTTTTCTTGTTCGTGAATGTGATATTCAAGTAGAAATATTTCATATTCATATTGGATATTCACATAATATAGATTATAGTTGTAATAGTGGAATGCATAATTCGAAGGTAAAGTCTTATAGAATTATAGAATTTTTTTAGAAGGGAAATGGTTTTTGAAATAAACTGATTATCTGGCAGAACATCTTAACTTGTGGTATTATTTCAATAAGACGAGTCTATATGAGCCTTCGTATGTTTTCTCTGCGTTACAGAAGGTGAACCATTTAGTTACATTCTTTGTGATATAAGAATATCTCTCCTGACCCTGTTTGATATCAACGAGAGACATTTAAGCCCACATTGGTAAGGCGTATGTTCTGTTCCACAAAACATAGTTCAGTAGAAACCTTATAATTGTAGTTATCTTCTCCAAACGGAAGTCTTAGTTACTAACTTTAATCTATCCTTCTACTTTTCATCAGATACGTCAACTGTATTCTTTTAATATTAAAAAAAAAAACATCTAACTCAATTAATTTAGAAATCAAAATAATGATAGAAATCGTCGATATGTTCGTTAATATTTTCTTTATTTAATATATTTTTATGTTATCAAGCCACGGTTAAGCAAACAATAAAGTTTATGTAAATACAAGTTTGTTTTCTTTGATAAAAGAATTTTAGAAATCTTAATAATGTTCGCTCTTGATACATTTTTAAATTATTTATAGACATAGGTAAACTAAATACAGAACATATTTTAATATTATTTTTCTGTATTCGTTTTTTATAAAAAAAAAACTTAAAGATTGGAACTATAAAGCACATCCTATGATACTGTCTAGCCTAGACCTTTGGCAACATCCGATTTTTAGAGAAATATTTTTTTTTTCAGTTTGTCGGATTATTCCTCGGTAAAGGAATAATCCGTTAAATAAACGGTATGGAAATAGTTTTTATCTCTTTAGGATTTTTACGACGAATGCGGTCGTAAGACGGCAAATAGTTACCAATTATGTAAAGTGGAAGGATATATGCTGACATGTCACCGTAACCAAACAAAAGACAATTACTATAATCGCAATATTTCGTTCTCTCTAGTGTCATTAGGAACTTTTGCATAGATCTGCATGGTTTATGGCCTAACAGGGTAACTTAAACTTAACCCAATCCTTGGTTTACTAATATCGCTAAGCAATTAACTTACTTAACTTTTAAGTTAAATAAACGAAATTTAACTTCTAATATTCATTTATATAGTATATAGTATATTAAATAGTATATTTTCTTTTAAGGGCCTCAAATTATAGTAATAATTTATGGTAAAACTCGCTGGGGTGTTGAAACAGTTTTAGGTTACAGCCGCGCTCATGTACCTATATTTGGTTCGAATAGTGCACGTAGAATTACAGCGCCAATACTAATACCAAAATGTACCAATCTTGTTTCACAAATGACAAGCTGGATTACTGGAAAAAATCCTGAATTAAAGAATCCAAGAATTTTACTTGATGCCAATATAAATGGTAAGTTAAAGTTAAAATATTGTTAATTATTGTTTAATTGTTTTTTTTTCTAGGTTTAGCAGTGGAATCATATGGAGAAATTATTCTGATGTTTAACGTTATTTCCAGAGGAGCAAATCAGCTCGGATATGATTAGGGTTGAAATTAAAACATATAGATATTTTTTTCCATTCGTTTTTTTTTATTCATTTTGTATATATACGTATACATATATATTGTAATTATAAAAAATAAATAAATATTAAATATAAAAATCCGGTTTTCGGGAAATTCACCAAACACCACAGCTTACCTGTAAAAGCAAAAATATTATTTTATTAGTTGAAATATTATTTGTTATAAAATCAAATAAAATAATAGTTCAGATTAGTTAACATCATCAAAATTATATATGTCGGGAAAAGAAGACATAAATTAAATGTATCATCATAAAAATATTAAATTAGATAATTATATCATAATTTAATGAAGATATTAATTAATTTTAATTTAATAATTACCTGAATACACGATAACTAATCACACTCATATATTCATTCCATATATGAATTTTTGTTCAAAATAAATAACAAACAAACTAATGTGTATTAAATATATTTTTGTATATATAGAAGTTAAGTTTTTAATCTAAAAAAAAATAAACTGGAAAAAATAGAAAAAAAACTAGCAAAAAAAATTAACAAAATCCAACAACTAATAAAAAATTTTATAAATAAAAATATACCAAAAACAAAAAAATTAACGTACCATAAAACTAAATTTTTAAATATATATGTACTTAAAATAAAGAATGCATTTTATTAAAAAATAAATTTTTTCAAAAAGCGAGTTGAATTCATTTTTTCAAACAAAAATACCATATATGGAATTGAATAAGTGTTCCAATTCTTCATAGCAGTCTTAATTGATAGCGCATCTAAAATAAGAATAAAATCAATTATTTATTTAATAGAAATAAATTATAAATTAATTGAATATAAATTTTAAAAGTAGTCAGTAATTGGAAATATTAAAATCAATATAAATTCATAAACACGGACCAATTAATTTCATCATTTATTAATTTTTATTTTTTTTTAAATATACCTATATATATATAAATCTAATTTTAAATAAAAATTGTGATTAATTTCAAAGCTTACCTTTGATTAAAATTATATCTGATTTGATCCCCACATTACTTATATGTTTCCTGCAAAAAATTAAAACTGTTTAGTATATTTCAATGGTGTTTAAAATTACTGCTAGTATATATTGTATTTAGTAATAATCAGTAATTGGAAGGATAAAAATCAATATAAATTCATAAACACGGACCAATTAATCTCATCACATTAGAACTAATTTTAATATATATTTATTATATAATTATATTAATTTATAGCATTTGTATAAAATATATAGAATTACACTTATGAAAAATAAATATATATATAAAAACTAAAAATATTAATGTTCATTTTTTTGCCAATAAAATAAAAAATAAATGATAAACTACAACTGAAGGAGAAAATTGCTTTATAGTAACAAAGGAGGAAATATTTATATTGCTACTTAATTCTTATTGTTACGATAATTTAAGACAATAACCTTATATTACACATATTTTTTTTTTTTTTGTTGAAACAAATGTATAGAAAATAAAAAAAATTAAAAAATAATACTAATACTTTAATACTAAACTTAGAGCTTTAACAATTTGTAATTAAAATATTACCTTTTAGTAATGTTTTATTGTTAATGGAACCATTAGAACACAAGTTACATCTGAAAAAAATAATTGGTTTTAAATTAAAAACTTTATATAGAGTAAAAGAAATTTGAATTTAAAAATAAAACTAAAATCAGTACACATAAGTGCAGCCATGAATTCAATCATTAAATAAATTCATACGGTAATTTTTCTCATCATTTAATTGCAAAGTATTTAATATTTATTAAAGTATTAAATTAAATTAAATTTTATTTTATATTGTTGGACATACAGTCACTGAATAGAACTGTACTTTGTTTCTATAGTTTTGCCACAATAACAAAATGCATTGATCACGTAGATTCAATTTCAAGGAAGTCACTGATCGCAACAGGCAGACGGGCGTCATGTCTCGTATGCGTTGCTGTTGTTGCCTGTTCCTGGAATTTGCTTATTGTGTAAAGAGCATACGAGCATATTGAGGCGAATAATGCCTTTTAGAGTTTAGTATAATTTTGAACATTGAAGTGACGGGTTGTGTTTGAATGAATAATAAATACATATTAATAAATATATATATATATATAAATTGTCGGTGTTTTCTTTTACATAAATATAAAATAATTCTAACAGGTTATGTGCCAAGCACGCATTACACTGCGTGAATATGGACAAAATAAAAAGAAACATTAAACCATTTGATGGTGAAAAATATTCTATATGGAAATTCAGAATAAGAGCACTATTAGCAGAAAATGATGCCTTAAAAGTAATCGATGGTGACATTCCAGAAACAATTACAGAAGAATGGAATAAAACCGAAAGAAGTGCTAAAAGTGTAATAATCGAATATTTAAGTGACTCGTTTCTAAGTTTTGCTAGTACTGAATGTACTGCAAAACAAATTTTTAAAAACCTAGATGCAATATACGAGCGAAAAAGCTTAGCATCGCAATTAGCAGTGAGAAAAAAACTATTGTCTTTAAAATTAAAAGGGGATTTCCCGTTAGTAAACCATTTTAACATTTTTGATGATTTAATAAGTGAGTTATTAGCTTCGGGGGCTAAAATTGACGAAATGGACAAAGTGTCTCATTTACTATTAACACTGCCATCATCTTATGATGGAATTATAACTGCCATTGAGACATTATCCGAAGATAATTTAACGCTAGCATTTGTAAAAAATCGGTTATTTGATCATGAGATAAAATTAAAAAGTGAATCTAAAGAGACTAGCACAAAAATTTTACAAGCGGTGTGCAAAAATGAAAGTTATAAAAATAAAATAAATACAAATTATTTTAAAAACAGAAACAAATTTAAAACCTTTAAAAACCGTTCTAAAATGATGATAAAATGTCATCACTGTGGAAAAAAAGGTCACATCAAGAAGGACTGTTATGTGTACAAAAGGCTACTAAATAAAAGTTCTGAAAATGAGAAAGTAGCGAATATTGCAGAAGTTCCAGCAGGTAAAGGCTTTGCGTTTATGATAAGCAAAAATACTAAAATTGCTGAAGACAAAAATGTGTCATTTCTTTTGGACTCTGGGGCGTCTGATCATATAATAAATAATGACAGTTTGTTTGAGGATTACATCAACTTGGTTTTCCCGGTTCAAATAACAATCGCAAAATGTGGAGAGTATATTTATGCAACTAAAAAAGGTATAGTGAAACTGTGCAACAATTTTCAAAATAGCCTTACTTTGGAAGATGTTTTGTTCTGTGAAAATGTTCCGCACAACTTACTCTCAATTAAGAAAATGCAAGATGCTGGGATGACTATACAATTTAAGCCAGGAGGTGTTGAAGTAAAGAAAAACGGTAAAGTAATTATTTTTGATAAGTGTGTAAATAATGTACCAATTGTTAAGTTTACACTGTATAAAAAAGTTTGTGCATTTAAGTCTATTCTAAATAGTAATTATCAATTGTGGCATGAAAGATTAGGACATGTTAGCAGAACAAAATTTTTAGAAATAAAAAACAAAAAAATGTTTAGTGATACTAGTCTATTGAAAGATGTACAGCCAGGTAATGAACTATGTGAGGCCTGTATAAATGGTAAACAAACTAGATTATGTTTTAAAAAGAATAAAAATAAGGATTATATTAGAAGACCTTTATTTGTGGTTCACTCAGATGTCTGTGGTCCGATCACACCTTCTACACTCGATGAAAAAAACTATTATATAGTTTTTGTTGATCAATATACACATTACTGTGTTAGTTACTTAATGACTTTTAAATCTGATGTTTTTGCCATTTTTAAAGACTTCATCACAAAAAGTGAAACTCATTTCAACTTAAAAGTTGTGAATTTGTATATTGACAATGGTAGAGAATATTTGTCAAAAGAGATGCGAGACTATTGTGTTCAAAAAGGCATTAGTTATCACTTAACAGTTCCACATACCCCACAGTTAAATGGTGTGTCTGAACGCATGATAAGGACGATTACAGAGAAAGCTCGTGCTATGATAAGTGGAGCAAAACTAGATAAAACTTTCTGGGGTGAAGCTGTTTTAACAGCAACATATTTAATTAATAGAAGTCCAAGTAAAGCATTGAAAGACGGTATGAAAACACCATACGAAATGTGGCATAATAGAAAGCCTGATTTGAAGTATTTAAAAGTATTTGGTTCAACAGTATATGTACATATAAAAACAAGAAAACGAAAATTTGATGAAAAATCATGGAAAGGTATACTTGTCGGATATGAACCAAATGGGTATAAATTATGGGATGTGGAAGCTGGGAAATTTGTGACAGCAAGAGATATTATTGCTGATGAGACAAATATGATAAATTCTAGGACTGTAGTAAAAGACAGAGTACAATTAAATGACTCTAATAAAAATTTCCCGAATGAGAGTACGGAAGAAATTAATTCAGTTTTCCCGAATGAGAGTACGGAAGAAATTAATTCAGTTTTCCCGAATGAGAGTACGGAAGAAATTAATTCAATTTTCCCGAATGAGAGTAAGGAAGAAATTAATTCAATTTTCCCGAATGAGAGTACGGAAAGGAAATCTGATCAATTAAAGTCAGATAAACAGCCTAGTGGTCTCATATCAAGTGAAAACAATGCAGGTCCAGTTAATACTGATGAAACTGTAAAGGATGCAAATAAAAACAATAGTCAGTTGCAAATCTCAGAATTTAATGTTAGAAAAAGTGAAAGATTGAAACAGCGGCCACAGATGTCATACAAAGAAAATGACTTATTTTTCAAAAATTGCATGATGAATGCACAGGCATTTGTTAATAGCACTCCGAATTCATTTAATGAAATCAAATATAGAAATGATAGATTACATTGGGAGGAAGCTATTAAAGAAGAGCTTGATTCTCATATTTATAATAAAACATGGTCTCTTGTACCAAAACCAGAAAATAAAAATATAGTTGATTGCAAATGGGTTTTTTCAATAAAACATAATGAACTGGGTAAAGTAGTTAAATATAAAGCTAGGCTTGTGGCAAGAGGATTCACGCAAGAATATTTAGTTGACTATGATGAAACGTTTGCTCCAGTGGCAAGAGTCTCTAGTTTTCGATTCATGATATCATTTTCAAACCAATTCAATCTAAAAGTTCATCACATGGATGTAAAAACTGCTTTCCTGAATGGGGTATTGAAAGAAGAAATATATATGGTAGCACCTCAAGGTTTAACCTGCGGTAGAAATGAAGTCTGTAGGTTAAATAAGGCAATTTATGGACTTAAACAGGCAGCAAGATGTTGGTTTGAAATTTTTGAACAGACATTAAAAGAAATTGGTTTTATAAATTCAGCTGTTGATCGTTGCATTTACATTCTTGATAATGGTAACATACTTAAAAATTTGTATGTATTGTTGTACGTAGATGATTTAGTAATAGCAACAATGGATATTGAAATTATGACCAGGTTCAAGAATTATTTGATGTGCAAATTTAGAATGACCGATTTATTTGAAATTAAATATTTTATTGGAATAAGAATTGAAAGAACTGATGATAAGATACATCTAAGTCAATCAGCTTATATAAAAAATGTTTTAAGAAAATTTAAAATGTATGATTGTAAACCAGCTAGCACTCCACTACCGAGCAAGCTCAATTATGAGGCTTTAAACTCAGATGAGGAATATGATGCACCGTGTCGTAATTTAATTGGCTGCTTAATGTACATTATGTTATGCACACGACCGGATTTGAGTACATCTGTAAATATTCTAAGTCGATATAGTAATAAAAATAATAAAGAATTATGGCAATGTCTTAAAAGAGTCCTGAGATATCTCAAGGGGACTATAGATTTAAGATTAACCTATATTAAAAATCTAAATTACAAACATATGTTTGTTGGTTATGTTGATTCTGATTGGGGTGGAAGTGAGAGTGACAGAAGAAGTACTACTGGTTATTTATTTAAAATTTTCGAGTCATGTGTCATTTGCTGGAATACAAAGAAACAAAACTCTGTTGCAGCTTCTTCAACAGAAGCAGAGTATATGGCATTGTTTGAAGCTGTAAGAGAAGCGTTATGGCTTAATTCATTATTAAAAAGTATTAAGATTGAAATTAAAGAACCAATAAAAATTTTTGAAGATAATCAAGGCTGTATATGTATAGCAAGTAATCCTTCATGTCACAAAAGATCTAAACATATTGATATTAAGTATCATTTTTCTAGAGAACAAATTGAAAATAAATTAATTGATATTGAGTATATTGCGACGGGTAACCAATTGGCAGATATTTTAACAAAGCCATTACCTGCAATAAGATTTATAGAATTAAGAAGTCAAATTGGACTTAATTAATAAGATATAGAAATAAGAACAATTATTTAAGTAATGGTCTAATTGGGTTTTACTGGGTTTTCCCCAATTCTAGCAACAAATGTTGGACCATGATATTGTAATGTCCCAGAATACATAACCCGTCATAGATATAAAATAAAACTAAAATTGTTATGTAAATAAAATAAAATTGAAATTGTTATGTAAATAAAATAAAATTAAAATTGCCATGTAATGATCAATGTATTTTGAGGAGGTGTGTTGGACATACAGTCACTGAATAGAACTGTACTTTGTTTCTATAGTTTTGCCACAATAACAAAATGCATTGATCACGTAGATTCAATTTCAAGGAAGTCACTGATCGCAACAGGCAGACGGGCGTCATGTCTCGTATGCGTTGCTGTTGTTGCCTGTTCCTGGAATTTGCTTATTGTGTAAAGAGCATACGAGCATATTGAGGCGAATAATGCCTTTTAGAGTTTAGTATAATTTTGAACATTGAAGTGACGGGTTGTGTTTGAATGAATAATAAATACATATTAATAAATATATATATATATATAAATTGTCGGTGTTTTCTTTTACATAAATATAAAATAATTCTAACATATATATATATATATATATACATTTATTTAAATTTTCTTGAATAAGAGTGAATTTTGTAGATTTAATACAATGCATATATATTATATATAAAGATTTATCTGTATAAGACGTCAACAAGAAGTACTTTTTATATTAGAATACATTTATTATCTATAAGTCTATATACAAATTCAATATAATCATTATATTTTATTTTAATAAATAAAGCTATAGCATTATGGAGGACTAAGAAGATTACATTTTAAAATGTGTTGCGTTTAAAATAAAAACTAAAATATTAAGATGATATAGTTATTTAAAGGCTTTTGATTAATATCTGTATATTACCTTTACACTCTTCTCAATCCTTCATTATATAAAGAAAATAAAGAAATTCTTTGTGCCAGAACCAATAGCCTTTTTAGATGAATATATGCCGTTCATCCTTCCGACATCAAAACAGAGTAGCATGACAATAACAAACATAATCTGAAAGGAGAAATTTAAATTTTTTATTTTCTTACTGGATAATAAATAAATAAATAATTAAAAATAAAATTAAAATCAGTACACATAAGTGCAGCCATGAATTCAATCATTAAATAAATTCATACGGTAATTTTTCTCATCATTTAAACGTGAATTAATTTTAAACTTCTTACTAGATTTTTTTTAAGTTAATTGTATTAAATTAATTTATATAATTAAATTAGTTTTATTTATAAAAATTGGACAAAATAAATTAAAAAAAATATATTTTTAATGTTAAAACTAATATATTTTAATCAAATTTTATATGAAAGCAAGAGATGAACTTTTTTTATATATTAATATAAAATATATTTTAAAGTCAAACTTTAATATTTTGTACCATAAACAATACATTCACAAAAATTTTTTAAAAGAGTTTAATTACCTTTTCCTAAATCCATTATATATTATTAGACAAAAGAACTATTAAGCCAAAATCTGAAAATAAGTAAGTATAATTTTTGATTATTATATTGGACAGTAAAAATATAAAATAGGAAATAAATTTTAAATTAAAAAATCAGTACACATAAGTGCAGCCATGAATTCAATCATCAAATAAATTCATACGGTAATTTTTATCATCATTGTGTTAAATTGCAATTTAACTTTATAATTTACATTTATTCATATAAAAAAAAGGAAAATTTTGATAGCTTGACACAAAAAATTGAATTGAAGAAAACTAAGAATATTATAATTTGCATGAAATATTTATTATTAGTTACCTTGTTAGTAACAGATACATTATACCGCCATTCTCCAATTTTGTAATATTTTGATCTAGTTCAGCTTTAGGTCTATGTATGAGGAGCATATCTAAAAATATATAAAAAGAAACCCATATAAGTACAGTTTAAAATTTTTTTAAATGATATTTTGTTCTTATGTCTTATATCTCATTTACATTTATTAACAACAGTATTAAAAATTGTAGGTAAAAATTCAGCAATTAGATCCGAAAAATTATAATCATAGAATATTTAGAGATCAACTAATATATATATATTTGTATATTATTACCTAAGTTTGGGCACATATGTTATTCGTGAGAACAAGTCCATATTCTTTTATTAACAATGTTTTATCCACAGATATGACCAAATGTCTCATTGAAATATTATAACAATCTGCAAAGAGTAATCACACAATTTAGTATTCATGTTTCTAAGTGCTTAAAAAATAAATTTTTAATATTTATTATATCTCATAGTTATTTAGTTTTATCTACAGGATTAATAAATAATGTAGGTAAAATTCAGTAATTAGATCCGAAAAATTAAAATCATTGAATATATGAAAAGATACTTGGGCTGTTTGCGATTCGAAGTAAATTGATTAAAATAAATTTAATTATTCCTAATGGATTTTGTGGTCACCAAATTGATGGAGTACTAAGCGCATTTGATGTACGAGACTGCGTCAAGTTAAAACCGGATAACTAGCTGTCATGTTCGTTTAAGTAAGAAAGTGGAGGATTTTTGGTACTGCATTCATTTGGTCGAATGGTCTTCAAAGTGTAAGAGTTGAATTTTGAACCCCATTTTTATAAAGAATACGCAAAAATATACAAACTTCACCCCATTAGAATGAATGCCAATGTTCCTTCATCTGGACCCAGACTAGGTTCAAGATTTCTCCTTCCGCCTCCCTTCATTATCTTATTTAACTTCTTTTCTAATCATCAGAATGATATTATTATTGTTATATATTCTTTTCTACGCTACTATGTTACTAGGTATATAAAAAAAAAAGTTAAATTTTTATTATTAGAACTTTTGTATCAACTAAAGTTAATTTTCTTATTCCTATAAACGCAAATTTTTTTTCAACCGTAATTGTCACATCCTTGTCTGCGTAAGGAAATTTTAACTTAATATTATTATTTTATAATGTTTCATATAAACTATCTTCAAAAAAAACTAAAATCACAACACTATAGAAATGTAATCTGGTATAAATATGTATCACTACGCAATTTTATTTTTCTCTCAATTTAGTTCAACTCACACACAGCCTTTCTAAAGTTTATATATAAATAAATTTTTACCATATTTATTTCGTGCAATTGTTCTGCTATTAGATAAAGATGGAGTCCATAACCAAGGTGTCATCATTAATCATTTCACATGTTCTAATGAATTTACATTGCAACCATTACTAAAAAATAAACAAAATATAACTTTAATATAATAATTCAACATGTTTATAGTATGCAAACTTACATAATTTTGATGTAACCAATTAGTCACTAACAGGAGGATAAGCCGAAAACTAAAATTAATTCAATATATTAATAAAAGTTATAATAGTTGTATTGAAATTATTACATCAACAAACATTTTTCGTTTTTTTTTTTGTTTCAAAAATGTTACTCAATCAGAGCAAAATTATCTATTTAGGTGCGTAAAATCAAAGAAACCCGTATGTATGTATACTTGAATTATATAATATAATTCTTAAAAATTCTTGATTGAGATACATTTTACTTATTGTAATGAATTGATTTTAGAGAAAAGTGGTTAAATTTTACGTTAAATTCAGAATACTCAGATATGCCATATTTTTAAGTCATGTATATTATATAATGATTCCAGTAGAAATATCTTCCTAATAACAGTGATCTCACATACTCTTTAAGAGCAGTGAATACGATCACTATAAAATATATTGAAGATTATTTATAAAGAAGAGAACCAATATATATTCAATGTTTGAAATTCTTCAGTAATGTTAAGAATTAACAGAAAGCCATATTGTTTTCGATCAGATCTGATACTTTAATAAAAACAAATAGCAAATATTTATATTAATGTTTTAATGGAATAGATATACAATAATTTACTGTTTTTTTACATGAATTTTATTATTTACCCAACAATAATGAGATCACATTTCAAAACGAAACAATAAAACGTTCTAGAATATGTTAACTGTGATTTAATAGTTTATATGTATATATATATATATATACATGTAAAGATATTGATGTCAGCGTTCTTAATATACTAAAGTAAAAAAAACATATTAAGAGCCAAGAAACGTTCCTCAATTTCATATCCAATAAAAAACCATTTATTTTATGGAAGTTCCAACTGTCATAAAAAATATAAACAATATTATTCCGTATTATTTTATAGAGAAATGTTGTTATATTAAACAATTTTTATTTACGAATTGAAAACAAAATTGTTGCGCATTAATAAAGATATAGTCGTATACAAAGATATGCAGCGCAAAAGACAGAACATGTTATTTTTACATTAATTAATTATATAGTCTTTTTTTTATGTATTATATACATATATAAAAAGTGTTTTAAGAAACATTACATTAACACAAACTAAAATGATATATTTTGGTAGATCACAAAAAAGAGATATAGCTATATGGAAAGATAGGTAGAGCAAATAGTTTAATATAAACCATTTTTAATACCATATTCAGTCAAATAAGTTTTAAAAATTATTTTGTTCAAAAACTTCATTATGCCATATTTGTTTCTATAATTTAATCTGATAAGGTCTTATTATCACTTTTTTATTTATAAATTTTTTATATAATTTATATAAGGAAAAGTGGCATTCCGAAAGCAGAAATAACAACAGTTATCTCAACAATTTTCAGGACATGTGTCAGCCTGTTTAGAGTATAAAAATTACCTTATGAAAGAAAGCCTAGAAAGTAACTCGCCTGGCAAACATTCTAAATATATTTCTTATAAAACCAAGTTTTCTTTTCAACCAATTAGGTTGACTTATATATTTCTTGAACTTTATAACCGGGTGTGTGATGGCAAGATGGCAAATATGTGATGATTATGCAAAATATGGCATATCACTACAAAAATCAACCCAATTTTATTAAAATCAGTAAAAATATTCAGGTTAAATGATGACAATGACCTTAAGACATTAATATGCTTACTTTACTTCGTAAAAAGTTACATATGATTGGTATGTCGTATAACCCACTGTCATGCTTACAGTTCAACCAAAAAATAAATCAAACTTAAATATTTATCTTTAAATAAGCGATAAAATATTGTAGTGCCTCTAAAATTCATATTTGAAATGAACCGATATTGTATAATTAGTACTTTCACTTATACTTTCTGAATAAGTATCTGTCAAGCTTTTTCGAAAATTCTTCAGAGAAATTAAATAAATAGTTTTAATAGCATATACTATTATGCTAAGATATTGATATCTCATAAAATATATCTTGAAAACACTTGATATATCAAAAACTGACGATATTCTGATTTCCCGGGCACGGCGATTTGACAGTGTATTTAAGTCCGCTATTTTGAAAAAGTTTTTAGTACACTCTTCAGATATTGAGGTTTAAAGTTATTAAATTTTTTACTTTCTTACATAGAATATGCTAACAAGAACTACACACGCCATCTAGTGCCAACAATATATACAATTTACACATGACTTACACAAGAAACTTGTATAAAATAATACATGAAATACAAAAACAAACATATATTCTATATGAAAGCTACACAAATTACATTTTTGTACTATTTTGACTGAATGTGTATTAGTAAATATGACATTTATATAGCTGATTTATATCTTTATTGAGATATTGACTTAATGGAATTATATACTTTAAAAGTATATATCAAGGTCTAAGCATACATTTTCTTCCCATTTTATAACAGTTTTATGCATAATTTATGATTGTTCATAATACAATATACAATAGACGTTCACAAATTACAAGTTTTGTTTCTCCGGTAGTTCTTATTTACGAAATGTTTAAATTTCTGGACTATTTTTTATAGTGTGAAAGTATGATATTGTATAATTATAAAAAAGTCATTGTTTTTCATAAAGCAATCCGTGATCTTTATTACTTTGGGTTGATTATTGAACGATCTAAATATTGGACATGAATTTGGAGGTAAAAAACCCACATCTTTTGGACCATTTCATAATAATTTTTGTTTTCAACAATTACAGAAGAAGAACTAACGATCTAAGAGCACTATTTTGTGAGCGTCTACTGTACATATACAAAAATAAAAGCATAAAGCCATGTTTAATACGGCTATGACAGAAGTGTATAATTTAATTCTTACATGAGTTTTAGACATAAATTACAAGTTATATACTTGTTCGAATATATATTACATATAATTAT
This sequence comes from Teleopsis dalmanni, assembly GCF_002237135.1. Classification (NCBI taxonomy): domain Eukaryota; kingdom Metazoa; phylum Arthropoda; class Insecta; order Diptera; family Diopsidae; genus Teleopsis; species Teleopsis dalmanni. The sequence continues at coordinate 190,370,996 of NC_051846.1, forward strand.
GATATGTATAAAGTACATCAAAATATATATATAAGATCAAATACGTATTATATATCATTTCGCAACATATTTATACAGTATTTAGAATAAACTCTGAACAAGTTTTTCACATATACTTTTCAAGATCAGAAAATACACAAAAAGAAAGAAAGAGAGGATAATACAGCAGCATTCCATTTGTTGTAACAATAATTTCACATATAAA
>NC_051846.1:190371300-190462275 GCF_002237135.1 Teleopsis dalmanni
TACTAGATCAGCAAGAAGTTGGCTTTAATTTGAATGGTAATAATTTTGATAATAACTTTGGCGGTGCTAACAACTCACCATTTGAGTTTAGAGGTAAATATAATATTGATATTTTTGTTTTTTTTTTATACATTCTAAAAAAAACGTCACAATTTTCTGTAGGAAATAACGCTAACAATACCAATAATTGCGGTCCAAATGGTGGACAAAATAATCAGGTACGTTCATTTTTCCAGTTATTTTTAAAATGAATTCCTTTAACAGTACTACTTCTCGTACTTCTGGTAATACAAAAAGTTGAACTAATATTCAAGAGTTAAAACATACTCATATATATATAAATAAATGCACATAGATTTCATTATTTGTCGTAATTATATTTACTTGAAGTATGCATTCTTTGCTTAAACTAAGCTGAAAATGATTTTTAAAAATACATTTTATGTGTTATTCCAAGAACGAATTGTAATAATAAAAAATTTCTTTTAGCAATAAAATATATACTAATTTTTATTCTGAAAAGTCATGTGTGCTGGAAGAATTCTGATATGTTTGTTTTCGTGCTATTGTTTGTCTAACAATATATTGACATGCTGGCCACATATCGAAATATTGTTGGACTGTATTTAAGTTATTAGGATTTGTTTTTAGATCTTAATTAACTAAAATATGTAGTAGTTACGAAACTGATGTACATTTAATTTTCTATATGTTAACAGTATTCTTGGAAGACATTATTTATATAGTATGATGTTATTCATGCAACTCTCAGTACCTATTGTTATTTGCTGACAAATAACAATAATATTAAAATTAATACTCTTGATGATGCAAATCTATATATTATTAAACGAATATAAATTTTTAACTACAAATCACGGTTACTTGGGAATATTAAGAAACTTTTTCAAATAAGACATATACTATATATATACATATAGGTAAAATATTTATATAAAAATTAAAAATCTCTTATAAAGAAAATTGCTTACAGATACGATTGAACTTTATTAAAATTAATACTCTTGATGATGCAAATCTATATATTATTAAACGAATATAAATTTTTAACTACAAATCACGGTTACTTGGGAATTCTGTTAGAAATTGTGTGTAACATATATTTTTATTATAATGTGGTGAGATAATAAACTCGTGGGTTATAAAATTTAAGATTATTTCTGATCAATTGGGAGAATTACATAAAATAAATCTAGACAAAATATGTTTATTATAAATACAATATATGATTTATTCATATATTTAGCATTCTGAATGATATAAAGTTTTTCAATTATTCTCTTAACATATATGCAATAAAAATTATTTTGCTTAAAAAATAAAAAATAATAGATATATATTTATATCTATAATCTTTGGGGTTTGGGTAATTAAAAATTAAACGTTTAAAACAATTCTTATGTATCAGAACATTTTTATTGCAATTGTGATATTAACTGTTATACTAGTCGCCAATCATTATCATATGTACTGCATGTTGCGGTACGTTTTAAATTTTTTACTTTTTAATAAATTATATTGCGATTTTGTGTCATATAGCTTTGACACAATATAAAATCTAAAGAAACAAATGTTACCAAAATGAAAAAAAATTTCTATTGTTAGACTATGGTATGGGAGCATAATCTTCTTGAAATTTTCTTAACTTTTCCTTACTCGTTATCTATCATGCTTAAACATTTATTAACTGTTTTTAAGTCTTTTGAAAAAGTGATGAAACCAGTCAATATGTAGAAGCTGTATAGTTTTTTTTTTATACCATAACTTTAGTATAGGTGCTCAGCGCCATATTATCTGAGATCAATAGATTAATTCCTATCATTAAAACTGATTTTAAATACTTTATGAAGCATTGAAATATTTAATTGATTATGATGTGGTTGAAAAATTAATTCATCAATTTTTTTGTTCACACATAGTTAATTTATATTACTGTTCAAGCTGTGAACTAATCCACCGAGTTTAATATTCAGCAAGCAATCCAGTAGGCGTCTATAGACATAAAATATGTTGGGTGGATTAAGATAATGATTTATTTGTCGATTATATTTAGGTAAATTTGAAGATTAAGGGAAATGACTTCATTTGTTATAAATCAAGTATAACAGTTTATAACAGTATTAATCATAAAAAAAAATTCGTTTTCAATGTTTTTAAAATTTTTATGTCCTCTTACATGAAATCTATAACCATTAAAAGTTATAGTAATTGGGTAAAATTATTCAAATCTAAATAATATTTACATATATAAATTACTTTATTATATAAAGTAGTAAAATAATGAAAAAGTATTTTCAAATGAAATTTAAAAACAAATGGGTGAATATGTGTTTCATATTTATAATGTATATTTACATATTGTGATTGGAATTGTATAAAAATATTTCATATTTGTTTTAAATACAAGAATTTTTCTTTTTTTTTTTTTTTTTACTACACAAGCTAGTATAACAGTTAGTATTTGTAATACAATAAATACGTCAATATTTGCAATAAATATTTATTCTAAAGTATTTAATACAACTTTGGTTGGAAATTAAACAATATTGATGTGATGTTTTATTTTAATATAACTTGTTTGGGTGAAGTTGTTTATCAACATCTATTAGTGGTTCCGTGGTATAGACCCGAACAATTAATGAGAAACAACTCTAATATTCTAATTGTTGGGGATTATTAATTTTGTCTAAAATTTTTAACTTTCACAATTTCTTATACAGAGTTTATTTATTTGAAATATTCAAATATAAAACTTAAAAATTTCGCTTAGTATAATAGTTTGAAAACCAAATAAAATTGTTTTCATTGTCATTGGTCAATATATCAATATGAACATAAAATATGTATGAATTATGGAAAAAAAACTTGTCTTAAACATTTTTTTTTATCATAACAGTTGATATTTGGGTTGACATACAATTTTAAAATTGCATTTGTATGACAAATATTTAAATATATTTTTGTCGAAAAGAATATAAACATTTATTATTCTAAATAATTTAGGATGAATTACTGTATTTTATAATTTCTGGTACTTGAAGATGGGTATTAGTTTAATGACTAAACGCCATATTGATTTATATCGATGCTATAAAAATACAAAATGCTATTTTAACAAAAGAAGGAACCATGAAAATTGTTAATGCAAAAAACTTAAAACTTGCTCATCCAATTGTGTTAATTTTTTTTTAGTATTGTGCTGTAAACATATTTTCAATACAAAATGTTTTTGGACATCTATTATTAAAATATAATAAAAATATATCTACTTCTTTTAAGTTTTTATATAAAAGAAAACTTTTCCGTTTATTTCTATTTATATTTGAAATATGAAATTCTTTACATTCAATTACGATAGGATCCGTTTACATTTGAGTTTGGTGGTAACAACCAAAACCAAGCTGGTCAAGGAAATCGTGGTGGCAACAACGGCGGAAATAATAACAATAACAATCCATGGGAACGAAGACGGCGTTTCTGAGATTCACCATTACCTTGAATGGAACCCTATAAACTAAATTTATTTAACATTTCCAAAATCTAGAAAAACAAAAATAATGAAATCAACCAACAATTCAAGATTTCAGTCAAAAAAAACTAAAAGTTAATGCAATATTTGAACAAAGTACGTTATATTGCTACATAATCTATGTAGTAATATATAATCTCTTGATCTTCGTATAGTACGCAAGTTTTTTTTTTATTATTCACGTGTACAGCAGAATAAATTTTGTATCTGCAAACTACATATAAAAATTAAAATTAAATTTCATTAAATAATAGGCGGACTTCGTTATTGAAGAAGTCTAAGATCATTTAATAGATCTCTGTTCGTGTTCATGTGTTATATTTCATTACTACACAATTATTCAACAAAACATTAATATATTAATTAATACATAATATATTAACACAACAGATAATTATTATCCAAACTTTAATCTTAAACTTTAGCATATATACTAGATAAAAAAAACTTAAGTATTCATTCTTCTTAGCGGTAATATTAATATAAGTAATACTTTTAAATGATATAACACAGAATGGTTATAGTTATTAACCAATTTACTCTAAATAGTATGAAGCACATATTTTAAACATAAATTTATATCTTTTATCTTTTACATTGGAATGGTTTGACTATAGCTAGGCTATATTAATTTAAACCAATTAATCTCAGTTATTAGTAAATTGGTTTATAACTTAACAAAAACAAAAAAAAAAAACAAAAATGAAATAAATTTATATTGAAGTGACATGCTCTTGCAATGTATTATGTTCGTTCTAAAAGAAGAGAACCAAATTAATTATATAATAATATTTTTAAAATTTTTAACTAAATATAAACTGTAAAAAATTTCATTCAACATATACCCTTAATAAACTTAAATAAATTTATATCATACAAATTATAATCATAAGTTTTATATGAAATTGGGAAAGGGAAGGAGGAAATATATTAATGAATTATTTCCTTTATACAGTGAAAACACTCTTATTTGTATCAGATTAATCCTCAAGCAACTTTTGTTCGATAGAGATGGGTGTCCGATAAGGAGGAGTTATACAATCAAGATAATAATGTTTTTATAATAATAATAATAATAATATATAATAAATAAAATGAAACATATGAAGTATATTTAAATACTTCAAAAAAATTCAATAACAAAGCTAATGAACATAAAACATATTGGTTAAAATGTTGAATCAGTATAAGATCTTATTAATTATTTTTTAAACTAAAAATTTATAGTTAGAAGGTAAAAATTACCTTAGTTATCCTCTAGATCTACAAGGTACAGCTTACTTATAAAATTAAATTAATCTCAATGACTTGTTTATGATTTTGATCAATTACAAGGGAAATTATTCATACAATTTATATGGATTTCACAATCATAAATTGAGTTCAATTTGACTCGTAACATATTTATCTTAAATAAAAATATATTCGTTTGCGAACAGGTTTTGGATGATTACAAACAGTTAATCTATTTTAATTTTAAATGAAATCCTTATGTATTCTGAAAAAAATAAAAAAAACATAATAATTATGTGATTTGAGTTGTGAATTACAAAATAAATTTAAAATGAGCAAACAATAACTTATATTTACAACAACAATTTATTTTTCCAATACAAAGAGTATTTTCTAACTAAATGGCATCAAATGCAACTGCAGTAAGCACCATTTTACTGCAGTTGTGGTCTAAAAAGAGTTACCTATTGCTTATGTCCTTTTCAAATAATTTGTTTTTGCTTCTTAAACCAATAAATTATCTTATTAACTAAAATCATTTAGGTTGCAAACATCCTGTATATAAATCTTTAATTAATGTTATATTTCAATTAACGTGTATAGGAATAAGATTATAGATTAAGCTTGTGACTCCTTATATATATTGGAACATTCTGAACTTTTTTGATAACATTTTACTAATTTTTCCAAAAATGTTTGCAAAGATCATATTTTTGGATCGATCAGACTTCACGTGTGTCTCTATCTCTTGAATATCTCGAAACGTCTTCAATGACTAATTCCTTTCCTACTGAAAATAGTAGTAAACGTTGCTTTTTAGTTAACTTCGATGATATTCTTACTATGAGTATTCAAGTTTTTTAATTTTTAGACTGGCTTTACAGAAAATGTTTTTGGCGGTTATAAATGTAACTCTGGCTGGCATTAGCGATGGACAGTTTTTACGAACGCTTTTAGAGATATAAAGTGAGCTACGTAGGCACCTTAAGATAATATAATAATTGAACAATAAAGAATAGATATAAAAGTGATCATAAAAAAATTCTCATAATAATTTACTTAATTAAATCGTACATTCAAATTGTCGCGTTGAATTTGAACTGTCCCATTAAATTGCATTTATGTCAATTATAAAGTGAAGCAACCCCCTCACTTCTTTCAAACAAGCAATTAGTGCTAAACTTAACTTAACTCAGATATATACATTGAAATAAATAATTTTATATTTGGAGCTAACTACTTTTGTGGAAAATGGATCAAGAGAATTCTAAATACATAATAAATAGACCTCAAACTAAATGTAAAGCAGACTTAAATCACATAATTAAATTTTTTTAATAAAGTGCTCTCTCGAAAACTTGGGAACACTTCTCTGTATATTTGTTACTAGAAAAAGTGAACAAATTTCTAAAACATACAGAGTTTGTTAAACGTAAACAAACATTTTCAGGTTTAATGAGTTCATTTTTTGGACAACTCTGTAACTCCAAATGTAACTTCGATAAACGGCAATTAGTTACCACATTTTTTTAGGGTACGATATGTTATTCGCTAGTTTCTATTTTACAATAAATAGAGAGAAAATTTGGAATAGAAAAATTTAATAAAATAAAAAAGGTTTTTTTTTGTTACTATTTTTATGGTGTATTAAAAATATTGGTCAACATTTTCTGGGATCTGAGAAATATTCGTACGTCGAAGTACGTGTGTCAAAAAAAAATATATATGTGATTATAATAAATTGTATTTAATTTTGATTTTCTTGTTTTTCAGCTATATAACAACTGACAATAAAAATTTTTTTTAAATAATTGTGTATATTTTTAATGAATATATATAATAGTATAATATATACTATAATTATCATCTCGTTTATACTGAAATAAATTTTTTTTCCAACATTCAATTTAATAATTATAAAAACATTTGGTTGAAGTTGTCTATTTCATTTGCAAATTGTGGGAGAAGTTTTCAAGAAAATACTTTGCAATTAAAAATTTTTATTTGTTATAATATATTTTTTTTGCTACTATAACTTTCAACATATAATGATTAAATTCCGAATGAAAAATAATAATAAAAAATTAAATAACTTACTAAAATGATTGAAATCAAATTTCAAAATTACCGCTAGGTAATGGTGGCTAGGGTTCGATATCAATAATAATAATACATTTATTAAAAATTATTCATAATTGATTTTGTACATACAAATACACGAAGTTGTTGGCAGTTATGCAGTTACACATATCAGTTTTATTTACCTTTGTTGAACAATCAAACAGCTTTAGTAACAGCTGCTACTCTATATGAGATTTAAAGTTGGATTTGAAATATTGAAAAAATTATTCTGGATGGATGTAAATATATTAAATATTCGTAACAAATATTTTTAAGCTGAATATGTTGAACACAACAAATCATCGCTAATGAAAATATCATCACTTATGATATTGAATGTTTTCTTGAGAATTTTATGAGGTAAGATAATTTAAGCTAATAACACATTTGATAATTCTGAGTAAAAAAAAATGTACTATCTCTGCTAATGCATTATAATATTTATTGATATTATTTGTTGTATATTTTTTTTTCTTTTAAAACATTGTATTTGAATGAGTGTTTATGTACAATTTGTTGTAGCGTTCTTTAAAAATATAAATAAAATTATTCATCATTTGATATAATTAAATGATCATATATCTCTCGACTCAGATATGCCAAACTTCTTTATGATATGTTGTATAAGTAGTCTACGAAATTACTATATTGTGTGTTAATATTAATTGGTTTTTATATGTGAAATTATTGTTACAACAAATGGAATGCTGCTGTATTATCCTCTCTTTCTTTCTTTTTGTGTATTTTCTGATCTTGAAAAGTATATGTGAAAAACTTGTTCAGAGTTTATTCTAAATACTGTATAAATATGTTGCGAAATGATATATAATACGTATTTGATCTTATATATATATTTTGATGTACTTTATACATATCATAATTATATGTAATATATATTCGAACAAGTATATAACTTGTAATTTATGTCTAAAACTCATGTAAGAATTAAATTATACACTTCTGTCATAGCCGTATTAAACATGGCTTTATGCTTTTATTTTTGTATATGTACAGTAGACGCTCACAAAATAGTGCTCTTAGATCGTTAGTTCTTCTTCTGTAATTGTTGAAAACAAAAATTATTATGAAATGGTCCAAAAGATGTGGGTTTTTTACCTCCAAATTCATGTCCAATATTTAGATCGTTCAATAATCAACCCAAAGTAATAAAGATCACGGATTGCTTTATGAAAAACAATGACTTTTTTATAATTATACAATATCATACTTTCACACTATAAAAAATAGTCCAGAAATTTAAACATTTCGTAAATAAGAACTACCGGAGAAACAAAACTTGTAATTTGTGAACGTCTATTGTATATTGTATTATGAACAATCATAAATTGTGCATAAAACTGTTATAAAATGGGAAGAAAATGTATGCTTAGACCTTGATATATACTTTTGAAGTATATAATTCCATTAAGTCAATATCTCAATAAAGATATTAATCAGCTATATAAATGTCATATTTCCTAATACACATTCAGTCAAAATAGTACAGAAATTATTATTTATATTAAAATTCCTTCTCGTTTAAAAATATTAATAATAAAAACCTTTAAAATCAGAAAAAGTTTGTTATGTCTTGAATTAATTATAAATGTAGTTTGTGTAGCTTTCATATAAAATATATGTTTGTTTTTGTATTTTATGTATTATTTTATACAAATTTCTTGTGTAAGTCACGTGTAAATTGTATATATTGTTGGTACTAGATGGCGTGCGTAGTTTTTGTTAGCATATTCTATGTAAGAAAGCAAAAAATTTAATAACTTTAAACCTCGATATCTGAATAGTGTACTAGAAACTTTTTCAAAATAGCGGACTTAAATACACTGTTAAATCGCCGTGCCTGGGAAAGCAGAATATCGTCAATTTTTGATATATCAAGTGTTTTCAAGATATATTTTATGAGATATCAATATCTTAGCATAATAGTATATGCTATTAAAACTATTTATTTAATTTCTCTGAAGAATTTTCGAACAAGCTTGACAGATACTTATTCAGAAAGTATAAGTGAAAGTACTAATTATACAATATCGGTTCATTTCAAACATGAATTTTAGAGGCACTGCAATATTTTATCGCTTATTTAAAGATAAATATTTAAGTTTGATCTATTTTTTGGTTGAACTGTAAGCATGACAGTGGGCTATACGGCATATCAATCATATGTAACTTTTTACGAAGTAAAATATGCATATTAATGTCTTAAGGTCTTAAGGTCGTTGTCATCATTCAACCTGAATATTTTTAATGATTTTCATAAAATTGGGTTGATTTTTGTAGTGATATGCCATATTTTGCATAATCATCGCATATGTGCCGTCTTGCTATCACACACCCGGTTATAAAGTTCAAGAAAAATATAAGTTGACCTAATTGGTTGGAAAGAAAACTTGGTTTTATAAGAAATATATTTAGAATGTTCGCCAGGCGAGTTACTTTCTAGGCTTTCTTTCATAAGGTAATTTTTATACTCTAAACAGGCTGACACATGTCCTGAAAATTGTTGAGATAACTGTTGTTATTTCTCCTTTCGGAATGCCACTATTCCTTATATAAATAAAATAAAAAATTTATAAATTAAAAAGTGGGAATAATCCCTTATCAGATTAAATTATAGAAACAAATATGGCATAATGAAGTTTTTGAACAAAATAATTTTTAAAACTTATTTGACTGAATATTGTATTAAAAATGGTTTATATTAAACTATTTGCTCTAACTATCTTTTCATATTGCTATATCTCTTTTTTGTGATCTACCAAAATATATCATTTTAGTTTGTGTTAATGTAATGTTTCTTAAAACACTTTTTATATACAGTTTGTCAACATTGTGTTTGCAAAACGAAAAAATGTTACAAAAATTTGTTAAATGCCCAATAAAAACGATTTAATTTTGAAATAAAAAAAAAATTAAAAAGTTTACAATTAATTTAAACATTTTTCTTTATATTAAACTAAAAATTAATCAGATATTTTTGATTTTTGAAAAATGATTTCAGTTTGCTAGCACACATTTAAAATATATTTCAGAGTACTAAGATGATGTGATTTCTTGGGACTAAGTGGAAATCAAGCTATATTATAATGCATGACCCACATAAACATGATAATAAAGCATAATGTCCCAGAAAATCACATCATCTTAGTACTCTGAAATATATTTTAAATGTGTGCTAGCAAACTGAAATCATTTTTCAATCTTTTGAACAATTAACGACGGTGTATTACGTGTAACTTTCGAAGAATAAATGTTTTGTAATAGCACTTTTCTTATTGCCTTGTGACTAACAACAATATTAAATAGCTTCTCCAGACCTAATGCCAATGATCGTAAGGAAATTAAAGGATTTTTATCAATTATTCGCAATACTCTTCTTATATGGCGATCAGACAATGGTTTAATACGGTGGCCTGCTGGTTTTAAACTAATGCAATCCTCATTTTCTGTTTTGTTTATGATATTATTAATTGTTCTTAACCTAATATTAAACGTTAGACTTTATTCCTTAGCAGATTTACCGAGGTAGTAATTATAACATAATAACTCAATATTATTTGAATTTGTTCTTTTACAGGCCATATTTAATCACTTGTATTCTAGTTATTCCTTCACTTAAAACACTCTACTTTATTAAATAACAAAGAAATTGAACAGTTTTTGCAGAATATTTTAATAAACAGAAAAACCCAGACACATCTAACGGTATTCTGTCCCGTTAAAAATAAGAAATTGCAAAATTGCAAACACAATGTTGACACAACAAATTTGGTATTATTTTTGTTTTTGTGAATTATTTTATTGTTCTAACGATATTTTTGATTAATTTTTAGTTTAATATAAAGAAAAATGTTTAAATTAATTGTAAACTTTTTAATTTTTTTTTTATTTCAAAATTAAATCGTTTTTATTGGGCATTTAACAAATATTTGTAACATTTTTTCGTTTTGCAAACACAATGTTGACAAACTGTATGTATATAATACATAAAAAAAAAAGACTATATAATTAATTAATGTAAAAATAACATGTTCTGTCTTTTGCGCTGCATATCTTTGTATACGACTATATCTTTTTTAATGCGCAACAATTTTGTTTTCAATTCGTAAATAAAAATTGTTTAATATAACAACATTTCTCTATAAAATAATACGGAATAATATTGTTTATATTTTTCATGACAGTTGGAACTTCCATAAAATAAATGGTTTTTTATTGGATATGAAATTGAGGAACGTTTCTTGGCTCTTAATATGTTTTTTTTACTTTAGTATATTAAGAACGCTGACATCAATATCTTTACATGTATATATATATACACATAGTAGAAAAAGTCTACGGATATTTACAAAATTTTTCTAAAATTACGCATAACTTTTTTAATTTTTACTCAAATTCATTTTTATTTCCTGATTTATTTTAACCAAAGAAACAACAATAAAGTTGCAATATTAAAACTAAACAGTTATTCTTTAAAAAAAAATTAAAACACAATTATATGCGAAAGTAGCAATTTTTGAAGCAGAAAAAGTCTACGGATATTTCTTAATATTTACATTAAAACAATAAAATTCACAAAAATCTTAAATTTAATAGCCTGCGGGATAACCCCTGCATTTAATAACCTCTGTTAAGCGTCTTTCCATTGACTCAACTAGCTTTGCAGTATCCTGTGCGTTTATTTCTAGCCATTCTTCTTTGATGACGTTTCTTGCTATATCCTTGCTGGAAAACATATGCTGGCGAATCTTATTTTCCAAATAAACCCACAGATGTTCTATAGGACTAAGGTTTGGTGATTCTGGTAGTGTTTGAAGTTGCCTGAGAGCATAGTACAGCATCCAAATCCGTACTATGACTGCTGTATGCTTAGAGTCATTGCCCTGCTGAAACAAAAAGGTTGCCTCAAGTCCTAACATTCTGACATTTTCTTTCAAATTTGTTTTTAGACTATTTAGAAAACCATATTTCTCCATTGTATCTTGTACAAATTCAAGTCTAACCGCACCATTACTTGCTATACACCCCTAAATCATTACGCCGTCACCAACACGTTTTACTGTTTACTGTTCATCACAGGTTGTGCATAATTTTCTCCATACAAGTTTTCTAACTTTGATTCCAAATATTTAAAATTGACTCTCATCGGAGAAAATAACTCATATTCAGAACTTTACAGGTTTATTTATACGCTTTCTTGCACGGCTTAATCATTTTATTCTATTATATCTGGATATGTATGGCTTCTTTCCTGCAATCAGGGTATAATACATGCATTTCTTCAAAATTTTCCGCACAGTATCAGGATATATTTTGTTTTCAAGTATTTCGGCAATATGTTCAGCTAGTTTGAAGGCTGTTACTCTTGGATTTACTTTCACCTGGTTGATTATGCTACGTCTTTCTCTATTTGACAAAATTGTGGGGCGGCGAGTGCGAGGTTTAGAAACGTAAGTACTGGTCTCTTTGAAGTTATTTGTAATTCTCTGCACAGATGAATATTGACGACCAATATCTTCAGCAAATTTTCTTTGGCTTACGTCATCTTTCTAAAATTTAACAGTTATTTGTCGCGCACTAAAACTAATTTCACGTCTTTTATTTTATATTGTAAAAATTTATTGCTTATATAAAAAAATATTATTAAATTATTGATTTTTAGACTCTTTAGGAGGTCAACTAATAATTAAATATCATTTAATGACACTTTTATGCTTGCAAGCGAATTTAAATTAGCGGTAAATGTAAATATTAAGAAATATCCGTAGACTTTTTCTGCTTCAAAAATTGCTACTTTCGCATATAATTGTGTTTAATTTTTTTTTAAAGAATAACTGTTTAGTTTTAATATTGCAACTTTATTGTTGTTTCTTTGGTTAAAATAAATCAGGAAATAAAAATGAATTTGAGTAAAAATTAAAAAAGTTATGCGTAATTTTAGAAAAATTTTGTAAATATCCGTAGACTTTTTCTACTATGTGTATATATATACATATAAACTATTAAATCACAGTTAACATATTCTAGAACGTTTTATTGTTTCGTTTTGAAATGTGATCTCATTATTGTTGGGTAAATAATAAAATTCATGTAAAAAAACAGCAAATTATTGTATATCTATTCCATTAAGACATTAATATATATATTTGATATTTGTTTTTATTAAAGTATCAGATTTGATCGAAAACAATATGGCTTTCTGTTAATTCTTAACATTACTGAAGAATTTCAAACATTGAATATATATTGGTTCTCTTCTTTATAAATAATCTTCAATATATTTTATAGTGATCGTATTCACTGCTCTTAAGAGTATGTGAGATCACTGTTATTAGGAAGATATTTCTACTGGAATCATTATATAATATACATGACTTAAAAATATGGCATATCTGAGTATTCTGAATTTAACGTAAAATTATGATACACTTTTCTCTAAAATCAATTCATTACAATAAGTAAAATGTATCTCAATCAAGAATTTTTAAGAATTATATTATATAATTCAAGTATACATACATACGGGTTTCTTTGATTTTACCCACCTAAATAGATAATTTTGCTCTGATTGAGTAACATTTTTGAAACAAAAAAAAAAAACGAAAAATGTTTGTTGATGTAATAATTTCAATACAACTATTATAACTTTTATTAATATATTGAATTAATTTTAGTTTTCGGCTTATCCTCCTGTTAGTGACTAATTGGTTACATCAAAATTATGTAAGTTTACATACTATAAACATGTTGAATTATTATATTAAAGTTATATTTTGTTTATTTTTTAGTAATGGTTGCAATGTAAATTCATTAAAACATGTAAAATGTTTAATGATGACACCTTATGGACTCGATCTTTGTCTAATAGCAGAACATTTGCACGAAATTAAAATGGTAATAATTTATTTATATATAAACTTTAGTAAGGCTGTGTGTGAGTTGAACTAAATTGAGAGAAAAATAAAATTGCGTAGTGATACATATTTATACCAGATTACATTTCTATAGTGTTGTGATTTTAGTTTTTTTTGAAGATAGTTTATATGAAACATTATAAAATAATAATATTAAGTTAAAATTTCCTTACGCAGACAAGGATGTGACAATTACGGTTGAAAAAAAATTTGCGTTTATAGGAATAAGAAAATTAACTTTAGTTGATACAAAAGTTCTAATAATAAAAATTTAACTTTTTTTTTTATATACCTAGTAACATAGTAGCGTAGAAAAGAATATATAACAATAATAATATCATTCTGATGATTAGAAAAGAAGTTAAATAAGATAATGAAGGGAGGCGGAAGGAGAAATCTTGAACCTAGTCTGGGTCCAGATGAAGGAACATTGGCATTCATTCTAATGGGGTGAAGTTTGTATATTTTTGCGTATTCTTTATAAAAATGAGGTTCAAAATTCAACTCTTACACTTTGAAGACCATTCGACCAAATGAATGCAGTACCAAAAATCCTCCACTTTCTTACTTAAACGAACATGACAGCTAGTTATCCGGTTTTAACTTGACGCAGTCTCGTACATCAAATGCGCTTAGTACTCCATCAATTTGGTGACCACAAAATCCATTAGGAATAATTAAATTTATTTTAATCAATTTACTTCGAATCGCAAACAGCCCAAGTATCTTTTCATATATTCAATGATTTTAATTTTTCGGATCTAATTACTGAATTTTACCTACATTATTTATTAATCCTGTAGATAAAACTAAATAACTATGAGATATAATAAATATTAAAAATTTATTTTTTAAGCACTTAGAAACATGAATACTAAATTGTGTGATTACTCTTTGCAGATTGTTATAATATTTCAATGAGACATTTGGTCATATCTGTGGATAAAACATTGTTAATAAAAGAATATGGACTTGTTCTCACGAATAACATATGTGCCCAATCTTAGGTAATAATATACAAATATATATATATTAGTTGATCTCTAAATATTCTATGATTATAATTTTTCGGATCTAATTGCTGAATTTTTACCTACAATTTTTAATACTGTTGTTAATAAATGTAAATGAGATATAAGACATAAAAAGAAAATATCATTTAAAAATATTTTAAACTGTACTTATATGGGTTTCTTTTTATATATTTTTAGATATGCTCATACATAGACCTAAAGCTGAACTAGATCAAAATATTACAAAATTGAAGAATGGCGGTATAATGTATCTGTTACTAACAAGGTAACTAATAATAAATATTTCATGCAAATTATAATATTTTTAGTTTTCTTCAATTAAATTTTTTGTGTCAAGCTACCAAAATTTTCCTTTTTTTATATGAATAAATGTAAATTATAAAGCTAAATTGCAATTTAACACAATGATGATAAAAATTACCGTATGAATTTATTTGATGATTGAATTCATGGCTGCACTTATGTGTACTGATTTTTTAATTTAAAATTTATTTTCTATTTTATATTTTTACTGTCCAATATAATAATCAAAAATTATACTTACTTATTTTCAGATTTTGGCTTAATAGTTCTTTTGCCTAATAATATATAATGGATTTAGAAAAAGGTGATTAAACTCTTTTAAAAAAAATTTTGTGAATGTATTGTTTATGGTACAAAATATTAAAGTTTGACTTTAAAATATATTTTATATTAATAAATAAGAAAAGTTCATCTCTTGCTTTCATATAAAATTTGATTAAAATATATTAGTTTTAACATTAAAAATATATTTTTTTTAATTTATTTTGTCTAATTTTTATAAATAAAAGTAATTTAATTGTATAAATTAATTTAATACAATTAACTTTAAAAAAATCTAATTTGAAATGTAAAATTATTTCACATTTAAATGATGAGAAAAATTACCGTATGAATTTATTTTATGATTGAATTCATGGCTGCACTTATGTGTACTGATTTTAATTTTATTTTTAATTATTTATTTATTTATTTTCCAGTAAGAAAATAAAAAATTTAAATTTCTCTTTTCAGATTATGTTTGTTATTGTCATGCTACTCTTTTTTGATATCGGAAGGATGAACGGCATATATTCATCTAAAAAGACTATTGGTTCTGGCACAAAGAATTTTGGTGTTATATAATGAAGGATTAAGAAGAGTGTGAAGGTAATATACAAATATTAATCAAAAGCCTTTAAATAATTATATCATCTTAATATTTTAGTTTTTATTTTAAACGCAACACATTTTAAAAATTTTTTTTAAAATGTAATCTTAAGTCCTGCATAATGCTATATATTTATTAAAATAAAATATAATGATTATATTGAATTTGAACTTATAGATAATAAATGTATTCTATTATAAATGTACTTGTTGACGTCTTATACAGATAAATCTTTATATATAATATATATGCATTGTATAAAATCTACAAAATTCACTCTTATTCAAGAAAATTTAAATAAATGTATATATATATATATATATAAAAAATTTATAAAATTTAATTTAATTTAATACTTTAATAAATATTAAATGCTTTGCAATTAAATGATGAAAAAAATTACCGTATGAATTTATTTAATGATTGAATTCATGGCTGCACTTATGTGTACTGATTTTAGTTTTATTTTTAGATTTAAAATTTTTTTTCTCTATATAAAGTTTTTCACTTAAAAACAATTATTTTTTTCAGATGTAACTTGTGTTCTAATGGTTCCATTAACAATAAAACATTACTAAAAGGTAATATTTTAATTACAAATTGTTAAAGCTCTAAGTTTAGTATTAAAGTATTAGTATTATTTTTTAATTTTTTTTATTTTCTATACATTTGTTTCAACAAAAAAAAAAAAAAAATATGTGTAATATAAGGTTATTGTCTTAAATTATCGTAACAATAAGAATTAAGTAGCAATATAAATATTTCCTCCTTTGTTACTATAAAGCAATTTTCTCCTTCAGTTGTAGTTTATCATTTATTTTTTATTTTATTGGCAAAAAAATGAACATTAATATTTTTAGTTTTTATATATATATTTATTTTTCATAAGTGTAATTCTATATATTTTATACAAATGCTATAAATTAATATAATTATATAATAAATATATATTAAAATTAGTTCTAATGTGATGAGATTAATTGGTCCGTGTTTATGAATTTATATTGATTTTTATCCTTCCAATTACTGATTATTACTAAATACAATATATACTAGCAGTAATTTTAAACACCATTGAAATATACTAAACAGTTTTAATTTTTTGCAGGAAACATATAAGTAATGTGGGGATCAAATCAGATATAATTTTAATCAAAGGTAAGCTTTGAAATTAATCATAATTTTTATTTAAAATTAGATTTATATATATATAGATATATTTAAAAAAAATAAAAATTAATAAATGATGAAATTAATTGGTCCGTGTTTATGAATTTATATTGATTTTAATATTTCCAATTACTGACTACTTTTAAAATTTATATTCAATTAATTTATAATTTATTACTATTAAATAAGTAATTGGTTTTATTTTTATTTTAGATGCGCTGTCAATTAAAACTGCTATGAAGAATTGGAACACTTATTCAATTCCATATATGGTATTTTTGTTTGAAAAAAATAAATTTAACTCGCTTTTTAAAAAAATTTGACGTTAATAAAATGCTTTCTTTATTTTATGTACATAACATATATATTTCAAAATTTAGTTTTATGGTACGTAAATTTTTTTTTGGTACATTTTTATTTATAAAATTTTTTATTAGTTGTTGGATTTTGTTAATTTTTTTTGTTAGTTTTTTTTCTATTTTTTCCAGTTTATTTTTTTTTTAAATTAAAAATTTAACTTCTATATATACAAAAATATATTTAATACACATTAGTTTTGTTTGTTATTTATTTTGAACAAAAATTCATATATGGAATGAATATATGAGTGTGATTAGTTATCGTGTATTCAGGTAATTATTAAATTAAAATTAATTAATATCTTCATTAAATTATGATATAATTATCTAATTTAATATTTTTATGATGATACATTTAATTTATGTCTTCTTTTCCCGACATACATAATTTTGATGATGTTAACTAATCTGAACTATTATTTTATTTGATTTTATAACAAATAATATTTCAACTAATAAAATAATATTTTTGCTTTTACAGGTAAGCTGTGGTGTTTGGTGAATTTCCCGAAAACCGGATTTTTATATTTAATATTTATTTATTTTTTATAATTACAATATATATGTATACGTATATATACAAAATGAATAAAAAAAAACGAATGGAAAAAAATATCTATATGTTTTAATTTCAACCCCAATCATATCCGAGCTGATTTGCTCCTCTGGAAATAACGTTAAACATCAGAATAATTTCTCCATATGATTCCACTGCTAAACCTAGAAAAAAAAAACAGAATTAAACAATAATTAACAATATTTTAACTTTAACTTACCATTTATATTGGCATCAAGTAAAATTCTTGGATTCTTTAATTCAGGATTTTTTCCAGTAATCCAGCTTGTCATTTGTGAAACAAGATTGGTACATTTTGGTATTAGTATTGGCGCTGTAATTCTACGTGCACTATTCGAACCAAATATAGGTACATGAGCGCGGCTGTAACCTAAAACTGTTTCAACACCCCAGCGAGTTTTACCATAGATTATAACTATTATTTGAGGCCCTTAAAATAAAATATACTATTTATTTATATGGAGTATAAAAAATTAAATTTTGTTTATTTAACTTAGAAGTTGAGTAAGTTAATTGCTTAGCGATATTAGTAAACCAAGGATTGGGTTAAGTTTAAGTTACCCTGTTAGGCCATAAACCATGCAGATCTATGCAAAAGTTCCTAATGACACTAGAGAGAGCAAAATATTGCGATTATAGTAATTGTCTTTTGTTTGGTTACGGTGACATGTCAGCATATATCCTTCCACTTTACATAATTGGTAACTATTTGCCGTCTTACGACCTCATTCGTCGTAAGAACCCTAAAGAGATAAAAACTGTTTCCACACCGTTCATTTAAGAGATCTCTACCGAGGAATAATCCGACAAACTGAAAAAAAAAAGTGTTTCTCTAAAAATCGGTTGTTGCCAAAGGTCTAGGCTGGACAGTATCATAGGATGTGCTTTATAGTTCCAATCTTCTTCAAGTTTTTACAACTTTTGTACTGTATATAAAAAACGAATAAAGAAAAATAATCATAAAATATGTTGTGTAGTTAGTTTACCTATGTCTATAAAAAATGCAAAAATATATCAAGAGCGAACATTATTTAGGTTTCTAAAATTCTTTTATCAAAGAAAACAAAATTTTATTTACATAAACTTTATTGTTTGCTCAGCCGTGGTTTGATAACATAAAAATATATTAAATAAATAAAATATTAACGAACATATCGACGAATTGTATCATTAATTTGATTTCTAAATTAATTGAATTGGGTGTTTTTTTTTTTTAATTTTATAAGAACACAGTTGACGTATCTGATGAAAAGTAGAAGGATAGATTAAAGTCAGTAACTAAGACTTCTGTTTGGAGAAGATAACTACAATTATAAGGTTTGTACTGAACTATGTTTTGTGGAACAGAACATACGCCTTACCAATGTGGGCTTAAATGTCTCTCGTTGATATCAAACAGGGTCAGGAGAGATATTCTTACATCACAAAGAATGTAACTAAATGTTTCACCTTCTGTAATGCAGAGAAAACATACGAAGGCTCATATAGACTCGTCTTATTAAAATAGTACCACAAGTTAAGATGTTCTGCCAGATAACCAGTTTATTTATACTTTATTGTGAATAAACAGCTCGCTCTATCATATTTCAAAAACCATTTCCCTTCTAAAAAAATTCTATAAGCTATGGTAGTATTCTTAAATGTAATTTTTTAGACTTTCCCTTCGAATTATGCATTCCACTATTACAACTATAATCTATATTATGTGAATATCCAATATTCATATAAAATATTTCTACTTGAATATCACATTCACAAACAAGAAAAAGAAAATGGCTTTGGTTAATATACTTACATCCATGAGGACTTGTACTTTTGAATGTTATTTCGATTGGCATATTCAGTACGATTTTGTCATTGTAGTGGCCACATTTGTTTGAAGCCGTCTGCGTTATACCATTTTGACAACCAGACACCAATTCCCAATCGGCACCAGCAACCACTTCGTAACGGCAAAATATTTCATCAGCATCTGGACCCATTGGAAAAATTGCAGATTCCAATTGCCCAGATATAAAAATATTGAAAGTGCTTGCAGTCGTAGGTGATTCCATATTTTTAACTTGATAACTGAATAAACATCAAAATTACAGCTATAACTTGTTTTGAAAGAAATTGGTTGCCATAGTGCACATAAACAAAAAATAATTTGTTTCCTGTGGATTATGCTCGTTTTAAAAATGGCAGACTTTAGTTTATAGTGAATTTTTAGAATATTATTTGTTATTAAATAGAATACGCATTATACCGTCTAATGTTTATTAGCGCCATCTTTTATCATGATTCTTAGAAATTATTATTGGAACAAAGCAGGATATAGACGATACTACATGTTTGCAGACATGGTATGCGTGCTACCAAATCGCATCTTCTATATTTAAGTTTGCATACCAAATTTCGGTCTAAGACATGTATGCGGTAAAATTAAAACTTTTCAATTGTTTGTTAAGTCTACACACATGTCTCCTTGTGTATATCGAAATCTGCAGACTTCTCATAATATAAGAATTTTGGCGAACGTCGGACGAACAGAGATCGCGGAAAAAAATTGTAAAATAATTGAAAAAGTTGTAGACATTTATTTTCTTTAAAAGAAGCAAATTTGAAAAAAAGTGCTACAAAGAAGTTTTTATATATTTTGAAAATTATTTTGTGCTAAAAACATTTTTTAAGTAAGTTTTTATATTTTAAAAATTATTTTGTGAATAAAAATATTAAAATGCAACGTTTTAAAGAATTAAATTAAAAATAATTTTAGTTTTAAGAATTAAATTAAAAATAATTTTAGTTTTAAGAATTAAAATAAGAAATTATGTTTAATTCTAAGAAATATGAAAGAATGAAATAAATATCATGTTGCTATTATCATCATCTCAATTCCTTCAGTTTCGATTACTATTTTGCAATCTGTATTTGTTCCGCTGTTCTGAACGCTGTAGAAAATAAATCAAAATAAATCATGCAGACTCTGTTTCAAAGTGTATAGCAAAACGCATACTTGAACTTCATACTTGGTGTGCAGATATGTAGCATCGTCTATATCATGGTTAAAACAACAATATTTGCAATAAATAATGCAAGTGAGAAGCATAATGCTGTTCTATATATAAATTAAGAAATATATAATGAATATTTAAATGTTTTGAAATATCGCAAATGGAGATTAAATTGTTTTATAATTAATCTATACAATCTATCGAAAAGTTACAGCTCCAATGACTGATAATAAAATATTTTATATAATATTAAAAAACTAGTAAAATAAATTAAAATATTTTTTAGACAATGCAGTATATGTTGTTTACATAAGCACTAAAAAATAATACGACGTTATTATTATATTTTATATTATATATACGAAACAATTTAAATATTACATTTACATTATCGACTTTAACTCAAATTATTGTAATTGACTTGATTGAAGATCAATTTCTTGACTTGTAAAACTATTTTATGCCGACTCAATTTAGCATCAAATTTGTTAAAATGTTTACAAATTGAATTTTTATGAAAATAGAAATTTGTTAACATTTTTTAACAACTGCTTCATAACTCGATTACATTTCTACAAATTACTTATTCTTACAAAAAAGTTGTGTTAAAAAAATCTGAATTCTATATTCTGAAATATTTTTGATTTTATTAATAATATTAATAATTTTATAATTATTTAATATTAGTGTAAATCAAAAACGCACTACGAATTTTTACCATTTGTAGAGTTACAATTTTGTACTAAAAATTGCAACTTTAGTACTAATAATATTGAAGGAAGCCATATTAATTTATATTGCTTCCTCTGCAAATCATTATTTTCTTGTCGTTCGTCGTGTATGGTTGCTGATCGCAGTGCTACGGAGAGTGTTTGTGAATTAAAGTAAAATATATACATAATCAAGAAAAAAACAATATGGAAACTGCTACTAGGAATGAAAATGCAGGTCCGTTGCCTCAACGACCACAAAAGAATCAAAATAAAAATTTAAAGAAACCTACTGATGCAGTTGATAATGGTCCATCTGAAAAAAAGCCACGTTTTAACCAAGGGGGTGGACCAAACGCTGGCGCTGGTGGCGGCAATCAGAACAAAGGTAATGCTCAAGGAAATGCAATGAATAAAAATTTTGGTGGAAATCGCAATCGCGGCGGCGGAGGAAACCGTGGTGGACAGCAAAATAGAAATTTCCAAAATCAGGTTAGAATTTTTACTTTAATACTTTTCAATATGGCGGCATATGGTTTAGTTTCTAGTTTTATTAATAAACTTTTTTACTATATATTTATGTTGTTTTAAAAGAATTTACAAAATTTATTACATAAATTCGGTGATTAATTATTTTTATGCAAAAATTTGTAATTAATAAAATCAATAATTCTATGCAATTTTACATACACATGTATGTATCTGCACAAAATGGCAGCCGCTACCTGATAGCGTAAATTATTTTTCTTTTAGTAATTTTCACGTAATAAAAAATTTACAAAAAGTGATAATTAAATTAATACATTTTTACTCCTGACATGGGTTTACATTCATAAATTGTTATAAATGTAATTAAGGAATATATAGAGTTTATTTGTTGCTTTTATTTTGCATTAAAGAACTGTCATTAAAGAGCCGAGCCGCGTTACTTATCCGCTTTAGTGTAGAGAAAGATAATATTTATTAAGAATTGCATTATGTCGCTACAGTTTTTATTTTGGTAATAAAAATAAATTGATGTCATAACTATATACAAATGCATATGTTTCAAGACTTGTAGTATTATTTTCTTGTTTTTGTCGGAACATGTTATTCTGATACCAAGAATATTTGGTATATTGAATTTATATCTATGTGTGAATACATAAATATTGTGCGCAATTGAGTTTACTGTGTGGAGGTAGATACTTATATTTGCCGCATAAAAATTTTAATTTGTGTATTTAGAAGATAAAGAAAAGTCATACAGATATTTTCACTATTTAAAAATATATATGTCGCCCACCCGCCCATCTCAATAATGTTTGGACTTGAATTTCTATACTATGTGTCTGTTCAATCTCTCATTCGATTCAGCGAAATTCTTTGCCAAAAACCACACCTGTTTGTTTTACCCTTCTAGTGTGTAATATATATATATATCGTACGCATATATATATGTTTTTTTATATTAAGTATATTTAAATTTTGTTTGCAAATCTAAAAAATATTATTTCATCTTCGCTTTTTGATGACCTCTTAACAATTGTTAACAATAAAATTTAATACAAGAAATAGTAGCACTTGTATTTTTCACGAATAATATGATGCCACTTAACTTGTTGGCTATTACAGACGTAAGTCGTTCTTGGCTGCTTTCAGTAGCCTCCGGTAGCCAGCTTGCTGTCGCCTGTTGGTTGTACTAAGTGTGTGTATATCGTTGCTCCTTTCATCAACATGCTAACGTCCTCTATCGCGTTTTCCATCAGCGGGTACCGAATCAAACACCTTCCTAGCTACATTATTCTTTAACATGACTCCTACGTCTTATGTTTTTCTAATTATTACAGTAATGTACTTCTCTCTCTTCGCTTCTTTACTTCATACAGAATAAAATAAATATTGCGGTATTCTACAAGTTTTTTTCTTTATTAGCGAGCTTTTAACAAAGTGGAATCATAATTTCTTTATAAAAGTGAAGAGGAACCTTTGGCGGTTATTGTTATAGCTCGTGAGGATTATCGTAAATAGTCCCTTTTGAGAGTACCGAACTCGACGAGTGGCTTCGGGACGGAGCTTGAAACCAACTTAGTGTGTTAAAATCAATATAAAAAGTTCCGTTTCTTTTTTTTTTTTTAGTTTTCTGTTATAAGTATCTTTAACAATCTAAATGAATATAAGTTGACTTTCTCCTTAATTCGATTTCTTTACATATATATTTCAATAAATATATTTCTCACATAAATGCTAGAAATATATTTAAAGTGCTGCCTGCCTAAAATCTGTAAAGTTTAAGTAATTGATCTTTTAAAAAAAATAAAATACTAAGAATGTGTAGTGATTATTTTTTACATATTTTTTTTATTGAATTAATGTAGTATATATAAAATGCTAAAATAATAAACAATAAAATTATCTAAGTAAATTTTTGTGATTTGTTAATATGAATCAATGAGTATAAAAAAAAATATTGTATTTTTTCAACTAAAATTGAAAATAATTTATAGCAGAATCAAAACCAGAATCAGCAAAACCAAAATCAACCAAACCAGAACCAAAACCAGAATCAACCCAATCAAAATCAGAATCAACCAAACCAGAACCAGAACCAGAATCAACAAAATCAAAATCAACAAAACCAAAATCAACAAAACTCAAATCAGAACCAAACTGATATAAAGACACCGCTAATGGGTGGTAACCAAGATGGTGGCAATCAAGATAATAGGTCTCAACATCAAAACCAGAATCAAAACCGCAACCGCGGCGGTGGTGGTGGTGGTCGTAATCGTGATCGTGATCACAGCCGTGGTGGTGGTGGACGTGGTGGTAACCAAGGTAATCAAAGTGGAATTATGGGACGTAATGATGAATTTCATATTGGTCAAAGATTGCGTGCAATTGCGGGTCCTACCCATGAGTTACCAACACTTGAAACTGCATCAGCTGAGCCCAAGTTCTCTGGACGTAATCGTTTATATGTTGGTAATCTCACAACCGATACAACAGAAGAAGATCTAATTGAAATCTTTAAACCATATGGTGAAATTGGAGAAATCTTTTCAAATCCTGAAAAGAATTTCACATTTTTAAAAGTTGATTATCACTCAAATGCTGAGAAAGCTAAACGTGAATTGGATGGATCCATGCGTAAAGGTCGTGCAATGCGTGTACGTTTTGCTCCAAATGCAACTATATTACGTGTTCGAAATTTAACACCATTTGTTTCAAATGAGTTACTTTATAAAGCATTTGAAATATTTGGTCCAGTAGAACGCGCTAGTATTGTTGTTGACGATCGTGGTAAATCAACCGGTGAAGGTATTGTTGAATTCGAAAAGAAATCAACAGCCAACTCTTGCTTACGTTTGTGTAACGATAGATGTTACTTTTTGACCACATCATTACGTCCTTGTGTTGTTGAACCAATGGATATTAATGATGATACTGATGGTTTGCCTGAAAAATCATTAAACAAGAAAACACAAGAATTCCATCATGAACGTAATGTTGGTCCACGTTTTGCTGATGTTGATTCTTTTGAACATGAGTACGGTACTAGATGGAAGCAGTTACATGAACTCTTCAAATCTAAGCAAGAAGCGCTTAAGCGTGAACTTAAAATGGAAGAGGAGAAGTTGGATGCTCAAATGGAGTATGCACGCTATGAACATGAAACTGAATTATTAAGACAAGGTAATATATATAGAAAAACAAATAATTTCAGCATAGTTTTTTTTATAAAAATATCATAATACAAACTAGAATTGCGTAAACGTGAGTCTGATAATGAACGCAAGAAAATGGAATGGGAATTGCGTGAGAAACAAGCTGAAGATATGCGCAAGCGCGATGAAGAAAATATGCGCCGTCAGCAAACTGAAATGCAATCTCGTATGATGCGTCAGGAAGAAGAAATGCGTCGTCGCCAACAAGAGAATACATTATTCATGCAAGCACAACAGCTGAATACATTACTAGATCAGCAAGAAGTTGGCTTTAATTTGAATGGTAATAATTTTGATAATAACTTTGGCGGTGCTAACAACTCACCATTTGAGTTTAGAGGTAAATATAATATTGATATTTTTGTTTTTGTTTTTTGTAAACATTCTAAAAGAAACGTCACAATTTTCTGTAGGAAATAACGCTAATAGTAGCAACAATTGCGGTCCAAATGGTGGACAAAATAATCAGGTACGTTCATTTTTCCAGTTATTTTTAAAATGAATTCCTTTAACAGTACTACTTCTCGTACTTCTGGTAATACAAAAAGTTGAACTAATATTCAAGAGTTAAAACATACTCATATATATATAAATAAATGCACATAGATTTCATTATTTGTCGTAATTATATTTACTTGAAGTATGCATTCTTTGCTTAAACTAAGCTGAAAATGATTTTTAAAAATACATTTTATGTGTTATTCCAAGAACGAATTGTAATAATAAAAAATTTCTTTTAGCAATAAAATATATACCATACTAATTTTTATTCTGAAAAGTCATGTGTGCTGGAAGAATTCTGATATGTTTGTTTTCGTGCTATTGTTTGTCTCACAATATATTGACATGCTGGCCACATATCGAAATATTGTTGGACTGTATTTAAGTTATTAGGATTTGTTTTTAGATCTTAATTAACTAAAATATGTAGTAGTTACGAAACTGATGTACATTTAATTTTCTATATGTTAACAGTATTCTTGGAAGACATTATTTATATAGTATGATGTTATTCATGCAACTCTCATTACCTATTGTTATTTGCTGACAAATAACGATAATATTAAAATTAATACTATTGATGATGCAAATCTATATATTATTAAACGAATATAAATTTTTAACTACAAATCACGGTTACTTGGGAATATTAAGAAACTTTTTCAGACAAGAAAGACATATACTATATATATACATATAGGTAAAATTTTTATATAAAAATTAAAAATCTCTTATAAAGAAAATTGCTTTACAGATACGATTGAACTTTATTAAAATTAATACTCTTGATGATGCAAATCTATATATTATTAAACGAATATAAATTTTTAACTACAAATCACGGTTACTTGGGAATTCTGTTAGAAATTGTGTGTAACATATAATTTTATTATAATGTGGTGAGATAATAAACTCGTGGGTTATAAAATTTAAGATAACTTCTGATCAATTGGGGAGAATTACATAAAATAAATCTAGACAAAATATGTTTATTATAAATACAATATATGATTTATTCATATATTTAGCATTCTGAATGATATAAAGTTTTTAAATTATTCTCTTAACATATATGCGATAAAAATTATTTTGCTTAAAAAATAAAAAATAATAGATATACATTTATATCTATAATCTTTGGGGTTTGGGTAATTAAAAATTAAACGTTTAAAACAATTCTTATGTATCAGAACATTTTTATTGCAATTGTGATATTAACTGTTATACTAGTCGCCAATCTCCAATCGCCAATCATTATCATATGTACTACATGTTGCGGTACGATTTAAATTTTTTACTTTTTAATAAATTATATTGCGATTTTGTGTCATATAGCTTTGACACAATATAAAATCTAAAGAAACAAATGTTACCAAAATTAAAAAAAAATTTCTTTTATTAGACTATGGTATGGGAGCATAATCTTCTTAACTTTTCCTTACTCGTTATCTATCATGCTTAAGCATTTATTAACTGTTTTTAAGTCTGTTGAAAAAGTGATGAAACCAGTCAATATATAGAAGCTGTATAGATTTTTTATATAACATAACTTTAGTATAAGTCATATTTGCGGAATGTCTGTGTGCTCAGCGCCATATTATCTGAGATGAATAGATTAATTCCTATCATTAAAACTGATTTTTAAATATTTTAAATACTTTATGAAGCATTGAAATATTTAATTGATTATGATGTGGTTGAAAAATTAATTCATCAATTTTTTTGTTCACACATAGTTAATTTATATTACTGTTCAAGCTGTGAACTAATCCACCGAGTTTAATACTCAGCAAGCAATCCAGTAGGCGTCTATAGACATAAAATATTTTGGGTGGATTAAGATAATGATTTATTTGTCGATTATATTTAGGTAAATTTGAAGATTAAGGGAAATGACTTCATTTGTTATAAATCAAGTATAACAGTTTATAACAGTATTAATCATAAAAAAAAATTCGTTTTCAATGTTTTTAAAATTTTTATGTCCTCTTACATGAAATCTATAACCATTAAAAGTTATAGTAATTGGGTAAAATTATTCAAATCTAAATAATATTTACATATATAAATTACTTTATTATATAAAGTAGTAAAATAATGAAAAAGTATTTTCAAATGAAATTTAAAAACAAATGGGTGAATATGTGTTTCATATTTATAATGTATATTTACATATTGTGATTGGAATTGTATAAAAATATTTCATATTTGTTTTAAATACAAGAATTTTTCTTTTTTTTTTTTTTTTTACTACACAAGCTAGTATAACAGTTAGTATTTGTAATACAATAAATACGTCAATATTTGCAATAAATATTTATTCTAAAGTATTTAATACAACTTTGGTTGGAAATTAAACAATATTGATGTGATGTTTTATTTTAATATAACTTGTTTGGGTGAAGTTGTTTATCAACATCTATTAGTGGTTCCGTGGTAAAGACCCGAACAATTAATGAGAAACAACTTTAATATTCTAATTGTTGGGGATTATTAATTTTGTCTAAAATTTTTAACTTTCACAATTTCTTATATAGAGTTTATTTATTTGAAATATTCAAATATAAAACTTAAAAATTTCGCTTAGTATAATAGTTTGAAAACCAAATAAAATTGTTTTCATTGTCATTGGTCAATATATCAATATGAACATAAAATATGTATGAATTATGAAAAAAATAACTTGTCTTAAACAATTTTTTTTATCATAACAGTTGATATTTGGGTTGACATACAATTTTAAAATTGCATTTGTATGACAAATATTTAAATATATTTTTGTCGAAAAGAATATAAACATTTATTACTCTAAATAATTTAGGATGAATTACTGTATTTTATAATTTCTGGTACTTGGGGAAGGGTATTAGTTTAATGACTAAACGCCATATTGATTTATATCGATGCTATAAAAATACAAAATGCTATTTTAACAAAAGAAGGAACCATGAAAATTGTTAATGCAAAAAACTTAAAACTTGCTCATCCAATTGTGTTAATTTTTTTTTAGTATTGTGCTGTAAACATATTTTCAATACAAAATGTTTTTGGACATCTATTATTAAAATATAATAAAAATATATCTACTTCTTTTAAGTTTTTATATAAAAGAAAACTTTTCCGTTTATTTCTATTTATATTTGAAATATGAAATTCTTTACATTCAATTACGATAGGATCCGTTTACATTTGAGTTTGGTGGTAACAACCAAAACCAAGCTGGTCAAGGAAATCGTGGTGGCAACAACGGCGGAAATAATAACAATAACAATCCATGGGAACGAAGACGGCGTTTCTGAGATTCACCATTACCTTGAATGGAACCCTATAAACTAAATTTATTTAACATTTCCAAAATCTAGAAAAACAAAAATAATGAAATCAACCAACAATTCAAGATTTCAGTCAAAAAAACTAAAAGTTAATGCAATATTTGAACAAAGTACGTTATATTGCTACATAATCTATGTAGTAATATATAATCTCTTGATCTTCGTATAGTACGCAAATTTTTTTTTATTATTCACGTGTACAGCAGAATAAATTTTGTATCTGCAAACTACATATAAAAATTAAAATTAAATTTCATTAAATAATAGGCGGACTTCGTTATTGAAGAAGTCTAAGATCATTTAGTAGATCTCTGTTCGTGTTCATGTGTTATATTTCATTACTACACAATTATTCAACAAAACATTAATATATTAATTAATACATAATATATTAACACAACAGATAATTATTATCCAAACTTTAATCTTAAACTTTAGCATATATACTAGATAAAAAAAACTTAAGTATTCATTCTTCTTAGCGGTAATATTAATATAAGTAATACTTTTAAATGATATAACACAGAATGGTTATAGTTATTAACCAATTTACTCTAAACAGTATGAAGCACATATTTTAAACATAAATTTATATAATTTATATCTTTTATCTTTTACATTGGAATGGTTTGACTATAGCTAGGCTATATTAATTTAAACCAATTAATCTCAGTTATTAGTAAATTGGTTTATAACTTAACAAAAACAAAAAAAAAAAACAAAAATGAAATAAATTTATATTGAAGTGACATGCTCTTGCAATGTATTATGTTCGTTCTAAAAGAAGAGAACCAAATTAATTATATAATAATATTTTTAAAATTTTTAACTAAATATAAACTGTAAAAAATTTCATTCAACATATACCCTTAATAAACTTAAATAAATTTATATCATACAAATTATAATCATAAGTTTTATATGAAATTGGGAAAGGGAAGGAGGAAATATATTAATGAATTATTTCCTTTATACAGTGAAAACACTCTTATTTGTATCAGATTAATCCTCAAGCAACTTTTGTTCGATAGAGATGGGTGTCCGATAAGGAGAAGTTATTCAATAAAGATAATGTTTTTATAATAATAATAATATTAATATAAATAAATAAAATGAAACATATGAAGTATATTTAAATACTTCAAAAAAATTCAATAACAAAGCTAATGAACATAAAACATATTGGTTAAAATGTTGAATCAGTATAAGATCTATAGTTAGAAGGTAAAAATTACCTTAGTTATCCTCTAGATGTACAAGGTACAGCTTACTTATAAAATTAAATTAATCTCAATGACTTGTTTATGATTTTGATCAATTACAAGGGAAATTATTCATACAATTTATATAGATTTCACAATCATAAATTGAGTTCAATTTGACTCGTAACATATTTATCTTAAATAAAAATATATTCGTTTGCGAACAGGTTTTAGATGATTACAAACAGTTAATCTATTTTAATTTTAAATAAAATCCTTATGTATTCTGAAAAAAATAAAAAAAAACATAATAATTATGTGATTTGAGTTGTGATTTACAAAATAAATTTAAAATGAGCAAACAACCACATTTTACTAATTTTTCCATAAATGTTTGCAAAGATCATATTTTTGGATCGATCAGACTTCACGTATGTCTCTTTCTCTTGAATGTCTCGAAACGTCTTCAATGACTAATCCCTTTCCTACTGAAAATAGTAGTAAATGTTCCTTTTTAGTTAACTTCGATGATATCCTTACTATGAGTATTTAAGTTCTTTAATTTTTAGACTGGCTTTACAGAAAATATTTTTGGCAGTTATAAATGCAATTCTGGCTGGCATTAGCGATGGACAGTTTTTACGAACGCTTTTAGAGATATGAAGTGAGCCACATAGGCACCTTAAGATAATATAATAATTGAACAATAAAGAATAGATATAAAAGTGATCATAAAAAAATTCTCATAATAATTTACTAAATTAAATCGTACATTCAAATTGTCTCGTTGAATTTGAACTGTTCCATTAAATTGAATTTATGTCAATTACGAAGTGAACCAACCCCCTCACTTCTCTCAAACAAGCAATTAATGCTAAACTTAACTCAGATATATACATTGAAATAAATAATTTTATATTTGGAGCTAACTACTTTTGTGGAAAATGGATCAAGAGAATTCTAAATACATAATAAATAGACCTCAAACTAAATGTAAAGCAGACTTAAATCACATAATTAAATTTTTTTAATACAGTGCTCTCTCGAAAACTTGGGACTACTTCTCTGTATATTTGTTACATTAAAAAGTAAACAAAGTTCTAAAACATACAGAGTTTGTTAAACGTAAACAAACATTTTCATGCTTAATGAGTTCATTTTTTGGACAACTATGTAACTCCAAATGAAACTTCGATAAACGGCAATTAGTTACCACATTTTTTAGGGTACGATATGTTATTCGCTAGTTTCTATTTTACAATAAATAGAGAGATTTGGAATAGAAAAATTTAATAAAATAAAAAAGGTTTTTTTTTGTTACTATTTTTATGGTGTATTAAAAATATTGGTCAACATTTTCTGGGATCTGAGAAATATTCGTACGTCGAAGTACGTGTGTCAAAAAAAAATATATATGTGATTATAATAAATTGTATTTAATTTTGATTTTCTTGTTTTTCAGCTATATAACAACTGACAATAAAAATTTTTTTTAAATAATTGTGTATATTTTTAATGAATATATATAATAGTATAATATATACTATAATATATTATCAACTCGTTTGTACGGAAATAAATTTTTTTCCCAATATTCAATTTAATAATTATAAAAACATTTGGTTGAAGTTGTCTATTTCATTTGCAAATTGTGGGAGAAGTTTTCAAGAAAATACTTTGCAATTAAAAATTTTTATTTGTTATAATATATTTTTTTTTGTTACTATAACTTTCAACATATAATGATTAAATTCCGAATGAAAAATAATAATAAAAAATTAAATAACTTACTAAAATGATTGAAATCAAATTTCAAAATTACCGCTAGGTAATGGTGGCTAGGGTTCGATATTAATAATAATAATACATTTATTAAAAATTATTCATAATTGATTTTGTACATACAAATACACGAAGTTGTTTGCAGTTATGCAGTTACACATATCAGTTTTATTTACCTTTGTTGAACAATCAAACAGCTTTAGTAACAGCTGCTACTCTATATGAGATTTAAAGTTGGAGTTGAAATATTGAAAAAATTATTCTGGATGGATGTAAATATATTAAATATTCGTAACAAATATTTTTAAGCTGAATATGTTGAACACAACAAATCATCGCTTATGAAAATATCATCACTTATGATATAGAATGTTTTCTTGAGAATTTTATAAGAGGTAAGATAATTTAAGCTAATAACACATTTGATAATTCTGAGTAAAAAAAAATGTACTATCTCTGCTAATGCATTATAATATTTATTGATATTATTTGTTGTATATTTTTTTTTCTTTTAAAACATTGTATTTGAATGAGTGTTTATGTATAATTTGTCGTAGCGTTCTTTAAAAATATAAATAAAATTATTCATCATTTGATATAATTAAATGATCATATATCTCTCGACTCAGATATGCCAAACTTCTTTATGATATGTTGTATAAGTAGTCTACGAAATTACTATATTGTGTGTTAATATTAATTGGTTTTTATATGTGAAATTATTGTTACAACAAATGGAATGCTGCTGTATTATCCTCTCTTTCTTTCTTTTTGTGTATTTTCTGATCTTGAAAAGTATATGTGAAAAACTTGTTCAGAGTTTATTCTAAATACTGTATAAATATGTTGCGAAATGATATATAATACTTTTGTGATCTTATATAATTATTTTGATGTACTTTATACATATCATAATTATATGTAATATATATTCGAGCAAGTATATAACTTGTAATTTATGTCTAAAACTCATGTAAGAATTAAATTATACACTTCTGTCATAGCCATATTAAACATAGCTTTATGCTTTTATTTTTGTATATGTACAGTAGACGCTCACAAAATGTGCTCTTAGATCGTTAGTTCTTCTTCTGTAATTGTTGAAAACAAAAATTACTATGAAATGGTCCAAAAGATGTGGGTTTTTTACCCCCAAATTCATGTCCAATATTTAGATCGTTCAATAATCAACCCAAAGCAATAAAGATCACGGATTGCTTTATGAAAAACAATGACTTTTTTTATAATTATACAATATCATACTTTCACACTATAAAAAATAGCCCAGAAATTTAAACATTTCGAAAATAAGAACTACCGGAGAAACAAAACTTGTAATTTGTGAACGTCTATTGTACATAGTATTATGAACAATTATAAATTAATGCATAAAACTGTTATAAAATGGGAAGAAAATGTATGCTTAGACCTTGATATATACTTTTGAAGTATATAATTTCATTCAGTCAATATCTCAATAAAGATATTAATCAGCTATATAAATGTCATATTTCCTAATACACATTCAGTCAAAATAGTACAGAAATTGTTATTTATATTAAAATTTCTTCTCGTTTAAAAATAATAATAATAACCTTTAAAATCAGAAAAAGTTTGTTATGTCTTGAATTAATTATAAATGTAGTTTGTGTAGCTTTCATATAGAATATATGTTTGTTTTTGTATTTCATGTATTATTTTATACAAGTTTCTTGTGTAAGTCATGTGTAAATTGTATATATTGTTGGCACTAGATGGCGTGTGTAGTTCTTGTTAGCATATTCTATGTAAGAAAATAAAAAATTTAATAACTTTAAACCTCAATATCTGAAGAGTGTACTAGAAACTTTTTCAAAATAGCGGACTTAATTAAATACACTGTCAAATCGCCGTGCCCGGGAAATCAGAATATCGTCAGTTTTTGATATATCAAGTGTTTTCAAGATATATTTTATGAGATATCAATATCTTAGCATAATAGTATATGCTATTAAAACTATTTATTTAATTTCTCTGAAGAATTTTCGAACAAGCTTGACAGATACTTATTCAGAAAGTATAAGTGAAAGTACTAATTATACAATATCGGTTCATTTCAAATATGAATTTTAGAGGCACTGCAATATTTTATCGCTTATTTAAAGATAAATATTTAAGTTTGATCTATTTTTTGGTTGAACTGTAAGCATGACAGTGGGCTATACGACATACCAATCATATGTAACTTTTTACGAAGTAAAACATGCATATTAATGTCTTAAGGTCGTTGTCATCATTCAACCTGAATATTTTTACTGATTTTAATAAAACTGGGTTGATTTTTGTAGTGATATGCCATATTTTGCATAATCATCGCATATTTGCCGTCTTGCCATCACACACCCGGTTATAAAGTTCAAGAAATATATAAGTCAACCTAATTGGTTGAAAAGAAAACTTGGTTTTATAAGAAATATATTTAGAATGTTTGCCAGGCGAGTTACTTTCTAGGCTTTCTTTCATAAGGTAATTTTTATACTCTAAACAGGCTGACACATGTCCTGAAAATTGTTGAGATAACTGTTGTTATTTCTCCTTTCGGAATGCCACTATTCCTTATATAAATAAAATAAAAAATTTATAAATAAAAAAGTGGGAATAAGACCTTATCAGATTAAATTATAGAAACAAATATGGCATAATGAAGTTATGGAACAAAATAATTTTTAAAACTTATTAGACTGAATATTGTATTAAAAATGGTTTATATTAAACTATTTGTGTGTGTGCTCTAACTATCTTTCCATATAGCTATATCTCTTTTTAGTGATCTACCAAAATATATCATTTTAGTTTGTGTTAATGTAATGTTTTTTAAAACACTTTTTATATATGTATATAATACATAAAAAAAAGACTATATAATTAATTAATGTAAAAATAACATGTTCTGTCTTTTGCGCTGCATATCTTTGTATACAACTATATCTTTTTTAATGCGCAACAATTTTGTTTTCAATTCGTAAATAAAAATTGTTTAATATAACAACATTTCTTTATAAAATAATACGGAATAATATTGTTTATATTTTTCATGACAGTTGGAACTTCCATAAAATAAATGGTTTTTTATTGGATATGAAATTGAGGAACGTTTCTTGGCTCTTAATATGTTTTTTTTACTTAAGTATATTAAGAACGCTGACATCAATATCTTTACATGTATATATATATATAAACTATTAAATCACAGTTAACATATTCTAGAACGTTTTATTGTTTCGTATTGAAATGTGATCTCATTATTGTTGGGTAAATAATAAAATTCATGTAAAAAAACAGCAAATTATTGTATATCTATTCCATTAAGACATTAATATAAATATTTGCTATTTGTTTTTATTAAAGTATCAGATCTGATCGAAAACAATATGGCTTTCTGTTGATTCTTAACATTACTGAAAAATTTCAAATATTGAATATATATTGATTCTCTTCTTTATAAATAAACTTCAATATTTTTTATAGTGATCGTATTCACTGCTCTTAAAGAGTATGTGAGATCACTGTTATTAGGAAGATATTTCTACTGGAATCATTATATAATATACATGACTTAAAAATATGGCATATCTGAGTATTCTGAATTTGACGTAAAATTATAATCCACTTTTCTCTAAAATCAATTCATTACAATGAGTAAAATGTATCTCAATCAAGAATTTTTAAGAATTATATTATATAATTCAAGTATACATACATACGGGTTTCTTTGATTTTACCCACCTAAATAGATAATTTTGCTCTGATTGAGTAACATTTTTGAAACAAAAAAAAAAAAACGAAAAATGTTTGTTGATGTAATAATTTCAATACAACTATTATAACTTTTATTAATATATTGAATTAATTTTAGTTTTCGGCTTATCCTCCTGTTAGTGACTAATTGGTTACATCAAAATTATGTAAGTTTACATACTATAAACATGTTGAATTATTATATTAAAGTTATATTTTGTTTATTTTTTAGTAATGGTTGCAATGTAAATTCATTAAAACATGCAAAATGTTTAATGATGACACCTTGGTTATGGACTCGATCTTTATCTAATAGCAGAACAATTGCACGAAATTAAAATGGTAATAATTTATTTATATATAAACTTTAGTAAGGCTGTGTGTGAGTTGAACTAAATAATTAAATTAGGAATAATTAAATTTATTTTAATCAATTTACTTCGAATCGCAAACAGCCCAAGTATCTTTTCATATATTCAATGATTTTAATTTTTCGGATCTAATTACTGAATTTTACCTACATTATTTATTAATCCTGTAGATAAAACTAAATAACTATGAGATATAATAAATATTAAAAATTTATTTTTTAAGCACTTAAGAAACATGAATACTAAATTGTGTGATTACTCTTTGCAGATTGTTATAATAATTCAATAAGACATTTGGTCATATCTGTGGATAAAACATTGTTAATAAAACAATATGGACTTGTTCTCACGAATAACATATATGCCTAAACTTAGGTAATAATATACAAATATATATATATTAGTTGATCTCTAAATATTCTATGATTATAATTTTTCGGATCTAATTGCTGAATTTTTACCTACAATTTTTAATACTGTTGTTAATAAATGTAAATGAGATATAAGACATAAAAAGAAAATATCATTTAAAAATATATTAAACTGTACTTATATGGGTTTCTTTTTATATATTTTTAGATATGCTCCTCATACATAGACCTAAAGCTGAACTAGATCAAAATATTACAAAATTGGAGAATGGCGGTATAATGTATCTGTTACTAACAAGGTAACTAATAATAAATATTTCATGCAAATTATAATATTCTTAGTTTTCTTCAATTAAATTTTTAAAGGAATACCAAAATTTTCCTTTTTTTTATATGAATAAATGTAAATTATAAAGTTAAATTGCAATTTAACACAATGATGATAAAAATTACCGTATGAATTTATTTGATGATTGAATTCATGGCTGCACTTATGTGTACTGATTTTTTAATTTAAAACTTATTTCCTATTTTATATTTTTACTGTCCAATATAATAATCAAAAATTATACTTACTTATTTTCAGATTTTGGCTTAATAGTTCTTTTGTCTAATAATATATAATGGATTTAGGAAAAGGTAATTAAATTCTTTTAAAAAATTTTTGTGAATGTATTGTTTATGGTACAAAATATTAAAGTTTGACTTTAAAATATATTTTATATTAATATATAAAAAAAGTTCATCTCTTGATTTCATATAAAATTTGATTAAAATATATTAGTTTTAACATTAAAAATATATTTTTTTTAATTATTTTGTCCAATTTTTATAAATAAAACTAATTTAATTGTATAAATTAATTTAATATAATTAACTTTAAAAAAATCTAGTAAGAAGTTTAAAATTAATTCACGTTTAAATGATGAGAAAAATTACCGTATGAATTTATTTAATGATTGAATTCATGGCTGCACTTATGTGTACTGATTTTAATTTTATTTTTAATTATTTATTTATTTATTTTCCAGTAAGAAAATAAAAAATTTAAATTTCTCTTTTCAGATTATGTTTGTTATTGTCATGCTACTCTTATTGATGTCGGAAGGAGGAACAGCATATATTCATCTAAAAAGACTATTGGTTCTGGCACAAAGAATTTCTTTATTTCTTTATATAATGAAGGATTGAGAAGAGTGTAAAGGTAATATACAGATATTAATCAAAAGCCTTTAAATAACTATATCATCTTAATATTTTAGTTTTTATTTTAAACGCAACACATTTTAAAATGTAATCTTCTTAGTCCTCCATAATGCTATAGCTTTATTTATTAAAATAAAATATAATGATTATATTGAATTTGTATATAGACTTATAGATAATAAATGTATTCTAATATAAAAAGTACTTCTTGTTGACGTCTTATACAGATAAATCTTTATATATAATATATATGCATTGTATAAAATCTACAAAATTCACTCTTATTCAAGAAAATTTAAATAAATGTATATATATATATATATATAAAATAAAATAATTTAATTTAATACTTTAATAAATATTAAATACTTTGCAATTAAATGATGAAAAAAATTACCGTATGAATTTATTTAATGATTGAATTCATGGCTGCACTTATGTGTACTGATTTTAGTTTTATTTTTAGATTTAAAATTTTTTTTCTCTATATAAAGTTTTTCACTTAAAAACAATTATTTTTTTCAGATGTAACTTGTGTTCTAATGGTTCCATTAACAATAAAAGATTACTAAAAGGTAATATTTTAATTACAAATTGTTAAAGCTCTAAGTTTAGTATTAAAGTATTAGTATTATTTTTTAATTTTTTTTATTTTCTATACATTTGTTTCAACAAAAAAAAAAAAAA
Source organism: Teleopsis dalmanni (assembly GCF_002237135.1). Lineage (NCBI taxonomy): Eukaryota > Metazoa > Arthropoda > Insecta > Diptera > Diopsidae > Teleopsis > Teleopsis dalmanni. Next base: position 190,410,090 of record NC_051846.1, read on the forward strand.
TATGTGTAATATAAGGTTATTGTCTTAAATTATCGTAACAATAAGAATTAAGTAGCAATATAAATATTTCCTCCTTTGTTACTATAAATCAATTTTCTCCTTCAGTTGTAGTTTATCATTTATTTTTTATTTTATTGGCAAAAAAATGAACATTAATATTTTTAGTTTTTTTATATATATATTTATTTTTCATAAGTGTAATTCTATATATTTTATACAAATGCTATAAATTAATATAATTATATAATAAGAATATATTAAAATTAGTTCTAATGTGATGAGATTAATTGGTCCGTGTTTATGAATTTATATTGATTTTTATCCTTCCAATTACTGATTATTACTAAATATAATATATATACTATCAGTAATTTTAAACACCACTGAAATATACTAAACATAGTTTTAATTTTTTGCAGGAAACATATAAGTAATGTGGGGATCAAATCGGATATAATTTTAATCAAAGGTAAGCTTTGAAATTAATCATAATTTTTATTTAAAATTAGATTTATATATATATATATGTATATTTAAAAAAAAATAAAAATTAATAAATGATGAAATTAATTGGTCCGTGTTTATGAATTTATATTGATTTTAATATTTCCAATTACTGACTACTTTTAAAATTTATATTCAATTAATTTATAATTTATTTCTATTAAATAAGTAATTGGTTTTATTTTTATTTTAGATGCGCTGTCAATTAAAACTGCTATGAAGAATTGGAACACTTATTCAATTCCATATATGGTATTTTTGTTTGAAAAAAATAAATTTAACTCGCTTTTTAAAAAAATTTGACGTTAATAAAATGCTTTCTTTATTTTATGTACATAACATATATATTTCAAAATTTAGTTTTATGGTACGTAAATTTTTTTTTGGTACATTTTTATTTATAAAATTTTTTATTAGTTGTTGGATTTTGTTAATTTTTTTTGTTAGTTTTTTTTCTATTTTTTCCAGTTTATTTTTTTTTTAAATTAAAAATTTAACTTCTATATATACAAAAATATATTTAATACACATTAGTTTTGTTTGTTATTTATTTTGAACAAAAATTCATATATGGAATGAATATATGAGTGTGATTAGTTATCGTGTATTCAGGTAATTATTAAATTAAAATTAATTAATATCTTCATTAAATTATAATATAATTATCTAATTTAATATTTTTATGATGATACATTTAATTTATGTCTTCTTTTCCCGACATACATAATTTTGATGATGTTAACTAATCTGAACTATTATTTTATTTGATTTTATAACAAATAATATTTCAACTAATAAAATAATATTTTTGCTTTTACAGGTAAGCTGTGGTGTTTGGTGAATTTCCCGAAAACCGGATTTTTATATTTAATATTTATTTATTTTTTATAATTACAATATATATGTATACGTATATATACAAAATGAATAAAAAAAAACGAATGGAAAAAAATATCTATATGTTTTAATTTCAACCCCAATCATATCCGAGCTGATTTGCTCCTCTGGAAATAACGTTAAACATCAGAATAATTTCTCCATATGATTCCACTGCTAAACCTAGAAAAAAAAAACAGAATTAAACAATAATTAACAATATTTTAACTTTAACTTACCATTTATATTGGCATCAAGTAAAATTCTTGGATTCTTTAATTCAGGATTTTTTCCAGTAATCCAGCTTGTCATTTGTGAAACAAGATTGGTACATTTTGGTATTAGTATTGGCGCTGTAATTCTACGTGCACTATTCGAACCAAATATAGGTACATGAGCGCGGCTGTAACCTAAAACTGTTTCAACACCCCAGCGAGTTTTACCATAGATTATAACTATTATTTGAGGCCCTTAAAATAAAATATACTATTTATTTATATGGAGTATAAAAAATTAAATTTTGTTTATTTAACTTAGAAGTTGAGTAAGTTAATTGCTTAGCGATATTAGTAAACCAAGGATTGGGTTAAGTTTAAGTTACCCTGTTAGGCCATAAACCATGCAGATCTATGCAAAAGTTCCTAATGACACTAGAGAGAGCAAAATATTGCGATTATAGTAATTGTCTTTTGTTTGGTTACGGTGACATGTCAGCATATATCCTTCCACTTTACATAATTGGTAACTATTTGCCGTCTTACGACCTCATTCGTCGTAAGAACCCTAAAGAGATAAAAACTGTTTCCACACCGTTCATTTAAGAGATCTCTACCGAGGAATAATCCGACAAACTGAAAAAAAAAAGTGTTTCTCTAAAAATCGGTTGTTGCCAAAGGTCTAGGCTGGACAGTATCATAGGATGTGCTTTATAGTTCCAATCTTCTTCAAGTTTTTACAACTTTTGTACTGTATATAAAAAACGAATAAAGAAAAATAATCATAAAATATGTTGTGTAGTTAGTTTACCTATGTCTATAAAAAATGCAAAAATATATCAAGAGCGAACATTATTTAGGTTTCTAAAATTCTTTTATCAAAGAAAACAAAATTTTATTTACATAAACTTTATTGTTTGCTCAGCCGTGGTTTGATAACATAAAAATATATTAAATAAATAAAATATTAACGAACATATCGACGAATTGTATCATTAATTTGATTTCTAAATTAATTGAATTGGGTGTTTTTTTTTTTTAATTTTATAAGAACACAGTTGACGTATCTGATGAAAAGTAGAAGGATAGATTAAAGTCAGTAACTAAGACTTCTGTTTGGAGAAGATAACTACAATTATAAGGTTTGTACTGAACTATGTTTTGTGGAACAGAACATACGCCTTACCAATGTGGGCTTAAATGTCTCTCGTTGATCAGGAGAGATATTCTTATATCACAAAGAATGTAACTAAATGTTTCACCTTCTGTAACGCAGAGAAAACATACGAAGGCTCATATAGACTCGTCTTATTGAAATAATACCACAAGTTAAGATGTTCTGCCAGATAATCAGTTTATTTCAAAAACCATTTCCCTTCTAAAAAAATTCTATAATTCTATAAGACTTTACCTTCGAATTATGCATTCCACTATTACAACTATAATCAATATTATGTGAATATCCAATATGAATATGAAATATTTCTACTTGAATATCACATTCACGAACAAGAAAAAGAAAATGGCTTTGGCTAATATACTTACATCCATGAGGACTTGTACTTTTGAATGTTATTTCGATTGGCATATTCAGTACGATTTTGTCATTGTAGTGGCCACATTTGTTTGAAGCCGTCTGCGTTATACCATTTTGACAACCAGACACCAATTCCCAATCGGCACCAGCAACCACTTCGTAGCGGCAAAATATTTCATCAGCATCTGGACCCATTGGAAATATTGCAGATTCCAATTGCCCAGATATAAAAATATTGATAGTGCTTGCAGTCGTAGGTGATTCCATATTTTTAACTTGATAACTGAATAAATATCAAAATTAAAGTTATTTGTTTTGAAAAAAAAAAACAAAGAAAAAGTAATATGCAAAATTCTGTGAATTTATTTTCTGTAGATTTCGTTCCTTTTAAAAATAACAGACATCAGTTTATAGTGAATTTTCAGAATTTTATTTGTTATTAAATGGAATGCGCATTATACCGTATTTATTGGCGCCATCCTTTATCATGATTCTTAGAAATAATTATTAGAACAAAGTGGTTTCTCTGCAGCGCGACATTTTTGTAATTTCGCGTTAATTTGTTATGTATGTATATAGATATTTATATGTAAAAAACCGTATATTATTTTTTAAGTATTATTATTAATTAAATGATAATACTGGTCATGTTTCAAAGAAATCAGGAAAAAACAATCCTATTAGAATTTTAGGTTATGAGATTAAAATAACGTTGTTTTTCTTATTAAAATATTTATTACAAATGCAATATTGTTTAATTAAAATAAAAATAAACATTAAAAATATCTTATTGGTCGATATATAAGGAAAATTAATTATCTTCAGTTTAAAGTAATTTCAAATATCAGTAAGTGCACAATAGCTTAATGTGATATAAACTACAAAAAACAAGGTTAAGTTTGGTTGGAGTGTCGGCTTTGTGTCCAAAGCGCAGTTGGGCCCAAATACTGGCCCACTGTTGCGCTCAGGATTCTAAAGTGGACACTGACATATTAGGTGGCGCAGAGTTTCCTTCTCAAAATAAAAAACAATGTACAAAAAATATCAGTGATTACTTTGAAATACAATGATGAAATCGGCGATAGAAAATAATATTGAAAAATGCCTTCGATTAGAAATGTTTCCAATTATTAATAGCAACAATATATATTTTTCTCTATGGCATTATGTTTATAAACTTATTAAGGAAAAAGTATATAATATATAAACAATAATAATTTCTATATAAAATAATAATTAAAAACTATTTCAATAATTTAATTATTAATTTGTTCCACTGTATTCGGTTAACAAACTTTCTACTTCGGCACTTCAAAATTTCAAGTCATTTGAAGAGTTTCTATTTTGTTTCAGTTGAGTACACATGTCAATTTAATGTATTATTTGTTTTGTAATAAATATCCTCTAATTTAAATTAAAAACAGTTAGTAATTACTAAAATATTTACAATTAATTAATAAAAAAATGTTTATATGTATTATGAACGAATAATTTATTGAGGCAACTGTTTTAAACAAAGCGCAGAGTTTACAACCATCACAAAAATATGATGTGTAGTGTTTAATAATTATGATATCTTTACGCGAGTTTTAAAATCTATAAAAAACAGATTTCAGAAGCGTTTCTGCATAATAATTCAAAATGTTTTAAATGTACTTTACAATGATAGGTATAATGCAGTAATTAAAAAAATTGTTTCTTACTAAACTGTAATTATTTATATTAAATTGCTTTAGTAGCGTTTGTTTAAGTGTAATTTTTTTATAGCCCATTCACACAGGCCAACTAATTGTTTTATGCTCATATCGATAGTTCAAATCAATTCGTTAAACATAAATAAAATTGAACATAAAATTATGAATATTTCTACAGAAACAAGTTTAAATTTCTAGTTCACAATAGTACAATTGTGTAGCCTTATTATAAATAATTCACTTTTGCTTAAAATTTTACTATATAATAATAATTATCATTTAATTGTAAATTTGAAATTATGCTCACATATTCAGAAATTTCACATAGTCTACTTAAAATTTTATTTTATTATAATTTAATATTTTACTGATAATTTATTTATACATTCGCTACAAGAAATTGTGTTTATATATAATTTATAGATAAATTATCTGTAAATTTTTTTAATTCTCAAAAATTGTTTTATGCACCACTTTTCTGTATTCACAGAAATATTGCAATATACAATATTACGAACAACAACTAATAGAACGTTGTGTATTTTTTTTAATTTTATATATAAAATAAAAATATAAAAATCGTTTTCTACGGTTTTCTACGATGAATTTTTTTATAATCACAAAAATTTTATAAAATAATATTTTAAAACAATAAATAATATAAATAAAAAGACAACAATTAAATAACGTTATTTTTTTTAAATTCATGTGTGAAATAAAAGTATAAAATGTTAAAAGTATAAAAAATGTTTTTACACAACTTTTAAAACAATAACTAATAAAAAAAAGAACAACTAATAGAACGTTGTTTTTTTTAATTTATGTATGAAATAAAAATTTAAAAATTGTTTTATACACCACTTTTTGCATTCTCGAAAATACTATGAAATTCAGAGTGGGTAACTCTAAATTATATAAATTTAACAATTGTGAGGTGAGTTTTCAAATATGAGAGAGCGAATAATTTGTTTGTTATGAGTGGAAAAGTTATTTACGAAGAGAGTGAGCCAAACAAAACAGGTGTAATAAGAGAATATCTCAGCCACAAGTTTCATTGTATTAACGTCTTTTGTTTGATTCGAACGTCTTGGCGTAATTGTCGGAATATTATATTGTGGAAAAAGGCAATCTCTTTTTTTTTAGTTTTGCGAGAGATTTGCTTTCGGTACAGACGTTAATATTATATACTCGAATTTAATCGTAGCAAGTAAAGAAAAAGATAGTGTTAATTTATATTTGTGTACATTGTTTAATAATTTGTATATGTAACTGACGTACGAGTTTGTTAATGCGTTGGTGATTTTTTTTATTAATAAAATATTTAAAAAAAATTATATTGATTATTAAGTTTTTATTGATGAGCATATATTGTTGATTGAAACTTGTTTCTCAGATGGCAGTTAAAAGAAAAAAATAAAATGATGTGTATATTTAGTGAAGATGGAAATTTAACAAATACTGTACAGTAAGCAACAACACATAGCATCCATCAAGTTATAGGAATTGTACACATGACTATATTTATGGTTACGGCATCATCGTCAGTTCCTAAAGTAGTCAACACCAGATTTCTCTGCACTTAAAACAGTTTCCCAAGTTAACGCAAAAACAAAAAAAACAAAAAGCAAATGAAAATTAACTGATGTTTTTTTGCAACTCAGTAGAAGTTGCTGTGAATGCTTGCAACCGCAATACCCAGAAGCTAACATAGACACTTGTTAACGACAACAATAACAAAAATAACAATAACAACAGCAATAGCAGCAGCGCAGCGATAAAAACAAAAACAAAGAAAAAAAAGAATACCAACAATAACAGGAGCTAAAATCGTTGCCAAGAATAAATACAACAAAACCAATAACAACATTCCAGGAGTGTGTGTGTATAAGCTGAATAACATATTTGTGTTTTATGCTAACAGTTTTTTCATACGTAAAATCGCAAAGCTACCAAACGACATAAAAGAAAAACAAAATTAATATAATTGTTAAAACAACAAAAACAACAGCAACAATAGTAAAACATCGCAACTATTATATATAAAATATGTTTATATTTTCATTGCTTTTGTTATTAAAAATCATAGCAAAGGACAGAAACGATATGCACGCAGCTTCTGATAATACCTTATCAGAAATTTATTCGTAGCGTTTTTTTTTTTTTGCTTATTTGACTCGAGTTCCGTTAACATTTCGCGGTATTGTGTGGTGGGTACTGTGCACTGTGCGCTGTGTGCTCTTGTCGTATGAGTTCGTCGGCTGCTGCATTTTTTGCATTTTTTATTAAAAATAATTTATTCAAATGAAATACTTTATGGAAAATACAGAATTACTTAGAAAATGTATTTTATAACTCGTGCTCTTTACAAATTGTGAACTAAAAGCATAGCTTGTTAGATATTATATTATAAAAAAGTGAAAAATAAATATTTACAATTATAGCAAAAAAAAAATATATATATATAAAATTAATACTGTAAAATTATTTCCCCTTCAAAACAAAAAAAAAAGTTTTTACACTCAAAAAAAAAAAAAAAAAAAAAAGTAAAACAAAAATGCAACCCAAATTAAATCTCATGAATTGGTAAGTTTTTTATATTAATTTTTATGTTAAAATTTCTAGGAAATTAGTTAAAAATCAAACAAAAAAAACCATACCATTATAATTTTAATTCATTAAATTTAATTATTAAGAATGCAACATATGCATTTGTGTAAATCTGAACAATATACTTGTACATACACACATATATTTGCATTTTTAGAGTTGCCTAAATGTGCCAACATTAACTAAAACAGCACGTAGTTTTCCAACAGCAAATGTAAAATTTTTATAACAATCAAAGTGAGAAACTTTTTTCAAATAAGTTTTAAACAATTTTTTTAATCATGTAAAATTCTTATTTATTCCAAGAAATCAAAACGATAAACAATAAATTCTCATTAAAATAAAAATTAATATGGAGGAAATATTGTATAAATAATGCAATACGATACAAACTAGGTAATACGTTCAATAAATATTTGATTTAGTTTTTTTTTGTTAATTTTTTTTTTATTTTTGAATATAGTTGTTTCATATTTCAAAATGCTGTGTTTTCATTTACAACTATCAAGCATGATTAGCATATTTTTATATAGATTTTCATAGAAAAAATAGCCTTCATTGCTTTATATTTGCCAAGTACAAACGTACTTTTAAATGCGATCAAATAGTATGATAACTTTATCTTCTATATATGATATATATGAAATATGTGTATATGTATTTAAGAAATATAGTGAAGAAACTATAAATTATAGAATTTTCAAATTTCACTTACCAAAAAAGCAGCAAACAATCTAAAACATAACACCACACTTAAAACTTAATACCTTTTCAACCAAAAACATAGAAAAATCGTGATAAATTTAACAGGTCTAAATGTGTTTATACATATTTCTGTTTTTGTCTATGTTAAAAATCTCGTGATTTCACAGCTGTTATAAAATAAATCTTGGTGGTATTTATACTTATTAGTATTATGTTAATTATTTACGTTAAATATTTCTTTTATTTTATACTGCAATGTATATTAAATGAAAAACAACAAATAGCACTTTTTAGTTATGCAAAGTTTTAAGCTTTCTTCGTCCTTTTTGGAATGAACTTAGTAAGGCGTCAACTATTAACAGCGGATAAAATATATTGTTGACCTCTTAGTCTTGTTAAGATATGTAGATGTAATGTCAGTTCCAGTGTAAGGGAATAAATATGGTATTCAAGTTTCGGCAACTATCATTAACAGAGAAGATCTATTCTTGACTTCTTGTTAAACATCTGTAAGTTGGATGTCAATTTAACGATAAAGGGATCAAAATAGTTCAAAAGTTTTATAATCTATCAAGAATAAATAAGATTTCTGGGTAACTTCTTCTTAAGCCGTATGAAGATTTGCAACTGGAATGTGATTTTCAATATAAAATGATTCGGGTGGTTTAACAGTTTCATTAACTATCAACATTGCATCTCTTGCTAACTTCACCTTAAGCCGTATTTGGATTTATGGGTATGATATGAATTTAAATATAAGTTGACTGTGATTGTTTAAAAGCTTATGAAACTTTAAACAACATATAACTTCTATTATTGATTTTCTATTAAGCCATATTAAGAATTGTGAATGCGTTGAGATCTTTTAAGCCTTATGAAGATTCGTAAGTGGTATGTGAGTTAAAAGTTTCATTAACAATAACTGTGTTAGGATTTGTGAGTGGGATATGAGTTCAAGTGTAAGGCGATTGGAATAGTTAAAAGTTTCATAAAGTATCAACCACGTATAAGATCTATCTTTTACTTCTACTTTTCTCTACGGAGAAAAATGTTGTTAACTTCGTTTCTAGTTGTAAAAAGGTGTGTGTGTGTGGGTAGGATGGCAATTTCAATATAAGAAGATTAAGAAAGGTTAGAAGTTTCGCATACTGTCAAATGGAGAGGAGAGATAGGTATTTATGTTGACTTTTGATATGTGAGTAAAATTTCAAATCCAATATAAAAGGATTAAGATGGCCTTTGTTAACCTTATTAAAACTTTAAGATCACGATGAGTGTAGTTGTTTGTGATATAATGTGGACTAGTTGTAATGATTCTTTATGCTTTTGATTAGAATATTTGTAACATTTGAACATCAGATTTTTTCAATGACTCACAAACTGTATTCCGTATTTCCGAATTTACTATCAATTGATTCTTATAAATATTAATTTATTAACCAGTGCAAAGTTTTTTCTTTTAAATTATATGGCTTTATGACAACATAAAAATTAAACAGGTATAAGGGAATACCTAGTATCATCCTAGTAACTTGAATTAACTTAAATTCAATCATTAATGTTTGAAAAACAAATGTGAAAATGTGTTTCTTTTTCTATCAAGGATCCTATATATTTTGTTTTTTGTATTAGAGTTTACTATACTGGACTACTATTGCATTCCGTATATCCGCATTCCGACATGTGGGAATTTCTAAATATGATAGTCACGATTTATCAACAAGTGTAGGATTCTACGTTTAAAATCCTAATGCCTTTAGGGTCACACAATGGCTGATATGCCTACATGAATCTACTATAATCGTAATATAATAACTTTCTTTAGCTAAAGCTACTATATTATCTTTGAGTATATCAATTTTTATAAAATCAAATATATTTGGTTATTATTTGAAACAACATAAATAAGAAATATATATCTCTTGAACAAACTGAAATTTGACTGACCATGATTGCCCACTCCAGAGAGTTTTCACTGTATATCATTATCTACATATATGTTTTATTTAGACGCACTTTATAATTTTTTATTTGAATTTCTTTTTTGTTTTATCATAAAGTTTTGATAAAATACATTTGTTAATATATATTTTAAATATTATGGGCGGATTAAAAAAATACTAATGAATAATATTTACTAATGTGCATTTTGCGAAATAAATACGATATTCAGTTTTCAGTTCCCTTAAAAATTATTGCTCTGGTAACTAATTGTGTTGATTTAAAAAATTTAAAAAAATGTGTTATTTTTAAGTTCCATTTTTAATTTCCAAAAAAGGAATTTTTTTTCAATTTAGTGTTCTCAATATAAAATACATTTAGTTAATGTGTAACCATAAAACGGGAGCACCGGAAATAAGTTTCAAATTTAGCAAAGCTGATATAATGTAAATAATAAAAATACAGTGAAAGCTCTCTTAAGCAGACAACAAGGGGACTAGCAATTCTGTACTATGTACATATATATATATATAATATTTTCCCTTATACTTCTCATCACCAGATTTTTTTTTGTTATGCCTTTTTAACTACCCCACTACCTCAATTTAGAATCTAAGATGATTCTTGCAAAAGACTACAACCAGCTGCTTTCTAAGCAATATGTTTTTGTTTTGTACACAGATGGATACCTTAAAAACTCATTGTTCAATAGAGCTGTGTACTCTTCGTTATTTTTGTTTAATTAATGATTAATGATCCATAGAACACACCAATAAGACCCCAATTGTTTGTGTCTATGTTTCCTCCATCCCTGTTCTGTTTTGTATCATAGTTTGTTTTCGTAACCTATATTGTTGTGTGATTCATTTTGTTATAAATATCTATTACATCTCACATCATATCTTTATTAAGTACTATCACTTATATCCTATATAAATCAATCGAAGGTGACATTTCATAGATGTTACAATTTCTTATTTAGTTTAATTATAAGAAAAAAATTCACTAAAAACGGTTACTCATCGTTAGCCAACTTTTATCTATTCAAAAGTAGGGTTCACGTTTAAGTTGTTTCATATAAAGATAAAAAAATATCGTTGTTTGTCCAAGAGAGGGGGCCCGTTCAACAAGACTTGTCATTAAAAGGGATTTCGCTGAGATCTCAAAGTTTTAATAGTTAAGTTTAAAAAAATTAAGAAATGTTTAAGTAGATAACCGGCATTTTTAATGCTATACTTAAATAAAGTGTGATCACATTTCGTATCAGTCAAATAAAAATATCGGTAAAAAATCTACAGCTTCATAATTATACAAATTTATCCAATTTTAACATAAAGAATAATCAGATTATGAATAAGACTATTTTTTTGAATGAATGAATTAGAATATTTTGTTTTTTTAAAAGCATTAAATATAAATACAATCTGACTTTAAGCTTTTGTTGTGTCTGTTAATCACATTAATGAATTTGTTTGCAAACTCCAATGAACTTGGACTTGGATCATTGAGAAAATGAAATTAAATAAATATTTTTGGCAATCGAATGGAATTCATTTCGATAGCGTTTCATAAGAGAAAAGAAATTGGGTAAAGAAGTCGAATACTGACACTTTTATTGAGCCAAACAAGATCTGCAATCTTGGCTTAAGAAATATCATTAGGTTTATCAAAGGCCTTAATTTCTTCAAATTTGATTGTATGAATTTCTTCATGAAAACACACTAGATCACAAAAGTGCCGTTGTATCAATCTTACTTCAAATAATAATAATAATAATCATAATGTGATATTAATAATGATAGTAATAATAATAATAATAGTAATAATAATAATATTAATACGAATAATAGTAATAATAATAATTGTAATAATTATAACATTAATAATAATAATCATAATAATAGTAATACGAACGAGTAATAATAATAATAATAGTAATAGAAATAATAATATTAATAATAGTATCAAAAAAATAGATAGATACATTTGTTCTAAAACTTCATACTATTCGATGTTTTTTTATAAAACGATTTGTTTTCTTTAAATAGGCCTCAATTTTGACAATGATTTCACTATTTGAGCCAATGTTTCCCCTGAAGTATTTTTCTGATATCTGCAAAACGTCAGTAGTCGTTGGAGGTCAAGTCTGAAGCGTATCGCTTGCATAGACTTATGACTTTTTTTCTTGATCCGATGTAGACATCCACTTTATGTTCAAATTATGTACTTTAGGTTACATATAAAATAAACTGTCTGGAAGTTAATAAATTAGGCTTTTAATTTTTAGCTAATTTCATTTTTTTTAAATAAGTATGTATATTGGGAGATATACAAAACAGACTTAAAATATAAAGACCTCCAAAAATCTCTGTTTTTACGGAAATAGTATTATTTACATAATATCAATGTTAAAGCGTCAACATATGTCAATTTACTGCTTTGGATCTTATTAGTTCTGCTTTCGATCTGGTCACTGGATCAACTAGATAGAATCCGATATTTCTTGAAAAAAGCCAACTAACAAAGTATCGAAATCGTAATCTTGCTGTATATTAAAAAGCAGGTTTCGATATAAACTTTTATATAAAACAGAGTTGAAGAGAGCTAGAATGAAGTTAAAAATACGGTTATCAATAGACTTCAATGGAAATTATTTGTTATAAAAACTTGTTGTTGTTGCAATATCACTACTGTTCGATAAAAATCTTTCTATTGAATTTAATTTCTTTCGTCAAAACGGGCATTAAAAATCAGTTTAATATAGAACTTGTTATAAAAACTCACAAAACATATATATAATATAATATATATTATATATATATATATAATATTAATTATAATATAACAATATTAATACATTGTGACCGAAAAGTTTTCGGAAATTCTCATTTAAAATTCGCGCGCTGTATATTTTTCGATATTTTAAGTTTATGTAGTTTGGCAGCACTGTCCTTAATTACTATGCCAAAAATGAGCGCGATCTGTCAGACAGTTCGTTTACGGCAGCTGTTGAAACCAGTTCACCTCAGTAGTGCGTTGCGAAAAAAACAATGGAAAAAAATATTGAACAAAGAGTTTGCATCAAATTTTGTTTTTCGAACGAAATTTCGTGTGCAGAATCGTTGCGAATGCTACAAAAGGCTTATGGGGAATCAGTTTTATCGAAAACTCAAGTTTATGAGTGGTACAAAGCCTTTCAGGACTGTCGTACGACCGTCGAAGACATGCCGCGTTCTGGACGACCTTCGACCTCTACCACCGACGAAAACATTGAAAAGGCAAAGGAAATCGTGTTCAAAAATCCTCATGTGAGTGTTAGAGAGATAGCACGAGAGCTAGGCATCGGTCGTGAGATGGCTCGTTTGATTTTGGTGGACAATTTGTGTATGCGACGTGTCAACGCCCGGCTTGTTCCGATTCACCTCAATTTGTTCAACATTATCAACGATTTTAAGGCCAAACATTCAATAAATACCATCGAACAGCCACCGTATTCACCTGATCTTGCACCGTGTGACTTTTTCCTGTTTCCCAACCTCAAATTACCACTCAGAGGAACGCGTTTTGAATCCATAGAAGACGTAAAACAGAATTCGCAGAGGGAACTCAAAGCCATACCGGAAAGCGCCTATAAAAAATGTTTTGATGATTAGAAACGTTGGCATTGTGTTATCGCTTCTAATGGAAGCATATTTTGAAGGAGATAAAATAAATATTGATGAAGATTAAGAATTTTGCGTTTTATTTAAAATTTCCCGAAAACTTTTCGGTCACAATGTATTATAATATTATCTTTTTATATACATATACATTAGATTATATATATACATTATGTTATATATATATATTATTTATATATACAATATATATATTAAAATATTATCTTTTTAAAGGGATATTTACGGGAATTGGAAAAAGAAAAGCTACGTTTGTTTTTCTTATTTTATATATATGCATTTTACAATTTTAAGCATGCTTAGATTAGATGATAATATATAGTTAATCAGCAATAAATAGACGTTTAAAAGTCACTTTTGCGTAACATACACTACTGTGTTGCAAATATCATCACAAATTGAATACACGAGTATCTTTTACGATTATGTGTCTTATACGATTATGTATAATTAGTATAAATTCAATTACAAATTGTATCAAAAATAAATATTCAATATTAAACAATTAAATAAAAAAAAAATCAAATTAATATTTTTTTCAATGACATCTGAACTATACCATACCAATAAAGGAAAGTGTATGTATATATCATCATAAGAGGCCTACGTATTATAATATAAAGTTAGCTTTAAAATAAAATTTTAAATAAATTTTTGAGTTAATAATATTTTTTACAATTGACAATATTGCAAAACTATCTTAATTCCTGCTACTCAACCCACTTTCTAAAAAGTAAACAAGCCATCGTATTGTTATGAGTAGTGTTAACAATATAATTAAAGCTTATGTTTGTAAAAGTATCTGCAACTAATTTTCCAATTTTAAGAATCACATTAATTTTAATTGTTTTCTGATTATGAATTTGTTCATTAAAATGATTAAGCATGTTTGGGATTTAGTAAGAATCGCAGGTGTAATTAGCAGCGGTGAAGAGTGGAGGGGCAAAAACGACTTATACGTATAATGTTTTTGGTAATAACGAGTTAATGGAAAAGAAAAAAGTTATTTATGCGGCAAGCAATTTATAAAATTTACATAAAAAAAATATTGACTTAAAAATATTACTTTTTTTTTGTTGGCTAAAGATACAAACGAATTAATGACGTGATATAGCACAAAATTCCAATATGTTTAAATAATGATTTTTAATAAGTTAATAACTTTTTCTTTACGTTATTCGAAACGATAAAGAAACGACTTTGTTCTTCGAACGGATATTCAAATTTTATTTCGGGTATTTTTCTGTGCTTTTTTTTAAATAAATTTTTTGCATATTTTTTTTTTTATATAATAAAGTTATATTTCTCCAGCCCCAATCATTGCAATATTAAGAGATCAATTTCTCTAGTAATCGTTCTTTAAGTTTTTTATGTTTTCATTATTTTACGATTAAATTAATAAAAATATAGCTTTTTATTTTTTGTCAGATTAATTTTTCTTTGTTTTTTTATTGCTAAAAAAATTGCTTCTTGTTTAATATAAATGTGAAGAGTCTGGAAATTTTGTTTATTTTTTTCAACATTTAAAATGTTTTACCGGTTTTATTTTCTACAGAAAATATTTCTTTATTTTTGCCACAATTTCTCAACGGCACTCTTAGTTTTCATCAACTCTTTAACCTTTCCATAATCCATTTTTTTCACTGCTGATGCTGCTGTTGTAGTTGTTGTTATTTTTACTATTGTTATTAAGGGTATAGGTGCATAAGTATGAATGTAAGTAAACATTAAGTTCGCTTAGAATATATTATTTTTATTTTGGCTATTCAGAATTAAAACTTAAATAGTAAAAAACCCAAATTGGTTATGTTGTGAAAAATTTTTGTGACTCATAATTTTTGTTTTAACCCATTTCAGTTTTTAAACATTTTTATTTCTATTATATAAAAATAAATGCTACCCTTGTAGCTTGTTTATTCAACGAAATTTTAAACCATCATCATCCGGGACTGTACAGTCTATGTAAGACCTAAGCCTGTTTAACAACAGTCTTCCCTTCTTCTCTATTTTTTGCTTTTCTTCTCCAATTTCTTATGTTCATTTCTTCTAAGTCCTGCTGTACACTATCTTTCCATTGTTTTCTTGGTCTCCCTCTTCTTCTGCTGGTTCCTACTTCGTTCTCATAAACCTTAAGCGGTACTCTCATATCCGGCATTCTTATCACATGTCTAAACCATCTTAATCTTAATCGTTGCTTTTTTACGAGATTTTAAATAATAATATAAAATATATATTATTTTTGGTTAGAAATCGTGTGATTTCCATACATATTCTCCTTTCAGCTCTATACATTTAGTCTAATATTTCCCCAATTGTTTCATCCCTTCCAAATAATAGATTTTCTGGTGATTCTCCAAATAGGCATTTGTTCTGGTGCTAACCTCTTCATTTCACCCAAATGTTTTACCGCGGAGTTTTTTTTTCAAGCTTTGAAAATAGAAAACATTTTCGTCGTAGGGGTTAAATACAGCGAATATACTAGGTGGCGTTACAGTTTGCAGTCCAATTTTTTAATTTTTGCGCACATGTGTATTTGTACTTTGTCTTGATGGAAGAGTAGTTCTTTCTTTGCTAAATGCAATCGTTTCTGTTTGCAATTGATGTTGAATCTATCCTATAGCTAATATTCATCAGTGAGTGTACTCCAAAAAACTGTTCCTCGAAAGAACTACTTTAGCCTTCTTTAGTGCATGTTCAACCGAAATGGTCCATTACCTTGGTTGTTTCTCTCTGATGTCTTGTCATGGATCCATGTTTCTTTCACGGGTACGAAATAGCAGAAAAACTCTTGCGGATTTTGGTTAAACGTTGCCAACGGTTGTGACTATGTCAAGTGTCAGCAATCCTGGCATCGAGCGGGAAACTTTTTCATGTCCAAATATTTGTTTAAAATGTGATGTGCCTGCGTTGTTCAGATACTTATAGCCTCAATCATTTAACAAAATGCTAAACTTGTGATAATACAACAAATATAATGACTGTCGTTTAGGATATTGAAATTATTAATGTGTTTTTGGTATATTACTGTTATTAGTATTATTAGTATGTTATAGTATGTATCTTTTTTAACACAATACAACTATTTGCTCTTAATTGTTTAATTTTAAGAAATTTAAAAAATAATAAATAGAATGCAAATGCATATTTTCCAAATGATGAGTTAGTATATTTTATATAAAATAAATGTAAATACACTGCATAAGTGCGTCTATAAACGTACATTACTTTGTTTTTTTTTATAAGATTTCTTGGAAAATTTTAAATAATAACTTTTAATGGCTACTGTAGATAATCAACAGTTTTGACGTTGTTTATTTGATTCTTTTTTTGTTGCACACTTATTTTTTTAATTATTTTAAATGAAATTTGAAATTATTACGGATTCCATGTCATTTCCAATTAGTTTTAATTGATATGGTGTAAATATTTATTTACATATTTTTTAAATAGATTAAATTGTTTAAAGATTTTAAACAAATTATTTTGAAAGAAAATGACGAGACCTTAAAGGTTGCTATTGAATATCAATAGTAATATTCTAATATTGTATAATATGGCCGATATTTACATTAGACATATTGAACTCAAATGAAGTGAAGACGAAGATCTACATACATGCCATCTGCTTAACTACTACTTATGAATCATCAACTAAAGCAACTGCCATGCTGTGAAAATTAGTCGCAAAGTACATGACATGTGGAAAACTGATGTCAATTACATGTAATTATACGCTTAGTAGGGAAAACTGGCATTATTTAATTTTGAATAATCAGCACATTTAAAAGAAAAAGAATATGAAATACTAGATTGAGACTTATTATGAAAAAACCCCACATAAACTTAAAGCAACTGCAGCAGTATAGTATCTCATACGGATGTGCTAAATGTTATGCTACATTTATAACTTATTGACCTATATATTAAAAATACCGCTTACAACAGTGCTCTCAGACCGAAAGCAATAAGTGGTTGAGTTGAATACTCATACGGATGTAGATGGATGGTGAATACAATTCAATATAATCTGTATAGGATGATATCAGATTCTTTAACTTTATACTTACGTGTTGATGAGGGCTTAATAATAATATAACAATAATATTGCGGCTAAAAAACGTTTGGAAAATAACGAAAAAAGTATCAATTTTTATATCAATATCAATTTTTACAGATAGCTTCAAAATTAATTGTGAGATAAAAGCAGAAATTTCTCGCCATCCATAGACATAAAACATTCCCATGTCGATTAATTGTAGACCAGATTAAGAACAGATGCAGTATATCACTTTTTATTGAAAACCAAACAGCAATAAAAGCCATTAAATTCTCCATCATAATATTAAAGTGGTTGGAGAGTGTAGATCGGAAATTGGTTGGTTGAATTTAATGGCAACCTTATTTCAAAATAAAACAAATGAACTATTTTTTTTATTTTGAATTGTATCACAATCAAGTTATATAGTTGAATTTTCAAAAGTATTTATTACATATTAAGATTACGGAGTTTCGCTAGTAACTTAAATTTTGAAGTTCTACAAAAGTATTACTTCCAGATTCAACAAGAAATTTTTAAGATTCCATGGTTTTGTAACAAGAAATCTAATATATATAGTTTATACAGTTATCAAAAGAAATTTCCGTTTTGAGTAATACTTATTAGTATATGCTATATATATCTTACTGTAAATGTTATGAAAACAAATCAACAACTTGGGATATTATCTGTAGTTATATAAAAATAATAAATTTCTTAAGATAAAAAGTATATATATTATATGAATAATTTGAATATTTGACTTAGATGGGAAAATTTTGTAAATTTATAAAAAATATTAAAAAATCCATAGACTTCGAGACGTACTTTGAATATATATTATAATATAACTAAATATAAATAATTTATAAATAACCTTGACATTTAACAATAAATAACAAAACATTGTGTGTACATCTTTACTTTTACGATTAATTTTTGTTTATAAACATTTTATTTTTCTGCTCTTATCAGTGTTTTCTGTTTTATTAACTTAACGTTAATATTTTTGTTTGAGAAATGAGAATGGTTTAGTTCATTCATAAAAATAGCATAATCAAGAAATTCTGGGTTGAATTTACGAATGAACTCAATTCTACAGTTCTCTATAACTGCTGTACCGGAATCATTTCTTCTTACGTATTTTACGCATGTTTTTTGCAATTTTGTTTTGATTTAAATTAAAATTCTGGAAAATACAAATATTTAAATATTTTTCTATCAAAAAGATATTTTTTCCAAAACAAAGATACTTGGAAGTCGCGTATAGTGTCTAGCACATATTTACGCAAAAAAACCACATTTAAAAAAAAAAACCAAATCAAAAAAATTTTAATTTGTGACAAAAATATGCTCACATTTTATCAAACATGAGTTTGTACTTCTCACATATGATATCCAATTTTAAAAGTTTTAATTAACTTAATTACATCAAAGAGAATTGTGATAAATGAGGAAAATATTCATCTGTAGAATACATTCCTTCATACAAATGACTGCCTACTGTATATTTTTTACATTGACGACGTTTTAGAATTAGTTTTCTACAGAAATTTATTGCTCTATTATTTTAGTGCAGTTAGCAAGCATTTTTTTATTTAAGTTTATATTTTCTGCAAGATTGGTGCTAAAAACAGCCGATAAGTTAAGCAAGTATAAGGGAAGTGAAGAAAATGACGTTTAAGAATTACTTTCTACAAAAATTTATTATTATAGTATTTTAGTGCAGTTAGCAAGCACTTTTTTATTTTATATTTATATTTTCTTTAATTATTTTTAGTAGACGATAAATTAAGCAAGTATAAGGGAAGTGAAGAAAAGTACTTCGTTTTTCATATGAATTCAATGTATGGTTAATTACTTTAGTAAATAATTGTTTTGTAATCGTATAGACCTAACTCTTTTTAATTAACTAATTACAAATTATATATAAGGTTTTGGATAGAGAAATAATTTTATATAGTAACATTATGCTCCGTAAATAGTAAATTTTTGAATTTCGATTTAAGTATTTTTATCTCGGTTAGATGCTTTCTGCAGGAAGGAGAAGTCTGCTTGGTTTGTTTTCGATTGATATCATCAGTGCTTCTTATAGTACCTTCAAACTGAAGTTTATCTTTATCTTTATAAATGCCATTCATTGTACGTACTAACTGGATTCATCAAACCAGTACATTCCACAGACGTATTGTAGTTCAATAACAGTAGTTCAATAACAATGACAGATGGAAGAAGATTGTTTCAGACTTAAGGTCTATGTAAGATCGTTATTATTATTTATTTTTATAACTCTGCCTCATAAATAACAAATGTAAAAGTAACTATTGATTATAATTTGAATTACGATAAACCAATATAATTATTATAATATCACTAAACCTTAAAAAGCAGGGTTAGAACCAAGTATATATAATAAGATAATTGAGTAAATCCAATTGGATTGTATGAAACTTAATTATATTCTGTATAAAATAAAGTCAAAAAGAACAAAAAAAATATTAATTTATTATGATAAATCGAAATGATCAACTAAACTCTTATTATTTCCAAATATTGTATTGTTGTGTATTGTTGAGTGTATGTTAAATACCGATGATGAATTACTCTGGAACGTAAGTTTGGTAGCACTTGTAACTATCTATTTGCGTGCATTATTTAAATTTTTTTTAAATTAATATCACTATATATACCTAAATATTGAATAAGAAAAAATTATAATAATAATAATAAATAAGAATAAATAATAATATCTATATATAATACCATTGTTTATTGTATTATATACAACATATAATATAGGAATACATAAATAAATGATATAGGATTACATAAAGATATACATAAATTTTAATTGTATTTATGTAAAATTTTAAAAAGTACTGTATAATTTCTTATAAATATAGATTATATAAAAATAGTTACTTTTTATAATGTTATATATAAGACTTTAAATAAAATTAAATTTATAAATGATTTTAATTAAAGGTTTTTTTTATAAGTCATTGGCACATTCTATATTAAAATGTAAATAACAGATTATTTGTGGGGCTGCAATGACCCTTAATCAAGTGATTAAATATTTTTTACAACAAAAAAATGCAAAAATTGCAATGATTTATAATTGTAATCTGGAGTGATATTTATTACTATATTTGAGAAAAATAATAATATAAATGTCTCATTTGAAAAAAAGGTCGTGTTCTTATAAAAAAAAACAAATTATTTTAAAGCATACATAATTTTAATAGAACAGTTTTATTATCTAATGATAACTTTTCTTTTTGATATATATAAATATATCATTAACTTTTGTTTACTCCTTTTACATTGGTTTTTTTATTTAGTTAAAAGGAATTTTCAATTTTCTCAGTCTAAACATTACTTAATGGATTCAGTGTCTCTAAAGTCTCTAAATGTTTCTTTCGATTGTACTTTAGTGTTGGATAAGCTCATATCACGTATTTTGCTTTCGCTTACAATACTTATATACTTTATTAGTGTGAATTTTTTAGTTTAGTTAGGTGATAATTAAGCATACAGTGATCTGTCAGAGTTTCTGCAATGATTTTTAAACTAATTTTATTTAATTTCACACAATCCTTAAATCGATTTATGTTCATTTATAAGCGATTTTGATTACTATACTGTCGTGATAAATTCTTCCAGTATAACATTTTCTGTTTCTTCTATTCTTTTTGAATGAATGAATAAAAAAAAATCACTTCTTCCTATGCCACTGAATATATCCTGGTCTAGAAAGAGCGATTGTTCTGTATTTATCACAATTTAAATTATAATAAATATGATTTATATATCATTAACATATTTAATTATATAATATATACATGTATAATATAGTTTTTATAATTCCAGTACAAAGTATCAGAGGGTACAACACAATATATTGTAAGCTGAAGAACATAAACAATTACTTAATTAAAGCATGGGGATTAGTTTATTCTATGTTAAAATAAAGTGAACTAGTTCGATTGAGTAATATATATATATAATATAGTTTTAATATTAGAAAAATAATTCTAGTACAAAGTACCAGAGGGTACAACACAATACATTATAAGCTGAATAACATAAACAATTACTTAATTAAAGCATGGAATTAGTTCATTCTATGTTAAAATAAAGTGAACTAGTTCAATTGACTGCCTGTTAAAACCAATAACAGATTGTCCCCAATATAACTATAGAATCATTAACCTCACTAACAGCAAATCGGTACCCTAGTTTCAAGTGATTCCCCTAATTTCAACTTTTTTACTACGAGTATATTATTAGATATTAATGATTTTGCTTATACGGAGAGATTACACATTTTTTTCTGGTAATATGCAGGTTTTCGTTTATAATATTTTAAGCTTACACTCTAAAATATTAATAGTTAAAATTGTTTTTAATATTCAACTCATTTCCTCTTAAATTTTGAACTTATCGGTTATTATCTACCTGTGTACGTTTGAAAGACGCGCTTATTTTAACTACCAACCACATTTATCTTTGACTTAGTAAATTATTATTTCTCATATTGCAGATAGTTTTATACATTTAGTTTCTTAAATTTTAATGTATATTTCTAGGTCAATTATAGTACTTTTTCCTGAAGTTGAAATTTAGGATGAAGATTTTCATTATACCTAGATTGCAAAATTCAAGCATTAGATTTCAGTTTATTTGTAATTTCTAAATACTCACGATTTCTCTTCAATTCATATCCAATCAGTAGCATTTTGTTAAATTATGAATTATGATATTTATATCTTTTTATGCGTAGCAGAGTTGTTGAGTTATTTTTAATGTATTTCATTCGTTTCGTCTATAAAAAATCAAATACCAATGAAGACAAACTTCTTCAAAAGTCAGTTGTTGATGATTACCAAATAAACTGAAAATAATTAAGTATTTTTAATTGAAATTTTTATAAACAAATCTTGATAAATACATTTCGTTCAACCATTACCAAATATGCGTATTTAATAAAGTACAGAAAAAAATATTTCTCGTGTTTATATAGAATCAAAAGTAGAAATATCAATTAATATTAAAATATGATGGTAATTTATAATTTCAGAGATTTTTTTTTTACTATATATATATATACCAATTTTGTATTTTACATCAGTATAGAACAGTAAACTCTAAATAAAATATTATAGAATATATAATAACAGTGAAAGCTCATATCTGTGAAAATTATTAAGTATTAAACAACATCTTGAGTAACACAGAAAACTAATTTTTATTTTCTGAATTATGTTAGAAAATTTTTAAGCTCTAAAATATTATTACAAAATCACTGAATTTACTACTGGATCAAATTTTTGTACCAATATAAATTGCTTTATGAGAGTATAACATCAAAATAAATTAGTTTAATGAACATTGTGACATAATGACAATGAGGAATTTTTATAGAAACAATGAAAATTGATGGTCCCAACACAAACTAAGTAATGTGACAAATCATTTATTTTAATTATCTATAAGTACATGAAACGAGTTAAAGATTGTTTTAATAAAATTTGAATTACTGAGTTCAACGATAATTAACTTTTGCACCTAAAACACTGACTATGTTCATTAAAAAGTGGTACACACCTCATATTGTACTTATGTAGGAAATTTATAGGATTTTTCGTTTCAATGTTTCGATATTTGAGGAAAAAAACTTAATTTGAACATCTTAGAATATATTTTCAATATTTACTACTATGCAGAGTTCAAAGAAAGCTCTAAATGAAAAAATATGCATTCATATAATGTGAGTGGGCCATATCAGAAATTGACCCTCCACAATTTACTTCCCCTTTTATGCCATACAAAATCTATATTAAATTGATTTTTATCATCCGTTTTGACGAAATAACCTAAATTCTTAATATAAACTATTGTTTTTAATAGAGTGAAATTATTATTATTATTTTTAATTAATTGAATTTTTAACTGATCACATAACTCTCTCGAGTATTATCAAACACCCACCATCAGTGGTTTTTGGAACTATTTGGTATATTTAATTATACGTAAATAATTCCTTTGAATTATTCTTATTAAATTACCCTGCCAAGTTTGAAACTCAGAGTCAGTGTTCCTTAGCGTAGTGATTTAAAACTTTAATTGAGTTGTATGTTTACACTTGGAGTTTTGTTAATTTAATGTGAAAATTACAAATTCACTTGATGCGTTATATTAGAATAAGATCATAAACCAGTGTAAAATCATTGAATTTATTAATAATATTTTTTATCTTAATTTATCTAGAAAATCTATATAATCCATAAGAGAGTTTGTTATGTTCAATATAAACACAACAGTTAAAATTAATACTTTATATAGTCATGAAAAATAGATGAATACTACTTTATTATTCTCATTTTAATCAACATACGTACCAAAAACCTGAAAGAAACATAAGCAACAATACTAGAGTTTTTATGCTGAAGGTATTCTATATAATCCAAAAAACAAATAGTTATTTTTAATACATAACACTCCAGTTAATGTTAATACTTAAGGTACCCATAAGGATGTTGAAGTTATTAACTTTTTTTTTATTTAATCGACTTAATAATTTATTTAATGTCTGATATTTGAAATATTATTATATTATATTTTATTGAGAAATATATTAATATACTTAAAGTCTCTAAACTTTATACAAAACTCTTCTTTAATATTAAATAATGCCATGCAATTTTATTAAATTCACTGGGTGGTCTTGACATTATTCAAACAATGACGAGATGCCGTCTTCATGGACAGAAAACCAATTATGTTGTTGGCAAAAAAAAAAAAAATTGTATGAATACTTTTAGGTAATGAAATGTAAACAATTTATTTTCACATTTCAAAATTTTAAAGTTTTAATTAAATTTCATAGACGTCATTCTAAAGGTGTTTGATGTACTATATAGTATATAATATATTTATGACACGTGTATGGCTAATATACAAAAATTCTGTATAATTAATTTCTCATATTAGTGCTGATATGTGGTTTCTTCTTAAATCCAAATATTTAAATTTGAAATCATTTTTCCAAATAAAATTTGTTAATTTACAAATGCATAATATAACATTTAAATTTTTTAAGGTTTCCTAATAATTTGCTTAGAGCTCAACTAAAAGATTTAACTTAAATTGCGGGGTAATAATAATTCTTTGAATCAAAATAATATTTTATCAGGTGTTTGGTATATAAATATAGGTATGTAGCTATATGTATGTAGATATGGATACATATACAGTGGACTCTTGATAAAACAAAAAATATGTTGTTAAGACCTTACATTAATTTAAATGCATTTTATATGTTACATTTCTTATTTAATGTAAGCATTCTTGATATATCTGTTATTTATAAGATTTCAATTATTTGTTATATTTACCCGATGTAACCAAGAATTTACTGTATATATATATATAAATAACAATAGACCTACAAAAAAAAATATGTATATAATATGTGTGTCGACGAGGTTTTGAGTTAAGTCTATTTCTAAATTAATATTTAAAAAAAGTGTTGAAGATACAAAATAAATAAAATTAAATATAAATATATATGTATGTATAGATTTATTTTTATTCATTTTATATATGTATGTACATATATTTATTTTATTAATTTTTTAAACTTTTGGTGTATCTGTTAGTTACCAGTATTTGATCATTCATTTTATCGAGGTTTCGTTATATCATTTAATATATTACATATATTAAACCAGGAGTGTACTGTATGTATTTAAAAAAGAAAAGATTTATAATGCATATATATATATATATAAATATGTAATTAGGAGTATAAAAATAATTATATTTACTGACATATTTAAATATGCATTCAATATATAAATATATATGATACGACGTATACAATTCAAAATTAATTCTGTTAATTTATTTGAATAAAATTCAAGTTTTTCGCACATTGCGTGCAATATTAAATATACAATATTAAGTATCTTGAAATTTTATTTACATATGTTAATTAAATGCGTGTGTATATTATATGTATATACTTGAAAGAGCATTTAGTCATAAGTTTATTAGAATAACATGTAAAATATTATATGAATTTAAATTTCAATTGTACAACTGCTTATCCAAAAGTACCGCCAAAAAACTATACACATATCTAGTAGAGTGTAGAAAATTGAAATTTTGAATCCCTTCTCAAATAACAAATAAGTGCAGTTTAGTCAGGACAATAGGTAGAGATCAGAGACAATAGCTAGAATTAGGAATTTCTTTGTCATTGTTTGTACAAATTGAAATATGTATGTTTGCCTTCAGCAACACATCGATTACAACAATAATCGTCGAACAAAAGATAAAAACGAAGGTGAAATCTTTAGTCAAACATACAATTCATATGAATTTTTTTTTTAAAAGCGAACAGAATTACCAATAAAGCAAATAAGAATACAACAGACTTAAATCAAAAATAAATAAAAATAATATTTAATAAGAAAAAAAAATAAATAAATAAAAAAATACATATCCAGTAACAACAACCTCAACACTAGTAACAACATAAGCTGTTGTATGATTCAATGTGACATGCCACTTCATGTGCATTTCATTCTCAACTAACATTTCCAACTAAAGAACAAATAAGGCCAGAACAGTGGAAGAACCAAATTCAATGTATCTTCGCGGAAAACCGATACAAGGCGGAACGAAAAAACTGTATGAGACTTCAAATACCTGTAGAATGTGTTCATTGCTTGTTGAGTATCTGCTGCCAACAGCAGCAGCAACAGTCCTTTAAGGCACATAGCTACATAACAATCATAAAGCAATCTGCACCAATCAAATGTGTTAACAATAGGGTTACCAAATATCTATTGTTGGTATTATTGCTTGTAGCTAAAAGCAATTAAAACAGATTTAAAATCATAATGAAGTAATTAAACCTTAATTATTAAATTAATTTTTCTTTAACTTCAAATAATTCATACTTTTTTCCACGTTGTTTTCATTATTTTGCTATTTTATTGAGATACTCGTGTGTGCAGATATCCGCATAAAAAAAAATTAGTGAAATCAAAGATTCAATTGTGGAATTACCCGTAAATTTGCAGAGGAAAAAATCTTCATAATAATAAGTGAGATTATTGAAAACCGCAAATTGCAATTAAATGTTTGAGATGCTGATGCTGACTGAACCATCTACGTTATCTACGTTTGCGGTTTTGATTCTTAGTAATGATACGATGCTATATTAAATACACTTGATATTAGTTATACTTGCTCAAATAAACCACATATGTAAAATTCCAATAAACTATAGTCTAGCATATATTTATTTTGCAATTGACGTTCCCGTGAAAACAGTTCAAAGAAACTGGTAGTTCATTGGTACGTTGTTATTGACCCTACTTCATATTATTCACATTCTTGTCTTAGTTCATTTTTGCACCGTTTAAGTAGGTTCCAGTATTTAAGTAAATATTATTTATATAAATTTTAAATTATGATCAGATAACTTCATCAAATAAAAATAGTAAGGTGTGCTTGTCGTTACATTAAGATAAAACAGTGCTTGCAGTTATCTTAAGTGTGATTTACGAGAATAGTACTTCAACTAAAACAGAGTTATGTATACATTTTGATAATAAATATACTTATTATTAATGTTATAAATAATAATGAAATATAAACTAATATTTATAATGTGACTACAACAGATTTTTTATTCTATAATTACATTTAAATTATAGATACATAGTTATCTATAGGTTTCGAATCATCAAGAAATGTTTATTATGAATGTATATATAACTTTTTGTAGAAAAATAATTAATGTTAAAATAACAAGATATATGTCAATTAGTAAAAGAATAGTTTGTACTAATATACAATAGTACAAACTATTCTTTTAAATTTCACAATCGAAATCACTTATAGCCAGTGGCGTCGCTAGGCGTCGCTAGGCGTCAGCGATGTCGGCGACCGCCGACGGCCTCGCGCTCACAGGGGCCTCGCAAAAAGTTACAGACTGTGGATTCTAAGCACTTAATAATATTTTGAACAATTTGGTTTAATAATGGCATTAACCATATTCGAAATATTTCCGAATGTTTATATAGTAACCAGATTTATGTTCACAGTTCCAGTAAGTATAGCTTCGACGGAAAGAAGCTTCTCAAATTTAAAATTGATTAAGACGTACTAGAAAAGTATCATGATCCAAGAGAGACAATCTTCATTCGAAATTCTATAAACTGAAGGGAAAATAGCAGCTGGCGCAAATTATGATATAATTTAAAAAAAAATTGAGTGAATCTAAAAGTAGGAAAATTCATTTATTTTAATTTGTATTTATTTTAATTTGGTTCGCAATAAAACTTTCAATCATTCTTTGTCATATTAGTGAATGTAACTCATTTACAACTGGATTATAAAAAGGGCCTCGCAATTCTAATGTCGCCGACGTCCAGAGTTGGTCTAGCTCCGCCACTGCTTATAGCGATTTTTAATCTAAAAAAGTTAAAGGTTTGTAAACAAGTAAGTAAAAATTGTTTAAAAATCTTAACAAGAATTCTGATAGGGCATTATAGATTACAATAACACCTTACAAAACTAAAAATTTACTATAATGAAGATTGTAGCTTTTATAGTGAAAAGAATGAGACCTGAAAATACGTACTAGGAGTTTGTCCGACACTGATACATAAACAAAATTAGTATCTAGATGAGCATCTCATATCGAATGAAGATATACAACTCTGTAATATAGATTTAATGCTACCATTTATAAAGAAAGTTGAACCTGAAAAAATACTCTGAATTCATAAAGTGGACACAAGATCTATATCATTAGATTTTGATCTCTAGAACTAGAGATCAATAGATCTCTGACATAATAATAACAATTATATATGTAGCTTATGTACTTATGTTCTGTCCAGCGTAAATCAATAGAAAAGTATAAGAATTAAACTTTATGTAGCGACGTAGTATTTTCCTAAAAAGGATGTAATGTCTTATCAACTTTTGGAAAGTGTTTTCCATTTTGTAGTCCTGACTTAGCTGCATTGCTAGAATGATTAACCTGGTCTGACCGAAATTTCTATTAGACGTGTTTTTTTTGAATGTGGTTAATTTTTAGTTACTGCATTGTAGGCATATTAAATAAATTTTCAAATACATATTGAAAAAAACTTTTTTTAATTGGGATACTATTTAAATTTTCTGGATACATCGACAGCATACGCATAACTATTCTCAGAATTCTGATGTAGATTTTTAAAACTTAAAAAATATATCAAAGATTAAAAATCTCTCCCTAATCGAAATAATATTTAGATTATCGAAACATAAAGACAATAATAGATGTTATAGAAAAATTTAAGGTTTCTCTAACTTAAAGAATATGTTTATTAATTAATTGAATTTTTGATTGATCGTACAGCTGTTTCGAGTATTGCCAAATAACTATCATCATTGGTCCCTTGTTACTTACAGTCTTAAAAAATTATTTATGAATAATTAAATATAAGAAATACTTCCAAAACTACTGAAGATGGGTATTTGACAATATTCGAATAAGCTATATGATCAGCCAAAAATGCAATTAGTTAATTAATAATAAAATTTTATTGTTTTAATTTAATCGTGTATACCTTTCTTTATAAAGAATATATAAAGAATATATGAAAGATTAATGATCTACAATTAAATTGACTACTTTTAAGGTTTTTGAAATATATAGACAGATATATTAGATTTCCGCAATTCAAAAACTATGTGAACGATTATAGACTTCTGCCTAAACGGAATACTAATTCTGTTTTTAGTATACTTAGACGGTATAGTTCTTATAAAAAAGTTGCAGAGACACTAATCAACATTTCTGAAATAAAAATATAAAGTAAATACTCACAAATATATATATTGAATATATATAAAATGTAAATGTGTTTGATTAAAAATTTAGTGTAAAAAAATTCCCTTTATGAGATTTGATGATTTCTCCATAAACATTAATTACATATTTTTCATTTGGTTTTTTTTAATATTTAATATTTTCTGCAAAGTTGTAAACTTAAAATTGGATTTATTTGTAAAAAGCCTACAGCCTTTTTGTTACAATATTTTATAAATTTTGGTGATTATGAAACTCTGAGCAATCTAACCACTTGGCCACATTCAATTTTTTTTAATCTGTTTTGTAAATTTTAATACGAATTATGGTTTGGTGTAGTGCTGGTTTTGGTTAAAAATTGTTAAAAACCAGCATGCGAAACTTAAACCCCACCAAAATCAAGTTTGATGAATTGGTTGAGAAAAACTCACAGTACTCAAACCAATTAAGTTACATTGTTGTCAGAATAACATTACAAAATAAGAGATCTGTTTCTTTTTAGATACTGCAGACAATTGTCTTCAATTAAAGTACAACAAAAAAGATATTCGACTGTATTAAATAACATTTTGTTCAGACTATTTTTCTTATATCTTGTATTTTATTTTAACTAAAAGATCTAAATAATTAATCAATGATGTATTTTGCAGTTCACTTA
Organism: Teleopsis dalmanni; assembly: GCF_002237135.1. NCBI lineage: Eukaryota > Metazoa > Arthropoda > Insecta > Diptera > Diopsidae > Teleopsis > Teleopsis dalmanni. The sequence goes on from NC_051846.1 coordinate 190,440,421, forward strand.
TCGACTTGTTGTGTATATCAAAGTATCTAATTAGCTTAAGCAGCTGTGACTATATGTCTGTGTGTCTTTTTTAAAAAAACTAATATCTACATTTTTAAATTCATCATTATCTACATTTTCATCATCATCATCATCATCATCATTTGGCTCTGCAGTACAATTTGTGCTTTGGTTTACATTTACTCTATATTTTTTTTTCTATTAAGCAAATTGTTGACCCAACGCCAGCTATCTTTCACAGCCGCACGTGGTATCAAATTTTTTCCCCGAACATACCTTACATAGACACAGTTACATCTCGAGTTTATTCCAAGTCAGACAACAGGTCATAATTGCAATTTGTTAGTGTATAAATGCTACAAATTCGACAAACCCTTAAATGATTTATGTCAAAGGTTCTCCAACGAAAGCACCATCCACACGGGTTGGTGGTTTATCTCTCGGTGACGCATGTATGGCGAAAAATTTTCAATATGAATTGAGTGCAATGAGCTCTGTTGTAACTATTCGTATACATTTAACAGCGGTCACCAAAACTCAATTTTGATTTAGGAAAATAAAACTTTAGCAAGTATTATTTTGATATGTTAAGATTGTTAATAAATTAAACAGAATTTTTATTGTTTTTGTCGTAAGGGACTTAGATATAACGGCTATCATCACCATGTTTCTTTGTAGAAATCTTTAGTTGTTGGTTAATTCTGGTCTAATATAATAAATACCTAATAGTTCTATAATAATCCGTTTGTGTAAGATAGCATATATTATTTTGTGCCGAAATTAAGTTTCTGATTAAATAAATAAATAATACAGATATAGGTGCTCATAACAGGTAACAATCACGACCTTAACCAATCTTTTATGTTTAAATACAACATTTTTACCAAATATTAGATTTTCTTTCTGCTTAAAGAAGAACAACGTCATGTTATGATTGTTTTAATAACACTACAAACTCGGAAGTTCTAATTTACAGCACTGATTGATATTTCAACTATTCAAAATGGAGAATAAAAATAGGAATATTGGAACCTTTTACATAATATTGTCACTGGATTTCTTATATATGCATTTTTTTTCTAAAAAATATTCTAGATATTCTTATAAATGTTTATAATATTATAAATGAATATAGGAATATTGGAACCTTTTACATAATATTATCACTGGATTTCTAACATATGCCTTTTTTTCTAAAAACCCATTTTAGATTTCATTATAAATGTTTTGGATCTGCATTAGGTTACACTAAAGTAATTACCACATACATGCAAAGCATAGACATCCGGGTCTTTAAGGTGTTGATCATTAGTACGCATTTTCCAGTTGGACCTATTTTCTCCCACTGATTATTAAAAACCAATAGACTACTCGTAATGACTCATAAGTTCCCATTTCATAAATCGCAGATTAATGGCAACTCTGGTGTAAAATATATTCAGCAGCACATTCTTGTTAAAAATTAAGGACACAGATGATTTGATCTTGAAATTCTGATTGAAATGATTAAGTGGACGTATGCTGGCACATGTAAAGAGCAAACGAAGTGTAGCAAAATATGTTAGCCTGCCTATTGGCAGCAATTTGAATACAAATGCTGCCGGCCGTCATTCCTTTCTGGTTTTTGTTTTCTGCCTTCTGATTCTCTTATTATTCGTTCTTTTTTCTTTTTCATTTTTTTTTGTTTTGATTCTTGTTTCATTTCTTTTTGTCCGTTCGATTAATTTTGTAGATGGCATGTATCTACGTTTATATAAGTTGTCCCGTTTATGTTTTATAGCTGAAATCAGTTTAAACGATTCAGTTGAGTCAGTTACGTTTTGTGTGCTCTTCTATCTTTTATCTGTGATGTTTTATATTCATAAATTTCCTTTTGTTGTGTGGTGTGCTCCTTGAATTTTGCCTTATGACTTCGATGAGAAGGTACTTCCAGACTTCAAATGTGACTTATTTTCATTTTCTCTATCTGTGTATCTGTGTATCTGTGCATCTGTATATGGATTTGTATGCACGTTTGTGCTTCTGCAACTTGAATTGTTTTGTTTTTTGTTTCTTGGAAATCATAATTTAACATTTTTAACCATAACTGCCACATCGGGTGCTGTCTGTGATCAGCACGCTGACTAAGAGACTGTAATACTATTGTACAGGCCTAACCAACAATGTTGTGACGTTTCTTTCAAATTTAGATTACTGGGAAAAATTAAGATATCTAAGAATTCTTATGTTCATCGAAAAACGATGTTTGCAACTCTTAAGAGTTTTAAAGATGCTGCAGTTGTTCGTTGTTGTTTTTTCTTTTCTTGTTTTTGTCCCATAGCGTGTTTTGTATGTAACGCTAAGCGAGAAACAAAATTCGCCAAATTGCCTCTTCAGAAGAATTTAAATTATAGACTCTTTGGCTAACTGATCGATAGGCTGTGATGATCAATTTTGAACAGTATTGACTTATTAACCGCAAAAAAGGTTAAAGGTGCGATCAACCAAATTTTTGCTAATCATTTGCGTTTTGTATTCTTTGAAATAATAAAATTTTTATATGATTGATAAGTATTTCACTTAATAAATCTTTAATTACTTTATTTAAATGAATTTTTCATAGAAAAACAAGATTTTTTGGTTAGCTAAAGTTCTAACTTTACTTAGAAAATAAATTAAATTATTTGTCTAAATAAACATTTATTTTTGCATTTTCAATAAGTAAAAAATATAAATAATAATATACATACTAAGAAAAACGATTATGTGTTGCTTCCCTTGACTAAAATTAGCTACTGTAAAGTAAAACTATTTTTAGTAAGCAATACCATTTATTTATTCTAAAACTAATCTAGAAAACATTTAAGAAATTTAAATAATATCGTAAAATTCATTTAACGGTATGACAACTGTAGCTTTTTTTGTTATTTTTCACCGACTCTATTGATGAGAACTGACGTCAAAATTACTATAAATAAAAAAATAAAATATATATACAAACAATTATACAAACAAATTATCAGCTGAGATTTAAGTTTTTATAAACGAAAAAAGTTCAAATACTTCTGCTCAAAAAGTACTCGGATTTTGTGAATAAAACACACAAATTTAAATTTTATTCCAAATTTATTTTATCTCCTTCAAAATATGCTCCTTCTGAAGCGATACACATATGCCAACGCTTAACCCAATCTACCATAATACACTTTGCGTAGGCCCGTGAAGGTATGGCTTTTAGTTCCTTCAGCGAATTCTCTTTTACCGATTCAATCGACTCAAAACGCTTACCACAAAGGAACAATTTGAGTTTCGGGAACAGGAAAAAGTTGCACGGATCCTGATCTGGTGAATATGGTGCCTGAGCGATAACAGTGGTGCTGTGTTTGGTCAAAAAATCGCGTACCTCAAAAATTTTCTAAAGTAAAAATCGCTATATGCACTTGAAGTAGTTCCACATTAACAGCTGCTGTAAACAAACTAATTGACAGGTGGCGCTCAAATTTGTACCATATATAAATTTTTGAAAAAGGTCTATTACTTAAGGAGTAGTTAACAAACAACCAAATCCGGATACTTTATGAGCAGGGGGTATATCATTAATTAAAGTATAAATCACTCATATTTTTCAAATATTTTATTTAAAAAGTGTAACTATTTGCAAATAAATTAAATAAATGATGAAATACAAATAAAAACAACATTTCTAACATTAAATACAGTCAAACTTCTTAACAAGATTTCGAGTTAGAAATCTTTTTTTTTATTTTTATTTTTGAAAGAAATTAGAAATACATATTAAAATGTTTATTTATTTGAAATCAAATACAGCACAGAAGTTGTGAAGTAAAATTTTCAGAAATTTGGATTTAGGATTTCAATTTCTTTTTCTTTTCAGTAGTTTTCAGAGCTTCCAATTTATTGCAAGCCTTATAGTGATTATCGTTTGTAATATCTATCATTCGTTTGCAAATAAAAATTCAGAATTTAGAATGAGTCTTTTACTTCATTCTTGGAAGGCTGATGAACAATTTCATACACCGAACCCTAATCCACTAATTCAGAGCTATAATGTTCAATAATATCGTCATCTGTGGGAAAGCTTGATGTACAAATTTCATTGTCAAGCTCAATATAAACGGTAAGAGTAGCATTGGAAGTTATTTTATTTACTTTAAACCACGCTTCATAATTCTGTTTCATCAATTCACGGTCTTCATCAATGTTATTCGAAAAAATTTGGCCATGTAAAAAATTGGCCAAATCCAGCTTTTTAAAAGCAGTGCGCTATCGTTTGACTACTTACATCAATATATCAAGTTTTTGTTACATGATTTAAGCAATCCATAAGTGTCGAGTTATAGAAGTTCGAGTTATGGAAGAAGAACTGTATGTAATTTACTCTCTAACACACTGTGGCACTCTGTTTAGTTCGAGTTATAGATAATTCTAGTTATAGAAGTTCGAGTTATGGAATATGGAATGTTTAGTTCGAATTATAGATAATTCTAGTTATAGAAGTTCGACTTATGAAATTTTGACTGCATTTACAATTCAACTGCTAACTCTGTTATTGAAGTATTGGATTATTTTTAATCCAGCTTTAGGTATATCCATTTCGAATAAGATTTTCTTTATTATATTGTTAGTCTTAAAAAGTATTGAGTGTTAGACTAGTAATGATAAAAACATACTTCTACTATTTTAGAAGACTTCATAATTAAAATACGATCTTTACTGCTTTCAATAATTAAGTAATAAATCAATAAAAAAAACACCGTGAAACCATGAAAAATCTACAATATAAATAGCAAATTATATATAATAATAAAAATTTAATATTCGCCTCGTATCTCAAGTACTACAAGCACTTGACTCTTTCTATTTTTATATTACATTGCAATTGTAAACAAAATTAAAATAAATTTATATCTACATAAAAAAGTTGATTGCAGTCGACTATAAAATATTTTTTTTTATAATATCAAACTATTATGTATGCAGAAATGTATGCCTCTTGCTTCATTGCAAATAATAAAAAAAAATAATAATCTTAAAATATTTATCTACAATGTATAAATTTATAGAAATAGTACTAATATGTTGTTTTTATAATATATTTCAGATTAATTTTTTAAAGTTTGAGATACAGAGAAATAACAGATGGTAGATTTATATTCTTTTTAAAATAAAATGAATCACAAAAAAAATTAATTGATAAGCAGTATATCAGCAGTATTAGATAATAAATATATTACGTGATTTTAGTAAACATATTCACATACGAATATTATGTATTAGATAGTAGATACTAGTGTTTGGTTGTTTCATAAGAGACTCGACTTACTTTGGTCTTAAGAAATAGGTCATAAGTAAGGCCACAGTCCTAAGGCAACTTAGCTTTAAATAAGATAACCCTATTTTAGCCCAGATAATTACTGTGCCATTATAATAAGATGGCACTAAGTGTTCTGATAATCAATGAAGAAATATCTCGAATTATTAAAAACTATGTTGATTGCATATACATGCACCGAAACCCACAGATTTAATATATATCTTCTTACGAGTACACGTATAGACTCACAATTTTATCAAACCTGACTCACAGCAACAACGTTAGTTGTTGAAAGAATTTACAGATTTTCATGTATTGAATAAATGTTTAAGTGTAAGTTCAATTAATATTAATGCAATATTTTCAGTAAATATTTATTTTCATAAAAACTTATTAAATGAAAAGATTTAAATTGACATTAAAGTGAAATAAAAATTTTGCCTTGGCCACCAGCAAATTATTCCATATTTCTTTACGTACTCATTAATTTACATAATATATATATTATTTTTAATCAGTTTTTAATTAAAAGTTTTTTAATTGTTATTGCAACTGTTGTATGTATACATCAACAAAGTAAATAGTGCAAAATTAATTCTTATCCAAAGGATGTGTTTTCACAAAAAAGCATATAACTTAAAGCAAAGTTTTTCTGTATATCATTAAAAAGTTTTACTTTTCAGCAAGTATCATATTAAACACACGTTATGCACTATACATATACAAAATCTGATATAGAGGTCTGGTTTCAATAGCCGCTAAGGACTTTGTCAGATGCTGAAAGTTATCATCATTGACCTTCAGTAGTTTTTATCTTTTCTTAAAGTAATTTTAAATTAAGTTTATGTTTTAAATTAAAGTTAACCTTATAGAGGTAGTATAAATGTCAACTTAAACCCATACGACTTCTTTTTAGAATTAATATATTATTTACTGCTGACGTCTTTTAAATGATTAATCTATAATAATTATAGATTCAGTGAAAAATTAATTTGATAAAAAAAATTATTAATGAAACCTGCCACAAATTTTTATAAAAATAATTAGTTAAACCACTCTACTGTGAAAGTCATACAGTTTAATTATAAATGTATTTCACAATTATTTCCATTATCATATAATTTTTTTTGGTAATAGTTAAAATAAGCTAAATCTTCTCATTAGATTGTTACACCCATTTTTTTAATACTGATAGGAATATGAAACTATTTATATATTTCAATGAAAAATATATTAAACATTAATTCTGTTTTCCAAATTGGTTTATTACAGTTGGAGCATATTACTTATGGCTGTGTTTGGCATTTCCCTAGTGCATGGGTTAAATGGTCCTGGTGGTAAGTACATATACATATACAAACAATAAATATTCCTAGAAAATAGTACAAGCATTATTATTACTACAATATTAAACATAGTTTTTAAAATACAAAATTTTTTTATTATAAATATATTAATTTACTAATACAAAAATAATTATTGTTTATCATATAACCCATCGGGAAAATTTTTAATGCCACAGTTTTCTTAAGAAGCAAACTATATTGTAAAATACTCAAATTAACCAAAATCCATTATCATTGCGGAAACCGAAAATCAGAATCTTTGACCCATACAAATTAATGAATTATGTAATTCATTTACACCATGTAAGCAAAATGACAAAACTGTATTTTCTCAATATTATAATTGTATCAATCAAATACTCATTTCTTAGACTATATACCATTAGACATTTCAAGTTTAATATATAATAAAAAAAAAAGCTAAAGTACTTATCCTTAGGTATAGATATCATTAAAATCAAAAGAACTTGAGTGATAGCAAAAAACGATATATTAATAACTTCTAGGTTGGGATATATGTTCAAAACATTTCCTATTGAGACGCACTAAAAAGAAAACCAAACGTATATACCTACTTACATAGTTTAAAATATGTGTATATATACTATGAATAAAATTAGCGCTCCAACTAAGATACTGGGGTCACTTATAACTATGTTAAAAAAATAACGTATTTAAATCATGATTACTGATATGGCAATGAAATCGGATATGAAACATAAGAGAATCGCTTCAACGATGGTGTAATCCGACAGACGGACTAGACTTATGTCTAGAATTGCAGATAACTACAGCGACTTCAATGTTTGGTCACCGTTTTCTCACAGAGATAATGAAGAGAAACATAGATAGAAGACCAAATATTTTAACAACTATTGCAGACAGAATGGTCAAATGGTGTTATTTGGTGTGCATCACAATGGGGAATAGATTAATACAAGATCTAATAAATTAAAAGATCTCAAATACGAATGTTGATATGTATATTAACATACATCCACTCGAACTAATCTAACCATACTAGATAGAATTAAGCAATTGTTCAAACACAAATCCTAAAAATTTGGATTTTATCAAAATGATTAGGTTAGACAGATTAGATTATGCGCATTGCATTGTTATATTAAGAGTAATAATGAATTAATTACTTTTTGATTGCTACTCTTCACAAAAAAAAAAATATGATACTATATAATAATAAGAATAATAGACATCGGCTAAGAAACTCGCCATTTAGCTTGTATATAAGTGAAAGTCAGGATCTTATTAAATAGATCCAATAGAAATATAAGTAGCCAAAACTATAACATTGTATTATTCTACGTTACTAAACTATAATTAAAAATAATGCAAAATAATGATATAAGTTATAATGATAAAAGTTATAATGATATAAGTTATAAGTTATCAGTAGCTAATATAAGCATTATTTTCTTTAAAATAAAAAACTTTTCTTTACTTTTACTGCAAATTAAATTTTATTTTCTTTTCCTCTTTATATAGTTAATATTTTATCAAATTATTTTGAACTAATACTAAGTACTTAGAGTAGTTCCTGATAATGATTTTCTGTAGCACCCCACCGATCCATATTTTCATCCAAAAGTTTGAGTATGTAAGTTGATTTATTGTTAGTCTGTACATTACTCATTTCCGCAATCGACTCACGAGCCGTCATCACTATTTCCATTGCTCTTTTAGCATCTTTTACTGTCTCATGTAGAAAAAGTGAATAGTTGAGAACTAAAGCTAAAAACACTGGATTGTCTACATCTAATGTTTTGGTTGCTAAATTATATCCTTCTTCATAAGCATTGTGACTTTGTTGAATCGTATAATTCCTTCTCTCGTTAGTTTCAATTTCTGATAGAAAGTGGTTATGATCACCCATTAGTTTGAAACATGAGACCTTTAAAGTGGTATCTGCGACATTTTTTATTATTTTATATTCTAACATGTTTAGAATATCAGCACAATATGTACGTATCTCGACTTCAATATCTTTTAGCATTTCCTCAGCTTTATGAACATTTATAGTGTTATTTGCTTCCTTCTCTTGCTCCAGCGCTTTTTTGACAGTATGCCAAGAATAAATACGCGTATTGACACAATGTTTATATGCAACGGACAACCAATTCATTTCTTCCTCATTAAGTCCAGGGCTGATTTGAACCAAATCATGGACTGCTATTGCCATATCCTCGTAGCTTTTTATTAGATTTGCTACTACGATTTTAGAAATTAATTCATTTTTCCGCTTTGAATACTTTGAATCCATTTCTTATGCTGCGTTGAACTGGAAATGTAGTTGAGTTCATGAAAATAATCGGTGAGTACTATTATGGGGTGCTCATAATAAACTGATAAAATATTTTTTCTTTAGAGGATTAAAATTTAGATATTTGCACGTATTTCAAAACATTTTAATCTAACAATAAAAAATAAAATAAATATAATTATAATTTTATTTTAATAAAAGTAAGTAATGCTTACTTTGTTTGAAATTCATAATAAATTTAATTTTAATTAATAACATTTATTTAGACTTTAAAATTGGATACCTCAGTAACATAGAATTCTGTAGTCTTAGTTGAATTAAGACTGTATGTATATATATTGTGGGACTTTTGGAACAGCGCACAGTCCAACAAGTGGCTCCACTGAAGTGAAGGATTAGTCGAAATAGGTTACGAAACAAATTAGTTGCTTTTTCGTCCTTCTATTCTCGGATGTCATTATTGAGTTGAAGCTGAAATATCTTCCGTTCGCATAACTACATCTCTTGTTATTAAAAGCAGTTCATATAACTTGAGGTTGGCTGCCAAATCTACACAAATCCAATGGTGTTGCAAAACAGTTATTCTATTACTTGCCAGTGCTGGGCATTGGTACAAAAGCTACAAGTTGTTCAAAGTCAGGCTCTTCGAAGGCTCTTCAAAGTTCCATGGTACATCCGCTAAGAGATGCTAAGAGACCTTAGAATAGATCCGGTCAAAAAATACATAAGGGACAGAGCTCTGAACCGACAGGCTGCCCTACTTAGCACTATCTAATCTCAGAGTAATCACTAACCGCACGGGGCGGTACGACGATCTTAGATCAATCATTGAATAATCACGAAGATTATGAGGAATACTTAAATATAGTCAGTGAGATGGGTGGGACTCTGCAGAAACCCCCCAGCCATCGTAGAGTAAAAGTGTCCAGATGCACTAACTCGAAAAAGGCTTAACATAAGATATTGGCACAATATTTGCACCGCTGTCTCCTTTTCTTCTAGACATAGTCTGCAAATGTCTTCCTCAAGTCCAGTAATTAATGAGGTCAACCAACTTAGGGCCAGAACTATATGTAACTAACTAGTTCCTTAAGGTCAGTGTTTTTGCTTCATATATTTAGAGCTTTAGGCAAAAGACTTGCTATATTATCACATAATTTTAAGCAATAAAACTCACCTATTGATAATAAACTATATCAAAGTTTTAGTCGTATTATATATCTTTTATATATAGTTAATGCTAAACATCATATCTAAAAAACAATATCATTCATTACCGAAAAAAATATTTTGTATGTACTCGTGTGTATGACACAATGTTTTTATTTTCTCTTGACAATGATAGTGTTAACTTAAAAGCTCTTCCATACTTATTCTATTATAGACATTGTTTAGGCTTTATAGTAATTCAAGGAATTCTTTAATATTAATATTGTAAACAGTATAATTATTTTCCCCTGGGCACATTAAGCTACTGTATTCTAGCAGTTCATAAATGAAAAATAACACAAACTGATGTTGCATGTATCTAAACACTTGAGCCTATTCCACCTATGTTAACACATTACGACACTTTTGGGAAAAAGCGTTAAATTATGCTTACCTATATAAACTTTCTGTTTATGTTTACGCATACTGAATAGATACTTGGTAACACTTAAAATTCATAATTTAATGTGGAATAAAGTTTCAAAATTCGTCAGAAACTTTTATTAATTCTTAATAATTATAAAAATTCTCTGTTAATACTTTTTTTGTTTAATTTCTAATTTTTTTCGGCACTTTATAGACTACTCATTCATCCAGAGTTACTGTGAAGTCTGTTTTTTTATGAAAAGTGGGATCATATTAAATTCATGTTCACCTAACTCAATCCGTGCCGTGTGTGTTTTTCACACGTAAAGTATCTTTGCTACTTGACATTTATCTTTGTTTTGTTTACATTCGCTCTGCCCTCTGCCTTTTGTATATTTACTTTATAATTTCAGCGCTGCACATTAGTATCTGAAATCTTATCTGAAACTTAGATATTTCATTTTTAAAGTTAATCTCCCAAATTTCGTACACGTATTGTTTATTACAAAAGGAAATATTATAGTTTACGGAAATTGCTATAGCAAACGAAAGCTGTTTTTGGAATACGATAAAGTGTATTTACTTTGGCTAATGTGCATTAATTACTATTTTGAATACATTTTAAATGGTAATTTTATGATTCAGATTTTTGCAGACTTTATAGTATCATATCTAATTTTTTATAACAGCCCTTTGACAATAGTTGGTTTTTATTGCATGAACTGAAATAAAATATACAATAAACCATAAATCACTTATTATTATACCAATGAGAATATAGGTTTTTTAATTTGAACGCTTAGCACATAACAGCCTGTTAAGTTAAAATATATATACGCAGTGAAGGAGACAGTATTTATTCTCGGATACTACAACGTGCACACATCTGCTATTGATCAGTTTAACGTAACGTATAAATCATACGTAATGTATAAATGTATTGCCGAAATAACTAAGTAGAATAGATTATTATTATTATTGTTAGGTGATGTAGCACTGCGACCGTCGGGTCTATTGTGTCCCCTTCTGGTCTTAGAGTAGGTCTTTAAGCTCTGTTGCGTCAATAAAAAGTAGTATAGAACCTACTTTATAGAGTTTTATTGCCTCTTCTGTAAGAATATACATTCCTACGAGCCTGTTTCGTATGTGCATTAGCGCAGAATAGATTAACAACTAGACAAAATTATTCATATATATATATGTATGTATCTCCTGTTTCGTATGTGCATTAGCGCAGAATAGATTAACAACTAGACAAAATTATTCATATATATATTTGTATGTATATGCGCATTTTTAACACAAACTTGTCCGTCTTTTGTGTGTAAAATCTGGAAGCAATCAAATTCATCTCTACATAAATTTTTTTAGCAAGGTGTAAATTAATTGAAAGCCAAAATAAATGTAAGACTTTAACCCACTAATATCACCGCGATATCCGATGATTACAAGAACAGAACAGAGCATAAAGCTCAAACGTTATGATTCTTGTCGTCAATTAGTAATATTGAGTTGACCACATTTTTTTTTTTTGAATGGGAGAAGAACTTGAAAGTCTAGGGTTAGTAGGAATTTCTACCGTTTCTTTCAGGAGCTACCGTTAGGTAATACATCTGACTGCTTTCTGAGCAAAAGCTAAAAGCGTTAGTCTGGTCGTTACGTAAGTAACCGTCCACTTGCTTGTGGAAACAGCTCTTCTCGCCGTCGAAGTTGTTCAGCTCCTCTCAATTCTCTCATCAGAGAGAAAAGTAGTCGAATCCGCGATGTACCGATGCTGTTCAATGCCGAACTACACATGAAGGGTACCAAGTTGCCGGTCGATAACTCTGCTTCTAACTCCGCTCTCAAATGTCCGAATCTTGAACAAGTGAACAGCACATATATTGCGTTCTCTTCCAACTCTGGGCAAGCATTATACCAGGGATCATGCACTAGGTGAAACCTGTACATGTAGGCTTTAAAACAGCTGTGACCTGACAGAGCTTGCGTCAGGTTGAATTTTCGTCTGTACGTTTTCATCTGTCAGCATTGCTGTTGTGTTATTTCAACTGATCTTATTGGAAATTGGGTCAATAGTTATAGAATTTTAATAGTACTTTGTGCTTCTTTTCTAAATATCTAAAGCGTTGCACGATTTGCGTTCTTACTGCATTCCTACTTGAGCACATTGCATATTTGATGCTGTGAGGAGTTAGTAGGTGACCTGAAGGAGTTGACATTCATCAACCACATGTTCTATGCTTTCAGCAAGTTTTGTGACGTATTCTATGGTTTCAGCAAGGTTTTGACAGTTGGTCTGTAATGACTATCTGTCAGTTGAAAACGGTGAAGCAATTTTAGAAGGTATATGTAGTAGCTTAACATCTATATCAAATGGAGGTTCAATTAACTATGTTTTCTTTTTAACTATTCTTCAATGTTAGGACTGACTGCATAGATTTATATCTATATCTAAAAATAAGTCTATATTTTTTTTTAATCTTTTTTTTTATATCTATCTTGAAATATCTAAAGAACCTCTGATCACTGTTGCTATTCCTGAGATAGACTTGTTTTGATTGATTGATTGACTAAAAAAGGAGATAACCCATATATATTTTCACTATGATAACAGATTTCAACCTATATAGCGACATATAAATATATCCATTTAAATACTATTAAATAAGTTGTATATTATAAGTTATATTAAGTATTATCCTCTATATACGTATTAGAATATATTTTCAATATATGTATATATTGTTATTAACATAATTAAATAAATAATAATTTTTTTTTGCAGTTGTAACGCCGATTAAAGTGGAAGCTGAAATAGGTGCTTCGTTTAATATTACGTGTGTCGTTAATAAAGAGCACGGGGATAGTAGAGATATTTATTTTCAAGAGAAATATAGTTCGCAGAAATCCAAAAATCCAGTAATTGTAAGTATTTTATTTTTAAATTAAATTAACTATAACTATATGTACATATATAAACTCAATGATCCTACCTAATTCAGGTTATTATAAATAACTACAAGATAAAAATGAGACGATGCAAAGAAGCGCACATAATTCGGTTTAAAATATGAAATTAACTTGAACAGATAGGACAGATGTAAAAGATAGAATTGCTTAAGATTAAATGCATTTTACACCATAAAAAATCTAAAGTTCTTTTTGACTTCATGACTTTTCAGCTGAATTTTTATTTTTTTAATGTTTCAATTATTCTCACGATCTTCTCAAACTCAGTAAAAATATCTTAATGGTTAATTAACCTGTGCAGATAAATAATGAAAGAGTTTATGAAATAAAGTTTTTTGTCATATAAAAAAAGATTCAGATATTAGATTTGTGCCAAAAATTTCCTTACTTACAGATAATTTTTGATGAAATTGGGAATGAAATAAATTAAATTTATTTAAATAAATTTTATAAATTTTAATTTTTTAGCATTGTCCTAAATTTACATTAAACAAAAGCTCTAGGCAGCTAATTTCATTCATTTTGACATGAAAAGAAAAAAAGAAATTTTATTTCAAAAAATAGAGGTAAACATTAAGAATATTTTCTAATCCGAAAGTTTTAAATCAAATGATTTCAAAAGCTGATGGACAAATCTTCACTATTTTTTTGAGCTACAAATGTCAGAAATTGAACACAACCTAATTGCTTTTCCTATGTCTCGGCAAGTTAATGCCTGACTCGAGATAATACTCTCCTTCTCCTTCGTATAGATCTTGTCTTACTCCGAGATCACGTTAGTATTACTTCGGAGTAGCCTATCACCCTATCAGTGACCCTATCACTGATTAATGAGTCCTACGTGCAGGACTCATTAGTGCATTAGATAATATTAGGCTTCTTTTTAAAGATTAAAAATTTGCAAAAAATTCTGTGAGGCCAGATAAACTGCTGCTTTGGGCGATGAGGAGATTAGGCCACGTTAAGTTAATCTAAGACAAAGCATGTAAACCTCTTGTTCAAAGTTTTTATTAGAGCCTGTTTTTGGATCAAATGTTTATTGATCAGCGTGTTTAGTGGAATTTAAACCTAGATCCCATGTACTATAGATCTAGTATACATACCGTCCTATTACCACTATCCAGAAGGAGTTGTTGTCAAAATAAATATTGTTATTATTCATTGTTATAAAAACAAATAACAGCATTTTTAACTTTCTGATTTCTGTTTTGTCTCTTGAGCAGAATCCCTTGCTTTTTACAAAGCATTTGTACTATTACTTTGATTATCAAACAGCTATCAATAACATCATATTCAAATGAGATGGCTTAGAAGTTCGACAGTGTTGTTAAGGGAAACTGTATTACCAAGGGGCCAAGCAAAAAAAGGAATTATCACTCAACATCCTTTAGAAGAAAACATATTGAAAAAAAATATGTTTCCACTTAAAAAATCTTGTTTGGTCATAATTGAACAATATATGCTGTGCTTTAAAGTATACGTCTATAAAATTATCAGAATAACTTATTATCAGAATTCAACGAAGCTCTAATTAAAATAGATAATCCAAATGGTCACAGGCACTATTATGTTTGATCAAGCAAAGAAGAAAGCAAATTGGATAATGCAAATGAATGACATCCTTTTAGTTGTCTTCAATGTGACACACTCCAAGAGTTAGCACTACATTCAAAAACAACAACAGTAGTTGCTGTAGTGGGAAGGAAGAAACCATCAAACTCCTTCTATATTCCTATTTAGCTTTTAAAAAAGAAAAATTGACAACATTATGTCAAGGATATACTGAAGGATATGTCATATATTGCCAACGTTTCTCTATCAAGGCTACTGTATTACTACTATAATCTTACAACTATATTATGTTATATACATAATATGTTTCAGTGAAAGATAATGCTTTAGTCGTTCTTCTAGGATCATGTTATATAACGATGATGAGTCTTTTTCGTTGGCTGCCAAATAAGAAAATCGATGACTATGTTAAATTACTTGTTTGTTTTCTTTGAAGCAATTCTTATACGTAGCATTTAAATATTACTTTTAGTTGTAAAAAATATGTACAGATATAAGTATATTTATATATTACTAGCTGACACGGCGAACTTCGTGTCACTCACTCGTTTCTAATGATCGACCAAGAGCAGTGTGAACTCGATTTCTTTCTTGCTTTGCTCACTCATTTCTAATGATCGACCAAGAGCAGTGTGAACTCGATTTCTTTCTTGCATGGCACTTCGCTTTGGTGGCGTAATTGTGGTGTTAAATAAAACGTATTTCCCTCTGATTTTAAAAAATTAAATTAGATTAATTATTCTATTTCACTTAATATATTTATTCCAAACACACTGTACGAATGTAAAAACCAAACTGACTTTTCACAATCTAACAATCTAGGATTGCTAAATTGTTTTAAATGATATTGGAAATTATATTTCAGAACCCCAACTGTGATTTTAATAAAAATTTGCAAAAGCCTTCCCGGAGATATACCTAATAATTTCCTAAATTTTTACGGTGATTGGATATATGGTTTTTAAATTCATCGAGTACAGACAGACAGACAGACAACATTCATTTTTATATACATATATAGAAGATTTAACTTTGTTTGCGTTAATAAAAAGTAGACTTTATTATATTGCATTTCTGAAGTAGACAAATTTCACTATAAATTTTTAATTGCTGCTAAATTATATCAAATCTAATCCAGTAAGTACGATAAATTGTGACGAAGTGGAAAATATTAAAAAACTCGCTTCTGGGAATAGAACATATATCAATTTCTTTTGGGCTGCCATTTGCCATGCATTTTAAACGAATTCGCATTATGTGTTTTAACTGATTTAAATCACTTCTGGTGCCTACGAGTAAATTATGGCTTATAAATAACTAAGATACTTTTGTGCTAAGCTCGAGCCCATGAATATGAATTTACTTGTGGTCTCTATCTTTTCCCATGCATAGAAGTGCACGTCTTGGTTAGTCGCCAAGTTGACACAACTCATTTTTGTTTTTTATGTTTCTTTCTGTACTTATAAATTTCTTTGCAATTATTTATGTAAGTTTTGTGTGCTTATATAAGTTTTGTGAGTAACCATTTACATACAGTATAGATCTTTACAAACTTCACAAGACAGACAGACAGACAGACTTTTTAACAAATGCGATTGCTTTTTTATTACTTTTAAGAATTGTAAAAACTTGTCAATCTCATGTGACACACGATCGATTTATGTATTGTAACTGTTTTTTTATAAGGAGTTGATTTTCTGAAATATCTGTTTTTCTATTTTCTCATATGTTTTCTTTATAGATAGTGGATAAACAAACTGCGGTGCTGGCATTCCATAATGCAAGTGAACATGTGGAAGTATATATGTGCATGGTTGGGAAGAATGCCATTGGAACAAGTGCAGTTTACATAGGTATGTAACTTTTGATTTTATGCTTAAATATAAATTATATTTTTAATTATGTTAGTTTATGTTTTTAATGTATTTTTTTTATTGTATTATAAAATATATTTAATTAATTACTAGTTTTGATTTGTGTCAAAACTCGTATTTCAATTACCTAAAAATAAAAACCAAAAAATATTTTCTGCATAATTACTGAATATAATAATATTATATATATAAATATATATATATATATAATATAATAAATAATATAATATAATATAATAATAATTCTGAATATAATAATCTAGGTAATCAAGCTTAAGAATTAAACTTTATAGCTTAAAATTTTAAGTTTACAGTTTACGTATTTATTTATTTTCACTTAAGGACTACTCATCACTGTTTACAGCTTATAAGTGCACTTTGATCTGAATTTGTCATCATGATCGTACTAAGTGATTTATCGACTGAACATAATATAGACTGGGTTCTGAATTTGAATATTGACCAGAATATATCTTACAAAGACACATTTATATATGCCTTGGAATTAGCTTTAGGCGCACTTTCTTCAAAAGTATTATTGATTAGATCAAAGCATACTCGGAGAAACTTCATTTCTTATTGGCCATAAGCTTGAGATTCACTAGAGTTGGTTACCGTATTTCATTTCATTAAGACGAGAATGTGAAAGTAAAAATAATTGGCGTTTTTGATTGGTTAATCTAGATTTATACTCGATCTGTCAAATTTTCTTGCCCAATCGAACGTTTCAAAGTAATCTATCATTGCTGTACTTTTGTTAGCGGGCATAAATATTTTTCATAAGTACATATGTCGAATCAAATGACACTTTACCTGTCAAGCCATGTGAAACAGCTGTCAATTTTGGGGTAATTTTGCTATTCTAGCAAAACAACTAAACTAGTGATTCCCAAAAAATTGCACGTGAATGAAATTTAACAGGTATGGATACATAGCGTATAGTTTATCCACTGAGACGTTAATTACTAGAAAATAAGCCAAAAAATTATCAAGTAATTATACTATATACCTATTTGATAGTCTATATAATCTACCTATGCATTTATACAATCCGTTATACATTATACTAGAGATGTATAAAGCATATTAAAACAGTAATGCAGTTTATTATTCTTAAACTTTGTGGTCCCTATTAAAAACAAAAATATCATACTGATTCTTGGTCAAAAAAAAGTTTGAACTAGAGTGTTATAAATTAATTTCAAGTATTATACAAGTCGCTCGATATTTATCAATCAAAAACGATATTTACACTAAAAGTGAATCTCGATTGAAAAATTTATCAATCGATTGATTTACCAATCGAAAACGGCATAAGTACAAGGTGCCGAACTGTAACTGTGGTCATCTACACCGTTTTTGATGCAAAAAAAATCTTATAAAAGTCTTATAAAATAATAAAAGTTATTTTTATATTTTAACATATATTCAGCAAAATTAGATCTAAACACTCCTCTCACAAAGTTCTTAGTAGAGAAATTTTAAATGCGTATTTATAGCTATCAATGGTGACGTGGGTCTCATACCACACAGGAGATTTGTTTGTTGACAGAAGGCACGTGAGTAGTAAATACTCACGTATGTATTATAACATATAATTAAATAAATATAATAAAATACTAATTTTCTAACAATAATATTATGTGAAAGATTTTATATATTTACAACCATAGTAAGTTTAAAATTTACAGATAAAAACATTATGCCTATATCTTATATATAGTTATATTAATGATAATTAAAAAATTTATAAATTATTAAAAATCTTTCATTGACATTTAGAAAAAATTTTATACATCATTTCCTCTACAAGTTCCCATTACTTACAATAACAGATTGTATAGAAGTACATATATCAGTAAAAATGCACTGCTTTAACAAATGCTCTTCCCTAGTTGTATTTATCTTTTACCGGTTTTTTTTATTCATATATTGCTTGTATATATGGTATATGTACTGAGGGCATGTCCATTCTTAAATTGTAGTTACTTTGAATATTCTGATTAAAAAATAATTACCCTTTCCTGGAAATAGTTATGAAGAACTTTTGTATTTTTGTGAAAAATAAAGCTGTACTAGGAAAGGTTGTACATAGCAAAAAAATGCAATGAAGAAAATTTAAACAATTGTGATTGCATTCTTGAAGCTTTGTGGGTTTTTGGGGTGTTCTAATTGAAAAGAACTATGTCAGGAAAAAAATAACTATTTTGGGTGTGAAAGCAGAACTATTCCAGGAAGGTTTAAAGATTTCTTACAGTATACGTAGCAAAAAGTTTAATGTATAATAGATAATTCAGGTGTAGTAGTCATCCACTAGGTGCATAAAATATTCTGCATCAAATATATATAATTCAAGTGCAGTAGTCGTTCACTATAACGATTACAGAATTGAGCGAATGTCCATTTATAAAAATGTCTCAATTCACGAACGACTAAAATCTTGTTTAACAATTACAACAGAAAAAAAATATATCTTTAGCCAACTGTAGAGAAACAGAAGTGTTTCTTGCCTATGAGAGTGATGTTAGTATAAAAATCCGCTTTGATGCAATGCGTTTTTACCATAAAAAAGTTGCTAAAATCAATCAAGGAGTGAATTTGAGACACTAACTCAATCCAGTTAAGTCAGTTCAGTATAATTCAGCAGTAAAGTATATGTAGTATTATTTTGTTCTGGCAGCAAACTCCGGTACTCTATATTGCTTTTCGACATTAGCTATGTGTGTTGAAGTTAGCTATGTTAACTTATACTAAAACAAAAGTGTGACTTTATAAATTCACATATCTTTATATAATATATTAAACCTATCTTGATACTTAATCCTTACTAATCAATTATTCACTTAACTAAATTAGTTAAGATTATAATGTAAATAAAATATGATAATTACACCATATCAAATCGGATTTACCGCCGTTTTTTTTTTTTGTTAATATCGTAAGAAATGCCACACTTTTGAATAAAATTAATTTTTTTCTTAATATGTATTTTATTAAATAAACTCTACTAATAAATTTTTTTCTAGATATTTTCTAAATTATGATAACAAAAGATTTTATGGATTTCTTCTTACAGAAAAGTAAGTCAATGTGCGTTTGACTTCAATTTAATTTTCTATGATAATAAATTAATATAATATTGCCAAAATTATAAAATTTAATATTAAGTTGAACTCGACATAACGTCATGAGTTGTTTATATCAACATTATTCAAATCTTACCAATTTTAAATACTTCTGTTTGGAAATCAATGCAAACGTGGTAGAAATTGATATGTAAATATTGATGAAACCATAGTTTTCTACGTACTCTTGGCATTAGGCGAAGCACCTAATTTTGTTTTGTGTGATTATTTATGACTCATCGATTCACTAACTTACTCAGCTTATATTAACCAACCAAATAAATACAAGACAACTTTGTTAAACGCCCTCCTTTTATTGTGATTCCACACATATGTCAAAGATACTTTACTGAAAACATTTCCAGCTGTTAAATGCAAATTTTAAAAATAAAATAAACACTTGCAAAATGTATCGGATAACATTTCTTGTTAATATTATTTTGTACACAAATATACATATCTATATGTATATGTATGTATATGTATTTCTGTATTATGTAGAATGTTTCTGATTTGTTGACAGTAAATTGCAGTTATACCTACATTGAAAGGTGTACAGTTTCAAATTTCTACATTTCTTACATGATAACATAAAAATAGAATTTATAATTCCATAATTCCACAAATAGAAACTGTCACACTCTATGATAGAAAACAATGTCACATAGAAGATACATACATAATATATGAAATGTATAAATTGATGCATAAATATTATTTTGTTTTTGTTTTTTATTGTAAAACTGAAACAAAATAAATGATAAAAATATTTTAATAATTCTGCGGAATTGCTTTGTGTTTGCCTTAAGCCGTGCTGATTTACTTAAACTCGTTTCATAATTTAAATTCAAATGTTAATTACAACGTTTAACTATATTTATATATCATTATGTATATAAATATTAATATTATTTATTTTTCTTTTATATAAATTTGTTGGTGTTAAATCAACCTTCACAAAAATCCAAATCCCAAATAAAAACAAAACAATAAATAAAACATAATATCGATAATACCGAATGATATATGTTGTTTTACACTTGATATGGACGAGATACTCTTTTGAATATTCTTCAATAATATTTAAATCTTTCCAAAAAAAAAATATGATCGTATTTCAAAAAATATAAAATGAAACAGAATTTTTAATAAAAATTTAATTTATTTTTTATTGTTAAATTCGACTACTATTTTCGATATCACAATATCAAATAAATACCTTCTGCTCAAAAAGTATCCGGATTTTATTGTTTGTTAACTACTCCTTAAGTAATAGACCTTTTTTTATTGTTGGTACACCCTTTCTTGACGAGTGGTACAAATTTGAGCGCCATCTGTCAATTAGTTTCTTTACAGCAGCTGTTAATGTGAGACTACCTCAATTGCATTTAGCGATTTTTACTATGGAAAATTCTTGTTGTACGCGATTTTTTGACCAAACACGGCACCGCTGTTCATCGCTCAGGCACCATATTCACCAGATCTGGATCCGTGCGACTTTTTCCTGTTTCCGAAACTCAAATTGTCCATTCGTGGTAAGCGTTTTGAGTCGATTGAATCGGTAAAAGAGAATTCGCTGAAGGAACTAAAAGCCATACCTTCACGGGCCATATGTGTATCGCTTCAGAAGGAGCATATTTTGAAGAAGATAAATTAAATTTGGAATAAAATTTAAATTTGTGTCTTTTATTTACAAAATCCGAGTTCTTTTTGAGCAAAAGGTAAATACATAAAGGATAGAGCCCTGAAATTATTTGCGAAATCTGACAGACTTATCAACACCGCGTTATCAAATCTCAGA